>NC_142569.1:15602500-16202500 GCF_041283825.1 Pyrus communis
GTCGCATGCGCTTCAAGCAAGGCGTTCGAGCCAGTGGGTCGAGCTTGACGATTCTTCATCAAAAACTAGTTATGCTTTTCAGTTAGAAGTAAAACAGAGATCAAATCTGAAAATTTGGTGAACTTATGTGCCCTATATTGTTGCTGTAGGACAATATTGGTGGCATGGAAGGTCGAATAGGTCTTCTCTATGAGATCTAATTCAGTTAAGTCCACTTTATAGAACTTAAGTAGTGATCGGATTCTACAAACTTCAGAGTTGTATTCATTTAGGGACTTAAAGTCTTTGAAGTGAAGATGCTGCCAGTCGTGTCTTGCTTCAAGCAAGTAGATGTCTTTCTGGTTATCGAAACGGTCAGCCAAAGCAAGCAAGAGGGTGCGTGGGTCCTCCTCAGCGAGGTACTCAATTTGCAGAGCATCATGGATGTGTCTTCGAATGAAGATCATTGCAGTAACTTTTTGAGCTTCATCGACAAGTTTGTCATCGGTAGGTGCTTCGATGGTGGCTCTAATACCCTTTGCAGTAAGATTGAGTTTCACGTCTTGAACCCACTTCAAGTAGTTTCTTCCAGATACTTATAGAGCGATGAAATCGAGCTTGTTCAAGTTCGACATGTCCCTAAAACGGAAGGTACAACAAAAACATGGTTAGTCATATGGTAATCCAAAAACATACGTCATAGAACATTCGGGTTTTATAGATGTATTGGTTTAATTAGTCATATGGTAATCCATAGACATACATCGTAGAACATTTGGGTTTTATAGACATATTGGCTTAATTTAAGCATGAAAGCTACATGTTTCATATGGTAAGTTTTGAATGAAAATTTCGGGTTTCAATGGCACTAAATATGAAACTACAGGTTCAATTTAGTTTTATGAACGATTAGTTCATAAATGAAAGGTTCCAACAAGAGCACAGAATGCAATATGTTGATTTAAGTGTAGTGGATTTGAGTTGCTTTGGGAACTTAAGTGTGAGAGCTTCGAGACTACGAAAGGATGTCAACGGTTCAAAGTATAAAAATAAATTATTGAATCGTTAATGTTCAAAAGTGATCTTTAGGTCAATAATTTTGGATTAATTATCAGATTAATGAACTACAGGTTATTTTTAATTAATTCAATAGATCGGGACCAAACGAGGCCGATCGTGGAAGCAAAATAAAGACAAACGGGTCAAATTAGCTTAGATTGGTGATAAACCAAGTGATAATTAAATTAGAATTAATTAGCGTAAATCAAAGTACTCCAAATAAATATTTAGGCATGATTTATAATGCGGGGATGCCAAGAATTGGCATTGGGTCAAAAAAATAACACGGGAGTGGGCCTTGCAGTTCAGTTGTAAGCTGATTGGGTCACAGGAGGGCTGCAAGCCTCTGGCCCGTGTGGTCTGGGGAGCCCAGCAGCGAAAGATGCTAGCATTAGGCCAAGAAATTGAACCTGGGTGTAGGTCAGCAAAAAGCTGGTCATGGGTTGGTCTGGGAAGCCCAACCGAAACTGGGTTCGAGTCAGGGCAAGTCATGCCCAGCAACAAATGCTACTGGGGCCAAAGACTAGGGCGAAGCCCAGTGAGCTATGGGCTGATGAGGGTAGGCCAAATCATGGGGCAATTGTAATTCCATCAGCACTGGGTTGCTGGAGTGGGCTAAGGACTCGCAGGACAAAGGGCCAAGAAGGCTGCAGGCTTTCTTAATTGGGCTAAGGGACTTCAGGCTCGTTAAGTTTATCAAGCCGAATGCCTAGGGTGTTTGGGTTAGCGCAGCAAAACCCAAAGGCTGTTGCCATGTGGTCGAAGGGTGTCAAAACGACAATGTGCCATGATGTACTCCACATGGTTGAGCTTCAGGCTAGCAGTGGTTCGGTGGTGGTGCCAAGGTGGTGCGGCGGTTGTGCCTCACAGTTCCCAATATATATATATATGTGTGTGTGTGTGTATTTTTTTTTTTTTTTTTGACTTTTCTAGGGTTTAAGAATCCTAAATTGCTTCTAATTTATTCATATGCTTTGACTCACAAATTCCACATAGCAATATAATTGAGTAATGCATGAAACATATATATATATATATATATATATATATATATATTGACAAATATATGAAACATATACAATATATAACGGAAGGAAAATATATACATATGGGGTTCATACATCATGGAAAATATTTTCATGCTTCGTAGACGTTTCAAATATCTTCCTTTATTTTAAGCATACCTGATTGGAAGAAAACAAATAAAAGCCTTTGAATTTTGTAGAAGAGAGCCTCCTCCTATGATCCTTTAGTTCCTTAACTTTTGGTAAGAGCGTGCTAATAATGTGTTGTAGGCATATTTAACTGAACTATTCTAGGGGAATAGAGATGGGGAGGCCGACGACAGTAAGAGAGAGAAGAGAGAGATTTAATTGTGAGGTGTGTGTTGTATCAACTCATTGTGCCTTTATTTATAGTAATAGGATAGGTTAAATCCTTAACCTTCTAGGATTACAACTTTAATAGGATATTAACTACTAAAGGGAATGTTCAAAGATATACCTAAATACACCAGGACTTACAATCACATTCCTATTCTAAATATGACTGCAACAAGATTATATTTGTTTTTTGGTTTTATTTTTAAGTAATGATGGCTTGGGAATATTATAAATTACATGGGTGTTCAAAGAAATATGTAAACTTAATTGTGGATGTCCAAAGAAATAGGATGTTCAAAAGATATAAATTGGTCACGAAGTACTACAGTCTATTGATGTTTCTCTTCACTTGTAAGTGAGAGATCTTAAGTTCGATTCTCACCAAAGGTGAATTTAAACTATATTATTGATAGCCTATTGTGAAGTTTTATCTACTCCCCCACCGCTTTAGTGCAGATTAGTGCAGATAATGTCATTTATTAAAAGAATATTAAAAAAAGATATAAATTGGTTGTAAAAAAACAACTACTATTAGGAAATACTACTACAAAAAATTTCAATATTTGGTCATGAATAAGGCACATAAGCCTTTCAAACATACGGCCCAACCATAAGCAACATTCAAACAGTAAGTAACCATAAAAGCGTTCCCGCAATGAGGCCCAACAATAAGCAACATGAAATTTACATCCCATAAGTTAATAGTTCTAGCAAAAAAAGTAGACAAAGAAATCTAAATTTTGGTGTCTACTGAACTATATGTGTATTTAGTGAACTAGTGACGAACATCCTTTAAGCTCATTTCCAGCTCCCATCATCACAGTGAGAGCAACCCTCTTGTGCAATGTCACTGATTTGAACCTTTGTGTCATATATCATCCCGGGCTTCCAGTTAACGGGAAGCACATTCGGTGCCCAAACCGTCTTCCCATCGTACCCAGCCGTCACCACAAACCGGAATTGTAGCGCCCCAGCCGGAACCCTACTCGTGTCCCAGATCGCACCGTGGTTTCGAGATAGGAAACTCCAATTTGAAGATCCAACCTGAGCAACATCAATGCCTACAATTTCTGTCTGACCACCTTGGTACAAAAGTTTGATTGCCAAATAATGTGGCTTTTGGCTTGATTCTTCCACACGTAAGGATAAATTTTGGTTCTTGTACTCACATGGTACCCTGTTACAAGAGAGGAACAAAAAAAATAAAAATAATCAGTAAAATAATTAAACAACTTTATTATTGGGTACGTTTTTGACCGTTACTAGCATAAATGTGCCCGAATTTTTTGTCTGGAAGGCCCCATTATTTTAAGTACCGGTCCAAAAAATGGGGTCGGTGCAACAAAAACCTTTATGATTTTCTGGACAGGCCAAATTGATCACTTTTCAAATCTAATTTTAGGTAGGAGTTTTGATCAACTAAGAAGGTTTCTAAATTCAGAAAAAGATTAATTAAGTTTCTGATTAATTTTTTTTTTTTTTCTTGGATAAGCTTACCTCTTATACTCCACATCCACAATGCCACGTCTCAAAATGTCTTGGCCCAAACCCTTTTGAGCCATGGCCGCAAAAGCTCTGCTGCTGAGAACAAAATCCGTTTGGTTGCCTTGGTTCATATCAGTCAAAGTTACTATAGTCCCATGTCTTGTACAAAGAGTTGTATTCTTGCATCTTATCTGCCAACAAAATCCAAATCATTAAAATGCACAGAGAAATTCAGTTATCAAAATAAGAAAATTGGTAGAGACTCGAGTTAGACAAGTTAGATAGAACAGTGTGCGCCTATTGAACTTCAGTTTGAAATTTTCATTTCGTAGGTTAAAGTAGTTTAGACTATTGCCTGCCTTACGTAAAGTAAGAATGTTGAGTTAGGTTTATGTGTTACCTGAAAGCATGCACCACAACCAGCTCCACCTTTGAAAAGGGAAGGAACACCAGCTGCAAGGTGTCCGCCACTAAATCCCAAGGCCAAGGAGCCATACCCACAAGCCCCAGCTGCATTAAATCCACGAAACAAAATTAACCCACTTCATAATTCACAAAACCATCAACTGGGTTTTAATCAAAATTAGAATTTAAATAAAGGGTAGAGATTAGAGAGATTAATGATTGATCATGATATTACATGAAAGTGCAGAGGATTTGGAGAAGAAGGCTGCCTTGGATTGCTTCACACAGCGATCACAAGCGGTTGCAGAGGAGATTAGGAAGAAGAAGAGGAAGCAAATAAACACAGACATTGTAATTTTTTTTTTTTTTTTTATCAGAATTCAGAAGGTTATGAGAAAAGGAAGATAAAGTTATGAGAAAGGAAGAGAAAGCCATGGGATTTATAGGGAGCACAAAGCTTAGAAGGGGCGAGTGCAGTGCAGGACAGGACTGTGGAGGACAGGTCAGCATGTGCTATAAAAAGATTTGGAGTTTTTTATTTTTATTTTTTTTATTGTAAGAAGGAAAGAGAGAGGCAAATGCTGAAATGCAGGACGAAGAGCAATCGCACCGACTCTTTTAGGTCTTTGTTTGTTGTGTGTAAACATGAGAATTGTGCTGCCTATGCATTTATGTGTCATTTGTGCAGGCTACATGGTGGAACCCTATGGTTTTTGGGAGGGACCGCACTCTGAGGACATTTCTTATAATTTTTTTCCACTCTTCACATTCTCATACTTTTTGAGAATTGGGAAGAGAAAGGATATTTTGTATATACAACCAATAATTGTTTATTTCCTCTAAAACTCCATTTTAACTTTTTTTTTTTTTTTTTTTTTTTTTTTTTTTTTTTTTTTTTTTTTTTTTACACCTTTTATAACTCAGAAATCATAACTTTACTTTTTAAAATTTAAAATTCGTTTTACTTTGACTTGTGGACTTTCTCTTCTCCTTGAAACTTATAGATCGCCTCCTAAAGTATATGTGAAACGCAACACCCAATAAAACTATGCTGCGTGTGCAATAAATTTGATTGTAAATATCTATTATGCGCCTACGTCAACAATCAGAGAATATAAGTTTAAAAGAAATTAAAGAGATAAAAAAAATAAAATAGAAATTGATTGGCTTGGCTCACCCAAGTCACAACCACATAAGAAATTAACAGATCTAAAGCAATGTGGAGTGGATTTCAAGTTTTCTAGAGATGACTTTCCAGTTTCGTGGAGCAAAATGGGATAAAAATCGAGTTCCAAACGGCAAAGTGAAGCGAATTTTGAGTTTCAGGAAATAAAGTGGCGACGTTTGAGTTTCATGAATCAAAATGGGATTAAAATTGAGTTCCAGGGATATAGCTAAAAATAAGCCACCAATAATAAACATTCTAAAGAATATTTATATATATTAGTTTCTTGCATTTGGATTTGCATATATTTTTAGAGCCTAAATCTGAGGAGAGAGTCTTTCTTGTCACTAGACTGTATATACGTGATAAGAGATATAGTCGGCTATTCTGTCATTGTTGAGGTATTTGATATCAATTTTGTTTTTAGGTTTTACTGACATTATGGGGCCAATTTTTGGAATTCAAGCAATTCATATGAAACAAGAAGTTGATGTAATTGGAGAGGGAGGGTGGCATTTTCTGTGATCTCATAGACATGCTTATGTGTATGCAAGGCCCCAAATTATGAAACAAAATGGAAATTTTATCCAAAAGAAAAAAGAAGAATATAAGGGAAAGAAACGTGTGCGATGATAGAAGTTTCGGTGGGTACGATGATTTGATTCCTTTTGAGTGAGTGGAGAAGATAGGAACAAATTTGGGCCTACGGAAATCCCACTTGTCATGCAACAAATGAATACTGCCAAGCCTATCGCAGCCTAAGGTTAACCGAACTATATAATATAGCAAAGGGAATTAGGGGGACAGCTTTTCTTGTAGATTAATTGATTAGATGGTGATGAAAACAGATGACATGATGCATTGGTGAGTATCATATGTCTCACCCGGAGAAAATATTCATATCGCAATGAAACACCATCACTAAGTTAAGGGTGAAGCATTGTATAAATTTAGAGTGATTCTGGCCTTGTAGCCCCAAATTCGCTTCAAAATATATATCAAACATACAAAGTTACGAGTAATTTTTCATGAACTTTTTTGCAATTGCCCCTCTCCAAGATTACCAAATCTAACTCCATTGCTACGCATAGGGTGTTTAGTTCGTCAAAGCGACTAATACACTTGTTAATGATTTATACATTAACATAGGTACACGTACAGGTATTATAACGTCAGTAAATAAGTTATGCAAATATTATTGAATTAAAATAATGAGTTTAGTTTCAAATTCCAAAGACTTAAAATGCTAATTATGTTGCCAACCACAGAGTTTCTTTTATTTTGCATCCGTTACCGACGAGAGATTTTTTTGTGTGATAGGTACACGAGATAGTACATCACGTGTCATTATACAAATTATGAGATATATATGCTAAAAAGTTAATAACTTAAAAGATAAAATTTCTCATCATTTTTATTAAAAAACGTAACGTACCGTTTGTGCTCTCGTTACAATTAAAAATTTCTGGTTGCCGACCTTTCACCGCTTAATGTTCTTTTCTTTCATTCTTCGAAGTCAACAGGTTGCGAGTATTATTTCAAATCCATCCATTTCAAAAAACAGCTGCATATTGCATCGTCATTCATCATTACCTACAAGCCTTCAACGATGGGGCTCTCACTGTATGCCACTACGATATGAATCATCAAGTCAAAGCTGTTTGGTCCCACCTGCCTGAAAATGGTGCTTCAAATTAGAACTTAGGCATCTGCTCTCAGTAATTCGTAAATTAACGATTAGATTTTTGGATTTTGTTAGAGAAATTAAATTTACTATTTTATCAATGAGAAATAAACACGTATACGTTATTTGACACGTAATTAAGGGTAACATTAGGGAGATCATATTTTTTTAAACCAAATGATGTTGTTGTAAATAATTAGATTATTACCTAAATGTCGATTAAGGTTCTTGTTTCTTATTGGTGACACATCATTTAATTTACAAATTTAGTTTAAAATTTTGGTCTCTCTAGCATTACCCTTTAATTTATTCATATACCATCACATCGTTTAGTTTGTAAATATGATTTAACAAATTTAATTTCTCTATCATTACCCTAAATTTTATATATAGAGATATAATAATTTTTTGCAACACGGTTAGATTTTACATGAAATATCACTCAATAGTATGTACTATTGTAGCTGGACCCTTCAAATGTAATAATCTAATTATTTTCACAATATAATTTCAGTTTGTTATGTGTGTAAAAACATTTTCTTTTTAATTTAAACATGATTTGAAGATATATATCTAGAGTTCAATGGCTTTTTTTTTTTTTATTGGGAGAGTTCGAGACTACCGACTTATGGAGTGCTTACACGATGACAATAGAACAAAGTGACTATAATTGAAGGCGTGCGAGGGCTCTTTTTCTTTGTGCGGAGTTTTTACATTTTTACCATGTGATCATCCGTAAAAGGATTTTTTTATTTTTTTTATTTTTTATTTTTTTTATTGAAATCATCTCTTTTAGCATGCCATGCTAGGTACCCTGTTTGACGTTTTCTCAAGTAATGTAATCTTAATTTTATTTTATTTTTTTATCCAAAAGTATCTTATTCATCTTCAAATGAAGGAAATGGTAGATATAAATGGTGAAACAATACTTCTATTCATTGAATAACCATAGAAAATGGTGCTTTTTAATATTATTAAGGGGATGAGAGCTCGAATTATTATAATAATTTAAAAGATGAAAAAATTTCAAACAAGATAAAAACCTAACATGTGAATTATTACAATAATTTAAAAGATAGAAAAATTTCAAACAAAATAAAAACCTAACACGTGAATTATTACAATAATTTAAAAGATAAAAAAATTTCAAACAAGATAGAAACCTAACGCTCTATTTATTATGATATTGTATCATATGTAATGCTTCTAATTTTTGGGCACAACTTCGAAACGTCACAAACCATGTGACGCATATCGTGCAAATCTGCAAATTTCTTGTGGAGGAAATCGCTGAATCAAATGTAATCAGATGATTGTAAGAAAACTAAACTTATAAAATATAGGATGTAAGTTCATATGAAATTAGCTTTTTTTTTTTTTTTTTTTTTTTTTTTTTTTTTTTTTTGCGTTGGACCTCTCCCTCTCTCCCTCTCTCGTATATAAAAAAAACAATATGAAAATTAAGTCAAAGTCATGCTCTATCAGAACATGATTTTAACACCTTGGTCCACGCACATGTGCCAAAGTTCTGGATACGAGACAATCCACCATAACATGGGATGATTAAGAAGAGAATTCAATTTTGAAAATGGAGGAGTAATTGTATACATTGTTTTAGGAAAACAAGTTCATAACCACTGTGATTAAGAACATAATCATATATACATAACCCAAATAGGCATTGAACAAAAAATATTTGAATGTGACAGTCACACTGCTACATGATATTAATCTATATGTTATATATGAGTAGACGACTTGTGTAACAATGTGAATAAATTGTCATGCCCCAAACCTGACATACTTACAGGATTAACACGTGACGACACCAATTACATGTATATCTAACATACCTCACCTCCGGGATATGGGCAAAGCACAACTCGAGATCCAAATGCTTAATAATTTTTCGTTTACTTTATGGCTGCATCTAACCTCCTTGATAGACTGCCTACGTACCCTAAATATGACTCAAGTCATTCGTAGTTCACCATTTACTACACTCGAACATTCATCACATATCTCACTATGTCTCAACATAATACCACAATTCAAGCATGTAGCACCTCAAGGAACATTTAACGAAGCATAACAATATTCTCTAGTCATCTTGCCATTCACCCACACATGCATTCCAACACCATCCAATAATCACACCAATCAATAACACATACAATACACCGAAATGCAGGGCTAGAGCAACACAGTTCGGCCGAAGCCTACATCTCAAAGCTGAAATTGAATCCAAGGAACCAATAAGTCAAATGATACGATTTCGGACCAATTAACGAAATCCATCAACATGGCGTTCCTGACCACTTAACGGAACTAAGACACCAAAGGGGAATCCAGACCACTCAACGAAATCCATCAACATGGCATTCCTGACCACTTAACGGAACTAAGACACCAAAGGGGATTCCAGACCACTCAACAGAATCCAAACTAGGATACGATTCTTGACCACTCAACGGAATCGCGGAGTAGAAGGGATTCCGGACCTCTCAACAGAATTCGAGTGGATACAATTCCGGACCACTCAACGGAATCACGGAGTACAATGCATATCGAAGCACTCAATGAAATCCAAGCTGGATACGATTCCAGATCACTCAACGAAATCACGGATCACGAGGGATTTCGAACTTCTCAATGGAATCCAGACGGAGCAGGGAACCGAACCACTCAACAGAACCCCAGCGGTTAACCAGTTCCGGATCACTCAATGGAACTGAGCGGAAGGCCAAGGGACATATCAACGGCTCGAAGAAACAAACATGAACCAAGTGCTTAATTTACAAAGGCTCAACGAAATGAAACAAAGCACAAGTACTAAATTTAGAATGGGTCAATGAAACAAGAAGTGAAACAATGAAATGGGATATGAAACAAGTTTCGGAGCAACAAACCCCATAGCAATGAGTTAACGGTCCACTATTAGCCTTCACATTTCATTACATCATACCAATTATGCAAATCAACCATGTTTCAAATGTGCACGTCAAATCACATATCACAATCATCATCAGTACATAGGCCAAATCATGTATAATAAACATAGTTCTATGGCTAAATATATAAACATCACATTTATAAAATCAAGTCATATTCACAAATAATATTAATATAAGAAATCAATGTAATATCTATATCACATATATTTAAGTCACTCTCTAACCAATGTAGGCCCACTAGACTTCACTTAGTATCCCATAGTACTAAATTTAGTATTTAGAACGTTTCAAGAAATGTTGACCAAAAATCAACCATTGGTCCACGGTAGGGTCCACAACCCTACGAAATTTGATCCGGAAGATCCGCACATCGGATTTCAGATCCATAACCTCCTAAGGTTCATATTATGCTCATAGAACAACATACTAAAATCTCATCACGATCCGACGATCGGATCTCCGCCAATCTCAAATTCAAGTGACGGCCAACGTTTGATTTTACAAACTTAGAAATCCAATTTAGGAAGATCCGTATGTCAGATTCCTAATCCTTAAGTTCTTAAGGTCCTCAAATATTACGTATAATAACATATTAAAGTTTAGTGACGATCCAACGGTCGGATCGTTGATTCGTATAATGATCAAGCGATGTATCATAATGAAACTAGGTTCAAGTAATCAAATCACGTCATACGGATATCAATTATGAAATCAAGGAATCTAATTGGACTTGGAAAGACATCGTCGATCCACTGGCCACGCGCCGCCGCAAGTGGCGGTCGACCGCCCTACTCGCTGGAAAATTCAACTATTTCCAAAAATTACCAAATTTTACAGGTATGTAGATCTCAATGATTGGAGCAAGTTTCATACCTATGACTAAGGGCAATTTGACCGGGAAAAGCTCCAATTTGTCTCGAACCCACCAGAAACCCTAAAAATGGTGTGTTTCGATTCGTCACCTCCGGTGCTCCGCCGCCCCTAAACCTGTTTGGGCTTTGTTCCTACCCTCTAGAGGATTGTTTTGGTGGGGGTAATTGAAGGAAAATGTTCAAAATTTAGTGGATCGTTGCCGAGCTCATTCGGACTCGTCGGTGGTGTTATGATCCTACATCGGCTACATAAGAAATTGTGTAGTGGTACTTAAGTACAAAGGGTCTTCCCACCTATCAGGCTAGTTTTTTGGGTTGGGCTCTTCCCTTGGGCTTAAGTCCTAACATTGGTATCAGAGTCTAGGTTCTCGATGCTACGGAATGGGTGACCTGGAAAGGTCTACCTTAACGGGACGACCAAAGGGTGCGCCACCGTTAAGAGTGAAAGCCGCCAGAGTAAGGGCTGTCATGGGCCTCGGGTCCCGATGTTGCAGAGGGGGCAACCTGGAAAACGCTACCTTAACGGGACGATCAAAGGGTGTGCCGCCGTTAAGAGTGAAAGCCACCAGAGTAAGGGCCGCCGTAGACGTCGGGTCTTCCAAAGGGTGGTGTGATGTTATGATCCCACATTGGCTACATCAAAAATGGTGTAGTGGTACTTATGTCCTTGGGGTCCTCCTACCTATTGGACTAGTCTTTTGGATTGGGCTCTTCCCTTGGGCTTGAGTACCTAACATTGGTATATGTTATGATCCCATATCGGTTACACCAAAAATAGTGTAGTGGTACTTAAGTCCTTGGGGTCCTCCCACCTATTGGACTAGTCTTTTGGGTTGGGCTCTTCCCTTGGGCTTGAGTACCTAACATTGGTATCAGAGCTTAGGTTCCTGATGCTGCGGAGGGGGTGACCTGGAAAGGGTTACCTTAATGGGATGGCGCAGAAGGTACCTCTGTTAAGAGTGAAAGCCACCAGAGTAAGGGCCACCGTGGGCGTCGGCTTCCGAAGGGTAGTGTAATGTTATGATCCCACATCGGCTACACGAGAAATTGTGTAGTGGCACTTAAGTACAAGGGGTCCTCCCACTTGTCAAGCTAGTCTTTTAGGTGGGCTCTTCCTTTGGGCTTGAGTCCTAACAGGTGGGATCCCTAGCAAAATCAAGGCCAAACACGTCGGGTTTGATTGAAAATTGATGGGAAAGTGGTAGAGAAATGATTTGGTAGTGATGGGGAGCTTCCATTTGCTCAAAAAACGTTGTGAGGGCGCCGGAAATGGACACCAGCCGAATCGGGTCGGGGTGAAAGAAACGGGTCAAGGGGAAAGGTTTTTGGTTGGGTGCCAATCACCTCTCTCCTTTCCCTCCTTGATCTCCCCTCCTATTCGTCCCCTCTCCTTTTCCCTTATTTTTTATTAACCCCCCTAATCCCTCATTTCTCTTCTTTTCTTTCAATCCTAGTGATCCACCTCTTTCCTTTCTCCATCATAGCCATCCATGTGGCGCTTCCAAATTTTCTGGAGCATTCCAGATTATGGCCAAATGATCATTTTGTCACTAACTTTATTCATTATAACTCCATTTCACAAACGGTTTGCGCCTATGTGTTCGTGAGATGGAGCTCTATTTGAAAATATAAATTGTGACCTCGAATGATCTACGAATTTTAAATGATTAATTCCTAACTTCACTCTTCGTAACTAGTCTAATTTAAAAATCTAAATGTAAATAACTTAATATAAAATTTCCCGAAATAATAAAAAATCTCGATAATACAAATACGTAGATTATAACAGTGAAATCCAGGAACGGGATTTCACATAAATTGTGAGCGGTTCAAAGTATTTCACATCGCATTTTCCTTACTCATGGTTTTGTCATTAAGTTGATGGTATTTCGTCACCTCTACGGTGAGGTTTTATCATCAATTTAGTGGTGGTCAACGCATTTCCATCCTTAGCTGGAAGGCTAATAGGGTCAGAATGTGTCAATTAGGTATCACTACATGATGGTTAACTACAACGAAGAAAACAAACGAGTACAATGCAAACTGCATATACAACATAGTTGAACCTCTTCAAAGATAGAAGGCGTTGTGGCTTTAAACTTTCCATTTCAGAGAGATTTAAGATGATGTCCAACTGAGCTTTTTCGAGTGCATTTGACAAATTTTCAGGTTTCATCCCACCTGCCTGAGCAAAATTAGGGTTTCCACCCCCTCCACCACCACAAAACTTACCAATAGGCCCTATGAACTTCCCTGCATGCATTCCCAACTGGACAACCCCTGGGGTGAATGCAGCGACCAAAGGACATATTTCCCATTTCGTAGGCCTTCTCATAATTGGTCTGATCAAGTTAGTTTTCGAGTTGTTCGGAACCTCCTGAAGGATGCGAGCCATACGCTCGAGGCCAAGCCCGGTATCTATATTCTTCTGTTTTTAAGGGCTCTAGTGAACCATCATCCTTCTTCTTGAATTCCATGAAAACTAGAATGTAGAACTCTTTAAGAATATGGTGTCATCGTTGAGATCCTGAAAAACAAATTAATCCTGAACGTAAATAAAGAAAAAAGCCTACAAAGTAATTCAGAATTTAAACCTTTCCTTCCAACTAAAACAAAATTTTACTGAAAACCAACTACATACAGCATCTGATGTATCCCCTCTCTGGTTGGAAGTCAAAACACACCTCAGAGCAGGGGCGCAAGGACCGGTGACCTCACTAGTCCAAAAGTTGTCATCTTCGCCCATTCTCTTTATAGCTCAACCGGAACGCCCACACGAAGATAAAGAATTTTATTCATATTAAACGGGCGTATTAACTCGAAAAAGACAGACAGAGCTTAAGATCAAAGCATAATGTCCATGTCCATGTACGTAAAACTAAGAATGAAAGAATGTATAAGCAGAAAACGATTAACCAACAAGGTTAATATACAAATTATACATGACAGTAAATATAGATCGGGCCGTCTATAAACTTCAGCTCATAAGCATTTCTACTATAGAAGCGCATCAAAAACAACAAACGAACAAGGTTGATAAACAAAATACATGACTATTCATGAAGAGTAAAAAGTTGCAACTCTTCATTTGAATTTTATGTTTGGAGAGACATATCTTTCCACCAAAAGAACCACTTCTAATTTTCATTCAGATGGTGCTTTACCGCATTGGCAAAAAGCAAATATGCCTGCACACCTTGCTGCGGGTTCTATCCCCAACGATCTCTCCTCATAACAACTAACAAGTTAACTCACTAATGTTATGGTTGTCAAATAATAAATTTATTATATAATAATATTAAATTTATTAAATTTTTCTAACAAATAGTACGATATTCATTGATATGGTGAATAAACACATGCAAAGTGGATAAAGTACATTATTTGGACCTCGATAAAATTCATGCACATTGTACTCATTTTTCCTTGACTAGGTTTTTGATCTTTAGCAAGATTTTAACGATTAAGGGTTTAGGTTTTGTCCCACCAAATTTTCCAAGCAAGGTTCTCAATGGGCAACCATATCATTGTACGGAGGACATCCAATTAGGAGTATTATAAATTATAACTCCATTAATTGGTGGATGACCATCCTACCTCTTCCACTTCACCTTTGGTTTCCATGTAACCTATGCACTAGATATTTTCGTATTTAATTTCCTATCATGTAAAGCCTATAAATAGAGGTTACTACCAAGATGAAATACACAAGTTTGCAGAATATTTGTACATTGTCTTTCTCTACACTTTCTCTCTCTCCTCATTTCTCTCTACAATTTCTTCCATAGTTTTATAACAAAGCTGTTTTTATCCCCTAAAAGCAAATCCTTGATCAAGTACGAGGTTACTCGAACCAAGTGACCTAACGTTCTCAGTCCATATCTTGCTATCTTGCAATTATAGACTAACAAAATATGTAGTCTTTTCTAGATATGTAGTTATTTTGGCGGTTTTGTAGTGTTCTTTATTTTTCTTTTCTACGAAATAAGATTCATAGATTTTTTTTTTTTTCTTTTCTCATATTTTAATTTGCTAACGATCTTTGCTTGTACTCGAAATCAGGACTTGCATATATTTTCAACAGAATCATCCAATTCTACAATTCCACAAAGGAAAATTAACATAGAAAACGAAAGAAAGTTACTAATTTTGAAGAGAAAATTTAATATGAAGTCAAAAGGAGTAATATTTTGATCTTTCATGTTTACTTGTAAGATTTCAGGATTTCTGTGTTCCTGTTATTAACCTTCAAACTTCTAACTTGCAGACCAAGAAATAAAATTATATAAAATTTAAGGTGAGTCATTATACGTATAAATAACGGGAGAGAACCCAGCAGTTTCTTTTGTATCTGTCATCAACATTTCTGGTAAGTAAACATGCTCTAAAAGAAAACCCATCGATTTTGAACTTCCCAATTCAATCCCATCTCAGGTAGGTTTTCCCTAAGCAAATGTGCAACTTTACAACTGGGACTGGTTACTTGAGCGTAGATTGATGGACCTATTTTCTATCCACGCTCTACAATATTAACAATTTCCCCCAAAATAGACGTACCTGTATTCATTTTCGTACGGTAAGACAAATAATAATTCTTTAGACCCGTCAACTAGAATCCTGATGAATGACTTTTAACTTGCCTTTTCCGATGGAACTGAGATGATCTCCGACCGAGTTTTTTCAAGTGCATTGGACAAATTCTCAGGCTTCCGCCCTCCTGCCTGAGTAAAGTCGGGTCTTCCCCACCCCCTCCACCACCGCACAACTTAGCTATGGGCCATATGAACTTCCCGGCCTGTATTCGCAACTTGACAACCCCTGGGGTGAATGCAGCCACCAGACTTACCTTCTTGTCACCTGGACAAGAGCCCAGAATTACAGCTGCCGGATCTTCTAGCATCTCTATCAGATATTCAGCTGCCTTTTTTAGTGAATCGGCATCAGTGTCTTCCATGGATTCAACTAGTACCCTGTGATATGATATTTTCAACAAAGAGTGCGAAAATATAAGCAAATAACAATGAAGAGGGGGCTCAATTATCGAGCCACTTTTACATGTTGGTTCAAAACCAAATAAGTTAAAACAGAAAATGAGAATCAGGTAGAATACTGAATATAACTCGATTTTTACTTTCACAAGATTTCGTGATTTCTTAGGCTACCATGCATCCTTCAGTACTTCAATCATGAGTTTCTTATCATTTGAAGGTAGGTAGTTCAGATGAGTAAAAATAGTAGTTAAACTCCTCGAGTAAGATGGGTGCTTATTTGATAAATGGCGATATATTCACAAGGCCTATGTAAATATGTAGTCAAATATGTACCTGACTTTTTGTGAAGTTCCCACAGAAATTGCTTTGCTTGCCATGATTGATGCTTTGTAAATTGCTGCTTTTTCTCGTAAGGTAGAAACTTCGTTTCTTGTCATCCGTAACTCCTCTAGCAGATTATCTACCCTGTTTGTTACTTCTTCAGCTTTCACCTTCACAAAGGCAACATTAAATAATAAATTTTCTTGTTCCATTAATAAGGGAAGTATTAAGCACCAAACAGCATTTGGAAACTGGAAAAGAAAAGTGAAAGAGAAAGGAAAAAGAGACAAAAAAACACTAGAATTAAAGAGTAAAAGAAAACATACTTTGAGAGTGGAACATAGTTGTTTCATGTAATAATCTCTGGCATTGACATATTCAATAAAGGCGTCACCTGCCACAGTTTCTATCCGCCTTATTCCAGATGCAATACCCTGTTCTGAGATTATTTTGAAACTGCGTATTTCAGAAGTATTGCTCACATGGGTCCCACCACAAAGTTCCAAGGATACGCCAGGAACCTCTACAACTCGAACCGTTTAAGTGAAAAACTCACCAGCAAATTTCACTCTGCATCCTGTTGAAATAAACACATTGTTTACAGGATCAAGAGAAGATGTGAAGCAGATTCAATATTAGAGATACAGGAGTAAACTATACAAGTTACTGCAGTCCTTGTAATACAAAAGACACTCATACCTCTTCACCATATTTCTCTCCAAACATTGCAATAGCCCCTGCTCCTTTGGCATCAGCAACAGGCATCACTTTAGTTTGTAGCGGTGTTGCATCCCCAACCCATTTATTAACCAGACTTTCAATCTCCGCAAGCTCACTGTCCGTAAGTGGTTGATGAAAGTTGAAATCAAATCTTAGACGCTGAAAGCCACCAATGAACCAGCTTGTGACGTTTCCTGACCTATAACTTTCTTAAGTGCAGACTGCAGCAATGAGTAGCAGTATGATGAACCTGCAGGGAGCTCAACATAGTTCAGATTGCGAGCTAAAATGCCTCAGATAGAATATATTCTAATTAATTAGTGAATACCATATAATAGATCCATATATTGACTTTTGTAGTTGCAATTTATTCAGCTCAGAATATATAGATACCTCTCGTAGTTTTGAAGCTTGTTTAATGTTCATTATTTAGGAGGAAAAACCAATCCTGCAAGTATGTTTGTACCTTAGCTTGCTACCTTAGTTTTGCATCCACTGAGGCTTCCACTTCTTTGCCAACTTCTAGAATTCCCTCTCGGATCGTACCCTTGTGAACAAAAATGTTACCCAAAGATTTTTGGACATCTATTATCTCCATAACAGCCTTGTATTGGTTTTCACCTTGCGGAATACATAGAAATCCATGATCTCCAATTTGACCTCCTGATTCTGCATAAAATGGAGTCCTGTTCAGCAATACTTCTACTTCACTTCCTTTGGAAACCTGTAGGACAGGGTTCCCATTGACTATAAGACTTTCCACTACGGCTGTCGCAGAAAGGGTTTCGTATCCAAGAAATTTGGTGTCTGCAACATCTTTTACAACATCTGCACTATTTCCCAAGGGAAGTTTAACGGCACTATGTGCAGCCTGGGATTGACGCCTTTGGTTTTCCATTTCAATATCAAAACCA
This sequence comes from Pyrus communis, assembly GCF_041283825.1. Taxonomy (NCBI): domain Eukaryota; kingdom Viridiplantae; phylum Streptophyta; class Magnoliopsida; order Rosales; family Rosaceae; genus Pyrus; species Pyrus communis. The sequence goes on from NC_142569.1 coordinate 15,620,432, forward strand.
TTTATATCTATACTTACACCACGTTCTTCAGTCACTTCTGCCGTTATTTCGACAGGAAACCCGTATGTGTCATACAAAAGAAATGCATCTTTTCCTGACAAGCAAGGTACAGTCCCACTTTCTTTTGCACTTGATAATGACTCAACTAACATTTGGTCAAGAAATTTTTCTCCCCTCTCCAGTGTCTGCACAAATTTATTTAAGTTCTTCCCTTTTCAACTCCTCAAATATTCTACCTTCACATCCGGATATATGTGGGTGCTCAAATCTATTACTTTTCCTGCAATGGCTCGTAAAAATGCTCCTTCAAGGTTTCCCTGACCATCTCCCTTTATACCAAGCATCCTGCCAGTAAGAACGGCCCTTCTAATAAGATGTCGAACGACATAACCTTGTCCAATATTTGATGGAACAACCCCATCCGATATGAGATATACAACTGCACGCATGTGATCTCCTATAATCAGAAATAAGAAAACTTCCATGAGCATTCCTACCAATGTGTTTGCTGAAAATACGAACTTAACAGATTGCAGTTTCTTAAACAAGGGCATACTTTGAGGTTCAGTTTTGACTGATCATCAGCTAGGTCATTTGGTACTTTTGCCAATTCTGAGGCTTTCTGTATAATTAGATAGATCAAGTCGGTTTCATAGTTGTTTGAAACCTGCAAGAAAATCATGATTTAATTGATAATTATTGAACAAATTCATATGATACTTTTGTTGCAATCAATGCATCCTGCAGTTAACGACATGCTCAGTTAGTTTTCTTGTAAAACAGTAGAAGTATCAATTTTGCAAAGACATTTATATACATTATCATGCAAAACCAGCAAATCAACTGATACCTTCTGAAGAATGCAGGCCATAAGCTCCAAGCCAAGCCCAGTATCTATATTCTTCTGTTTCAAGGGTTCAAGGGAACCATCATCCTTCTTGTTGAATTCCATAAAAACTAAATTGTAAAACTCTATAAACCTCGTATCATCATTCAGATCCTGAAAAATTAAATTCATCCCAAATGTAAATGAAGGAAAAATCATCGCTGTAAAGTAGTTTGGAATTTAAAACTTTTCCCCTCCAAAGAAATTTTTTGAAAACCAAATACGTACTATATCAGCATATCCCCTCTCAGGATGGAAATCATAATAAATCTCAGAGCATGGACCGCATGGACCAGTAACTCCACTAGTCCAAAAGTTGTCCTCTTCACCCATTCTCTTTAAACACTCAACAGGAACGCCCATCTGAATCAAAAGCCGTGATATGTCACATTCTGTTCTTGCATTGGTTTAATTTAACATCAGTTATAGAACTAGAGATACACTTAAAACAGTTAGTAGAGAACAAAAAAACACCGAGTCTTATATGATATTTGTGATTGTGATACTAGAAGCATACTCCAAAGATAAAGAAAGATGTCCGTTTCATCAGAAGATACTGCACGTATGCATAAGGGTAAAAAGAAAATGTGTGTGTACATTATAAAACCAACCATAAATGTTGAAAGTCAGAAGGAGATTTATCACTGGCTCAATTTAATATAAATGCAATATGTACATGTAAGTATAGCTAGAAAAGAGAAGATGGATGAGCAGAAAAATAAAATAAAAGTAAAAACAACTATCGGGGACCTCGTTAATGGCTAACCTTGTCATGCTAGATTTCAAAAGCTTCATTATCCTCTTCAAAGACACTAATCCACAATCTGTTAGCGGGTAACCCAAATCTGAAAGAAATAAACAGGTTTTGCAGACGTTATATTTTCATGAATAGCAAGGGTATAACTTGATAAAACTATGCATACTCATGAAAAGTAAAGCATAAATGAAATACAGAAGAATACCTTAGGACTATTGCTAAAAGGAAAACGAGAAAGAGTACAGTTTCTTATGAGACGGGGCTTTTTTCATGGAGCACAAATGGGAAATAAGAAAGATCATTTTTATAATAAGGAATTAAGATAAGATTCTTTGGAGTTTCTGTTTGCCCAAATGTAATGTATAAAGTGAATTAGGTGAGAATACTATGGCTAACTACTATTCAAAGAATGAGAACAGCGATCATTCTTGAAACAATAACCAGAACTTATAAATTAACATAAATGAGCGATAAACAACATTAAGTTTTTGCATACTCTACAGTTGAAAGCTCCCATGCCCATCCTCCTTGAAGTAATCTCCAAAACTAAAATTTCCCAGCATCTTAAAGAACGTATGATGTTGAGTTGTTCGGCCTACATTCTCCACATCATTTGTACGTATGCATCTCTGTGCAGTTGTGGCACGAGGAACTTGTCTAGGAACCTGAACGGGATCTGTGAGCACCATTAGAAAAGCTAGAGATTCTGTTTTGAAAAATGTAAGAAAGCAACAAGATCAGGATGAAAACTAAACAAAATCCACACAACAGAACTATAAACATAACATAAACTAATATAGCGTACAATTTATATCACAGTATAGCAGTTCAAAAATACCCAAACTTTGGGGTTCTAATATGACCTTGATGATACACTAATAAACTGCTTTTATTACTTTACGAAAAAATTTTACTTCACAATTAACGCTGTTATGATTTCAATTGATATAATAACCATCTCATGACAGGTTCTAGAAAGTCAGTGTCATACCTGACCAAGAAATATAGGCTTAAATTGAAGCATTCCCGCAATTGTTAGTAGAACTGTGGGATCATCTGGCACAAGAGAAGCACTTGGAAGAACCTTGTGACCACGGGTAGCATAAAAATCAAGGAACCGATGGCGTATGGAATCCCCACTCACAGAGAGATCCTTGGACTTACCTTCCACCAGTCCATCAGTTGCAGACTGTAAAGGTGCTGAAAAGTAATGCAAGTAAAAACCATATCCTACGAATATAAAATCTCAACAATAATTAATAAGCTCTTAAAACAAAAATTATACAATTAGCCAAAGCAACCCGGTGTACTTTTAGTGCTAAACTGCATGCTCTGAATTGGTGTGACGGCACAATGCCTGCAGGGAAAGATATGGGAAGAAAAGAGAGGTACGGTTGCTGTGGTGATAAAGCCTGAAATTTTTTCCAAAACACCGATGTTCAGAAACTAGTGTGTGAACATGAAGTCAATGTAAAGCACTGAACCAAACATAATGCAATAAAACATATAAATTAAAAATAGCAAAATCTGGCACAACTATGATGTGAAGCTGCAAGAAGCGTACTAGATCACAAGATAAAAGTTGGACCTCTCATTACTGATGAACAAGAAATTTTTTCCATTTACAACATGCGGGCAAATATATAGGTTCCATATGAGTAACAGGCAAACATTAGAGGCCTCCATATAAAGGTAGCATATGGCACTCACTCCTAACGTCCTAATGCAAGAAATTAATAACTTGCAAGAAAATGCTCCGACTACTCGTCTCCTTTCAAACCTTCATTCCGATGATCTCATGTGAACGAATTAACAGAACAAATTCTCTATATATGAAATCCAAAATATATGTAAAAGTCAAGAAAATAAAATGGTTGATACATGTAACAACATCCCGGACCAATGTAGGTGTAGGGGGTCTAAAGATGTATAACAAGAGCTAATTTGCGGCAACCAAAACCCATGAACAATTAGGGGATTTTGAACGAAACAAAAAGGTCAAATCAAATAGGAAAATTTCAATCAAAAGAAACCTTAAACAAAAATTAAGCGCGTGCAAAAAAAGAAATCTTACGTCAAATAACAAATAGATGCTAATATTGCTGTAAATTTGAAAGGCAATATCAAAAGACAATCTTGCACCCAAAAAAATGGGAATAATAATTGTTCAATAAAAAAAAATCCATAGAGAGCTAATAGCACCACAAATCAAGCAAAAAAATAAAGAATTGTAAATGGAAACCAATTGGGTTTTCGACAAGGACTAAATAACAGCAGAAAGCTCAGTAATTGCTCTGAAAATCTCTGAGATGAAAGCAAAAGATTAGAGCAGAGTTGAAGAAGAAAGTACCGGTGGAAAGGCCCAATTTACGATTTGGGTAGATGAGGAAAGTTGAACTGGGCAACAAGCTAGAAGTGGGAAGTGGAATGAGAGCTTTCCAGCCATGGCTACTGCACAAAGGCTGTGAAAGCTTCAAGCTTTCCATGGCTGTCCTGCGACCGGTGCTGAGAAATTTCAAATGGGCGTTTATATTCGTTGGAGACAAGGGAGAGGATAAGGCCTTTGCAGAGTTCCACGTAATTAAGCTTTCAATTGATTTTGGTGGATTTTGGTAATGGGCCAAGGTCCAGAACAGAAGTACCCCAACACAGAAAAACGAACTCGATCTTTTAACTTGACAACTCATTCTTCAAATGAGCTTCAACTTATGTTTGGCTCAACTTAAGGAAATAAAAAACACAGTAATATATATGATATCCACGTTCAAACCTTGTCGTAGATTTCAAGTTACAATGCTAAATAAAGGTGTGGGTCGGTGGTTTACACAATTTTTGACACATGTTTTTGTGAGGTCTACTTCATAATGTATTTCAACAATTCGAACTGTTTATTTTTTAGATCTTACTTGAAAAATATGTCTATAAAAAATCATTCTAATCTGAAACCATATGTTCGGTGGATTAAAGGTTTAGGGATTCTTTGTGGAACCGTATTCGTTCATTTTCTTCACTTCAAATGAATGTCGTAATGGTTTTAGATTTGTCTATGTTTTTTTTTTCTAGAATGATTTATGAAAGATGTTTTAAAATATAGACGGTTCGAATTGTTAAAATACATTACGAAGTGGGCCTCACAAAATCGTGTGTCAAAAGTTAAGTAAAAAAATAGTGTCATGAATTCACCCCCTTCTTAATATTATACGATTTTTTTGGATTGTTTTTTTAAGAGGAAGGTTTTTCAAGAGGAAGATTGAGGCACAAAAGCGTGTGTCAAAAGTTAAGTAAAAAAAAATAGTGTCATGAATTCACCCCCTTCTTAATATTATACGATTTTTTTGGATATTTTTTTTAAGAGGAAGGTTTTTCAAGAGGAAGATTGATGGTTGGTAGTAAAGTTAATGTAACATCTATAAGCCAAGCTTTAATGAATGAGCTTGCATGAAAAGATATGAATTGTTTGCAAACTATATGAGCCGAAGATGCTAAAATTCAACATTAACTCTTTTTTTTTTTTTTTTTTTTTTTTTTTTAAAGCCTAATATTTTGTTGAAGCTCGGTTATTTGACTTACTAATCGAGCTTGAATGAGCCAAAAGACAAGTCAAATACAAACCAAGCAATTGGACCCGTTATTGTTTGTATAAAATTTACAAATTGTAATTAATCTATTTGATTATAAGCTTTCATCTAGCAGTTCAAATTAAAACAATTGGACCCCAAATTATATAGTCGTGAGGCTGTTTGTACAGAATTTACAAATTCTAATCTAATTGATTATAAGCTTTAAACTAGCAGTTCAATTCAAAGTAAAATGGACATCATATCATGTCAGACTAATCATATTAAATGGACTTATAATTAATCCCAAGAAGCCAATCCATCAGCATTTCCATTCCTTTGCGTAAAGCATTCAACCAGACAAGGAATGCGTCGGCCGGCCTCACTTAGAGAATGTTTATACTGTCCTCCTAATTAGTTTAAACCTGTCTATTGATGCGTCATTTTTCTTGACCTCTCTTCTTCTGTTTTGGCATATAACTGAGGGAACTCAGTAATAAGTTTTTGTGTTTGTTCTTAGCAGTGGCTCCTATATCTTTGTTATGAAGCTTGTGTATTTAGTAATTGGTCATGTTAAAGAGACTATCAACTTAGATCATATTTTGTAAACCACATTTTGTGGTGGTAGAATTTCTTTTTCTAAATCATTTAAAGAAGGAAACCAACCATCAATCAACTCATCACTTGGTCTATAAAATAGGAAAATGCATGGGTGACCGTATTTTGTAAATGACCTAGCGGTTGACGGTTGAATTCAATTTTTAATTATTTAAAGAAGGAATCCAACTATCAGTCGTCTTATCATATTGTCTACGAAATATTGTCTAGAAAGATGGTCTCTTTAGCATCACCCCTACAAACTATGATCTAAAAAATGATCTCCCTCATATTTTTCTTTAGTAGTAGGAGTACCGATATTTTAGTTAGGGAGTTATTGGAAGCTATAAACAATGAAAACTTTCATCGTGTGATAAACGAAAGAACGGAAGGCGTGTGGGTAGGATGATATTGTGTCCTTCTCAAGAGTAACGTAGATTTTCATCGTACAAACATTATGATTGAAACCGCTCATTTTCTTTATTATAATATAAAGATATTCTCTGTAAAAAAAAAAAAAAGTAATTCAATTTAGAGATCGTTTAACCATTAAAATGCATAGACTGAGAGCTATAACGTCTCATTTTTTTAGAACCTTGACAAAAAATGTGTTATCTAAATTTAGTCTGATCTAAGAATATAACATTATATTTTGATGATGAAATTTAAGATTATTAAGAAATTTCAAAATGAGAAATTTTATTTTTTAGAATTTGTGAATATTCTTGTTTGCACAACCTAATAACAATGGAATTTGAACGGAAATTTTTATTTTTAAACTCCATGTGTATAAATTGGAAATGACACCTGTTTACATATAATTTAAACTTGGGAATTGGAGGTCTCAAATTCCAAATTTTTTTCTTTTCATGCCAAATTTCTATGTTTATGAATCTAAACAAAAGAATTGTTGTATGTCAATTTTTAAATTCTTACTTTTATCTCCATATTTATCTTCCTCGTCCAAACATACAGATTTATCTCACAACATAAATTTGACCAAATAATATCAATTGTAGGTATTATCTACCAATCAAAACATGCACAATATCTTCACCTAAAATGATATGTACAGTGAATAATAACATTCTTGAGATGATAAAAAAGGAAGATAGTCTATAATATTCATCGTGCATTTCTTGAACCTTAATGTATAATAACGTTATTAAACTAACCAATTAGTGTTTCAAAGACTCAACAGAGTAACAAAGAAAATTAAAATTATAGAATTGATTAATTAGTTTTGTTTGATTCCTTCACCAACAAAATAATACATCACTATTGACATTCCAATTACATATCAAAAGACCATGTACATATGTGCGTGTAAACATATGGCTGTCGTAATTATTCTGGTTTTAATTATCATGTACAGATACACCATATGTCACCCTTCATATCTTCCATATATATGTTTACTTCCTGTGTTCTAACGCCGAAGAATTAGGGCCAACTGAGGGCCCTCCTTTCATAACAAGTCACAGACTCAAAACATATGCAGAGAAAAAAAAAAAAAATATATATATATATATATATATATATGTATATAAAACAGGTTGGCCTCCTAACATCGCCTAAGTAACAAGCCTGTGAACATTGCACGTCGCTTTCGAAAGCATCTATGCATTATTAAACCTGCAACTAGGGTTTACTATCCTTCAGTGACCCAATATGCTTGCCAATTGCAGTATTGCAAAAAATAAAAAAATATTGCAGGGTAGCCGTGTATACAGCCGGCAAATTAGAACTTTCTTTCCTTGATGACCATATGTACTTGGCATGCAATACCATGCTTAATCACGGAGACATTCATGCACCGAAAATTTAAAGGAGAGAAAAGTAATACAATTGAAATTAGATTAAAAGTGGTTAAGGACGTTGAGCAAACTGTGCACGTTTGAGTAAGGACTTAATTAGGAAGGAGATATGTATTAGCTAGTCCGAGTACGTTAGCAAACCTTGTTAATATGATGTTAAGTGGACCATTTTTCTTAGGTGTAACTTAAGCAACTATGCAGAAAAGGACGACATGTAATAAACTAAGAAACAGAGAAGCTTGAGCCAAGAAACCCCATGGTAATAAGTTTTTATCAAATTTAAAACTAATATATTAAGGTCACAAGTCTCAAACTTTTGGTTACCAACTACATTGGAATGTGATGTAAGAGATATCTGCGTAGGTCCAAAGAGGTATTAGTGAAATGCTTAGGGTCTTGAAACAAATAGAGATAATAATAAGGGAGATGCTACAAAGACCATATATTAAAACTACATAATATAGCAGTTGATGGTTTGATTTCTTCTTTAAATTATTATAAAAATCAATCATCGACCGCCACATCATGGTTTACAAAATATAGTTAAAAAAACATCGTCTTCCTAACATTTTCCTAATAATAATGCCTCTGGTACTACTTTGTTTTGATAATCAACTATGTATAGTTATTCAGAAATTTTTTTAAGGTTATTTCAGAAAACTCCCATTTATTTATTTTATAGAGATGATAGACCACTTTGAAATCTAAAAGCTTGTATTAGTTAAACTCCCATGTTAATAAGCCTAATGTACTTTTTTAATAGGTCATCATAAGTTTTTGAAATGACCGTGACATTTTTTTTTTTTTTTTTACCAGCCATAGTTTTTAGGTTCATACCAAAAAGAAGTAGAGAACTTGTGAAAAGATGGTCAAAAGTTCAAACCAATTTATTTCTCTTTCTCACACACACACACACAGAGATATATATATATATATATATATATATATTCGTATGAAAATATAAATAAATAAAATAATTTGTAAAAAGGAGATCACAAGTCCGAAATAATTATGAACACAAATATTTTGAATGGAAAATTTTACAAAGTTAGGATGATAGTTTCAAAAAATTAATATGACAGATCGCTTAATATAGAGGTGTGCTATCTACACACCCTTTTTTATTTCTCACACACTCTTCTAATTTTCGATCGTCGGATTGGATGAAATGAAGAAGATCAAATGATACAAATTAACAAAAATGTGTTAGAAGTTAAAAATAAAATGTGTGTGAATAGCATCCCTTAATATATTAGTTCACATGACATTTCAAAAAATTTCTTTAATTATGTCTTGAAGTAGAAAACTTAATAGCTAGGGACCATGGCTATACTTACCTTAGGATTCAGGGCATAGAATGCAATGAAACTGGGGCAGGCTGTAACGACCCGTCCCCAAATATTACGGTTTTTTAATAATTTTAGAACGTGAAATTACGAAAAATGCCATTCGAGGCAAAAACGTTGACTTTTGTTGACTGCCTTGTTTGTCATGTAAGATCTATTACCTTGGCGTATTCTTGTAGTACTCATCGCTACTAACGCGTGGGCGCAAGCGGAATCAAATTTGGAGTTACGATGAACATTTTCCGGAATCACGAATATGATGGGCAATTTGGTTATTTTACATAGGAAGATATTTTGTGTGTGTTGTTTTGTGAGTTGTGGGGCCCATACCTCAATTCCCCTTCTTCCCTATGTCATCTCCCCAATCTTTGGAACTCTGTTTCTCTGTCTCTGTCTCTTTTTCTCTTCCTTCCTCCCTGAGTGAACACTCTCGAACTCTCTCCCTCCTTGTCTCCCTCCTCATCTCTACACTTTCTCCACCCTAAGTCACCCTACCCCAGTGACATTGTGATACTTTAACCCCATCATCACTAGCCATTCATGCGACATGAGACGATGGGACGAGCTCTAAGATCGCTGGTCATTTTCCCCTACACGTTGAGTCATTATTCTTCATCTCCAGCGACCTCTCGCTGTTGTTGACATAGTTAAGCTTCGGAAACATTCTAAACCTTATCCTCTTATTCTCGTGGTTCATTTTTTATCGTGTTTGGGTGTTTTGAACAACGGTATTGCACAAAAACAATGAGAGGAAAGTTCCCTAGATTTTTGGCGAAAAACCCTACTTTTGCAAGCATTTTCCTGCCAATCCTGACCTCAGCTCAACGTCATTTTGGTATGGCCATGTTCTTGATCTCTTAAGCTTCAATTTGACTTTTAATTCATGAAAAATAGTTAAGAATCGAGCTCGAACGGAGCTTGGGAAGTTTCTCTACCAAAATCCCAGGTCTAACCTTCTTCTTCGTTGGGTCTAGCGAGCCACGAACCTAATCGGATCGACCTGATCCACAACCCAAAACAGGCCCAAACCTTTGGGCCATGTAAACTAGGCCTAAATCCATAACGGATTAACCCTAACTCAAGCCTAACCTAGTAGATCTGACCCTAACCCAAACCCAGCTTCCTGGGCCGATGCATGGCCTGTGCGTGGAGCACACGTGCCTCCGTTGGAGGTACTATGCTCCGTCGACGTTCACGGTGACGCCGACGACTTTTTCGGTGACTTATCTCAGCACGTGGCGATGCGTGAGGTGGTTAGTGGCCTTCCGGGTAACCATCTCGTGGCGGCGCGTCTGGGAACTCGAGGTCTCTCCTTAGGTTTTTCGATGTGCCGAATCCGAATCCGAATTCGTTTTCCGTTTTCTTAAATTTGATTGTTTTAGTAGAGTTTCATTAAATGGCTTCTATTTCTGCTTAAGTGCATCGGTGGGAAGCGACATCATTCTTTCTAGTTCGAGTGGCTCCCCGGCAATGGAATACTGTGAGTGGACCCTTTCTTAAATTGCATATTTTTATAAAATATTAGGTTTGCATGCATTGCATATTTCATGAATTGAGCATGTCTTATATCATGTTTTATGGATTTATATATTTATGGTTATGGAGAATTTATTAAATATTTATCATTTATCAAATTTACGTTTTATGAAACGTCGTGAATTATTGTATTTTCGTATATGCGATTATGTGGATTTACAAATATGATTTATCATGGAATTATGAGATGAGGCTTTGAGCTTTTGAAATTCAGATTTGATATGAGATTTTGAGATATGTTTTCGTTGCTTATCTGGTAGGATATCTTACAACACATCCACACAACACATGTATGTAGACATCTATGGCCATAGGACACAGTTGAGGACATTTATGCCATACCCTCAATTTTACTGGTAAAACCAATCTCGGACAGCTTCACTAGCCACATCTAGTGTCTGTGAGATGTTATATGTATATGTTTCTTCTCTGGTGTAGCCCAGAGTCATACAGCTTCGTTTTCAGGTGATGGGGCTTACCTTTTTTCTTCACTAGCGTAACCCAGTGTCATATAGCTTCACCTTTGGGTGATGGACATGTTATGCCTTTGGGCGACTATAATACCCCTAGTGAGTACATCATTGATGAAATTTACGGATTTACGTTCGGGCAGCGATAACACCATTATTGAGCATTGTTTTACGCGTACATGTTTTACGAATATTTTTATGGCATGCTAGAGTTTTCAGAAAACCTACTATGTAGTACTATATATATATATATATATATATGTTTTCAAAACAGGGGGTTAGTATGTTCATAAAGAAAATGGTTTTCTTATTATCAGTACTATTATTATAAACTTTGGTCCACTCACTCTTTTGGTTTTGCACCCCTTTCAGGATTTAGATTCGAGGCACACGATCCCAGCATTAAGGCATTTTTGTTTCGGCATCTTCGAGTCTCCTTTGTGTAGGACCCTTCCTCGAATCATACCTTTTTATAATAAAATTTTCACATTATTCTTGGTTAGTTGTATATTCTGAACACAGTTTTGCATTAGTATATTTCTTTATGATCACATATTTTAATTAGTATGCATGTTAAAAATGGCTTCGTCACCCTTGGGTGTCGGCCAACATGTGCCTATCCTGGTATTTTGTTATATCGGGATTAAGGCGTGTCAGTTTGGTATCAGGGCATGGTTTGTTCAGAGCATACTTAGGATATTCTCCTACTCTAGTGGTGCGTTGGCATTGATATCATTTGGATGTCACGGCTTTTGTTTATTGATGTCCTTCAACACGGTTATGCAATCCTCATTCTGCTTGAATAGTCACATCCTATTTGAAGCTTAAGAAATTCATGTTGGGATTGTGCCTCAAGTTAGAAGTAACTAATTGATGAATGACTTTCAACATCGGATTGATACTCTGCCCTATGCGTTCCCTAGGAATGGCGGGCAGAGTCGGTTCTACATAGAAGTGGCGTGAATTAGAAGAAACCTTAGTAGGATGAAGACTAGTTGGGATCAGTTGAAGGTCAGAAATGATGATGATCCTTTGCGACATGTGTTCCTTAGGAATGGTGGCAGAGGCATACCTATTGGGAAATCACTTATGACATCCGAAGTTCGTGGTGGAGAAAATTAAGGAAGCACCAGTTGTAGGCGAACTTAGTAGGTATCTGTAGGGTAAACCGAATCAGTTTCCTCGGATTTGTTGGTTCCACTAAGGAAATTCATGTGGACCCCCATGAAATTTCTGAACGATTGTTTCACTGATAATATCCTTGTCTTCTCCAACCATGAGGTCAATTTATTAAACATCAACAGCCAGTTATATACCGAATTCCTCAAATGTAAACCTTTCTTAAATTTCGTACCTTTCTTGGGAAAAGTGAGCGTAGTAGAAGATATCCTTACCAAATCCAAAGTTGTGATAGTTGGAAATCGAAAATCCTCTCAAGGATCGTGAATTATGAAATATCATTGGTCTTGTCGACTTCTATCGACAGTTGCCATTGATTCTTTGACCATAACCTAAACCCTCATCTTTGGCTTGGAAACAAGTTAGTTTTGTTTGAGATATTGTCTCACTCTACCATTGTTTTTACACTCTTCGATGACACCAATAAATTTCGAATCCGATGGTAATGTCCACTGAATGATTTTTCGTGCGCTAATGCAGCCTGATCCAGTAACGTTTATGTCTCTTGACGGTTGGATGTTGAAATACAATGTAAAGTTAAACTTATACACAAAAGTGCCCGCAAATAAAATTATTCGAGAAATCTCTAAAATGAAGCTTAAGTGAAGATAATGGTATGTCTGTGGGCGTTCTACAGATTCTTGGTTCACTATGGCTTACATTAGCCAACAAGGACCTGAGGCTTAATGTTTTGGTCCCAAGAATTAACAAAACGAACGAAACATAGACCTAGTCCAAGTTAAGAGGATAAAAAGATAAGAGCAAATTAATCATGATAAACAAATCAGCAGTTGGCTGGCCCTCTCAGTTTCTATCTTGACCCAAAATTTAAGACTGCATGTTATGACCATACAGTGAAATATACCTAATAATTAATATAATATGGCCGCCAACGTATAGTTTTAATTATAGGGTTGTTAGTTGCTTGTTATATAAACATTAATCTTGTCGTATCTTTTTCCAGTGGATGAGAGCAATGATTAGTACCCAAATATAAACTAATATTAGGTCAAAAAACTTGTACTGAAAATTCAATTTCCAGCTGTGTATGATAGTACCAAAATCTATCCAATGACTCACTGGATGGAGGTCTCTATATATAGAGACTAGAGTACTGGTCAATGTAAGTGGCTAGCTATATTTTTGGTGAGAAATTAAGGGAGAGGAAAAGCTAGAAGAACTAGCAAGTGAGTACTTGAAACAAAATGTCTGAAACGGGGGGCAGTGAGATAAGAACAGCCCCAATAACACCGCAGCCGCCTAAAGCACCCACAGAAGATCCTCCGGCGTCTATGTCTCGAGCAGCATCTGTGGCTCGGGTACCACCACTGGTGATCCCGGCTCCAACCGCCATGACCAACGGTGGCGGTGACCAGATAACATTGAAAACCCCAAAAGCTTTAACTCCGAAATCTCGTACTCCACGGTTCATGACACCAATAGGAAGCCCCATTAGGAGGGCTCTCCACCTCACAAGGCTTGACCCTCAGGATGCTTGGCTTCCAATCACTGAGTCTAGAAACGGTAACGCTTACTATGCTGCTTTCCATACTCTCTGCTCTGGCATCGGAATTCAATCTCTTGTTCTTCCTGTGGCCTTCACTTATCTTGGGTGGTAAGTCAACAATGTATATGTTATGAAAAAAATTTCAATTCATTTAACAACTTTTTTTTTCAATTAATTTAATAAATAAAAGTTTGTTAACTTAATAATATTACTTTTCAGTGTTCTATATTATGATACTTTTTAAAATATTTGTTTTGGTTAATTACCGCAGGACATGGGGTGTTATATGCATGACTTTGGCATTCATATGGCAACTGTATACTTTATACTTGCTGGTCCAGCTTCATGAATCTCCTGAAACAGGCATACGTTTTTGTAGATACATTCAACTGTGCAATGCAACTTTTGGTAAGAACTACCGTTTGATATGTTTAAGCTAAATGCTAAGAAATTTTACAATCCCAATATATTCAGAAGTAACTTTTCCTAAACCATCCAATTTTCTCTCTTTATCAGGCGAGAAGATATCAAAGTTTTTAGCCTTGTTCCCGATTTTGTACCTATCGGGCGGCACGTGTGTGGCACTGATCGTCCTTGGAGGAGCAACATCAAAGTCGTTCTTCCAAATTGTGTGTGGAGCTACATGCACTGCAAAGCCATTGACACCAGCAGAGTGGTACTTGGTGTTTACATGTGCCGCAGCGATCCTGTCTCAGCTGCCAAACTTGAACTCCATCGCTGGAGTATCTCTTGTTGGTGCCATAACAGCTATTGGCTACTGCACAATCATATGGGTTGTGTCCGTGGATAAGGGTAGACTTCCTAATGTGTCTTATGATCCCTTGAAATCCAACAAAAAATTCATTCACTTTTTTGATGTTCTAAATGCACTTGGAATGATTGCCTTTGCCTTCAGAGGCCACAACCTTATACTTGAGATTCAGGTATGTCCATTAATCTCACAAATTCAAGTGTATAGTAGTGTTATTAATTAGTACTCTTGTTAAATATTACAGATATATATATATATATATATATATATATATGACTATTTGTCTGTGAAACATGATTAATTTAGTGTCCTCTTTCAAATTTATATCTTATTTTAACATTTTTAATAAAATCACTATTGTTTCGCTTCAAAATAAAGAAAATTGATTTAGAACTCGACTCATTCATTTTTCTACTTAATTAATAATTACTATTTGTTTTAGTAGTATAGAGTTTCCACTTTGTTGAAGATGTTGAGTTCATATATCATATAAGAGATTTTTTTGGAAAAAAAAAAATCATATAAAAAGTTCATAAGATTCACGATGCATTGCGGGACCTATACATCTCATGACGAGAGAGGGTGGATACAAAGAATTGGAAGTTCCTAGCATATCTTATTCTTTTGGTTCAATATATTTTAAAATAGTATATACTAATTAGTCTAGAGTCAAACAAGTGGATATATTTAAATTTCTTTTGTTCCAAATCTTCCTAGTGTACCCATGTGAACAAATTATTCTAAGTCATGATCATCCAACTTTTAAGTTAATAGCAATCTTATATGGTGTGGTGATGAAACTTCAACTTCAGTTGAATATTTTTTTTTTTTTAAGCAAATGATACGCCAAATATTTTGTAAATATAAAACAACCGACAAGAAATGTCTTTACTGATGTTCATATATGTTATGCTGACTTTGAGCGAATGATGTTGAAATTGCAACTTGATCGAATAGGAGTTCTGACTAATTGAGGTTTTCTCTTCCATTACAGGCCACAATGCCATCCAATGAAAAACATCCATCACGCGTGCCAATGTGGAGGGGTGTCCTAATTTCATACACTCTCATAGCAATGTGCCTTTTCCCCCTTGCAATTGGAGGCTACTGGGCATATGGTCAAATGGTACCGTATCTAACTTATCTAAGTTCAACTTTATTATTGTCTAAAAACAAACTGTTCAAACACATGACATTTAATTTTCTCTCGTCTACCATGTTATATTACCAGATTATTCATTTGAATAATTAAAATTAAAAGTCTGACAACATATATATAGTATGTCAAATATTTAATACAAGAAGATTAACTAATTGTGACAATACTAATGGTTTATAGATACCACATCAAGGAGGCATGTTCGCAGCCTTGTTCGGCTTCCATATGCATGACACATCCCGACTGGTTCTAGGACTAGCAAGTTTGTTTGTCGTAGTCAATGCTTTGAGCTCGTTCCAGATATATGGCATGCCGATGTTCGACGAGATGGAGTCACATTACACTAGAAGGTTTAAGAAGGCAGCTCCATGGTGGCTTAGGGCCATCATGAGAGCTATGTTTACTTATGGATGCTACTTCATAGCTGTGGCCATACCCTTCTTGGGAAGCATAGCAGGTTTGCTAGGAGGGATTTCATTGCCAGTGACATTAGCTTATCCATGTTTCATGTGGCTAAAGATGAAGAAACCCAAGAAGTACGGTCTAAGTTGGTGGGTAAATTGGGTATTAGGGGTTGTGGGAATACTTCTAAGTATACTGTTGATTGCTGCTGGTGTTTATGTTGTAATTGACACTGGTATTACGGTGAGCTTTTTCAAGCCTCAGTGATTCAAAAGCAATGTCAACTGATGATATGTTGTGTCCACTATTGTAAACTGCAGTAACTTATTATTTTCTCTTGAGCCAAAAGCTTAAGTGGCTAGCATACGTAGGTTTGGTGTGGATGTTTAAAAAAGAAATGAATATTAGAGTGAATTTGTTTGCACATAATCAAGGCCAATGCACACTACTTATGTACTTGGAAATTTGGGCATAATTATTACAAACTAAACACGAATTGGTAAATTTCACTAGTGTCCAATTTCGCCATCTTTGAGTCAAAAATAAAAAATTATGCCATAAGCATTTTCTTTTTTAGTTACATTAAAAAAATCAACTTCTGAATCCTAACCTATTACCACTTGAGCCAACTTCGAGAACTTGTTCGATTAGCATGTTTAATCAACTAGATCCTCAAACCGGCACACGAGACGTGAAACAAAATTCCAACGGTAGCTTCTTACTCCACCCAACAATTTGTTATGGCTCATAATCTGTTGGAGTGGAGGATCTTAACTAGGGTTTTGAACCTTTAGGATTTTGGTTACTGCCAACCTCATCTAAACAGATTTCGATTAACTTTTTTCACCAAAAGAAGCTGCTACTACTAGTTATGAAAGATGAGAACTACATAAACTTACAAAATCACTAATCCAAGGACATAAGATTGTAATCATATAGTTATAAGGCACACCATGACTAACCCTTCTTTTCTTTGTTGAGATTTTCTTTCTTAATGGGTTTGAACATCATCTTCATATACAAGGAAAGGGATCCTCTCCAGATTCCTTCCTCCTAATCCACGAAGTCCAAGGATCCAGGCCATTGAAATTTGATCCAAGACATGATTGGCAGCATTTGTGCTTCCAAGACTTTAAGTCTATGAATGAATATAATTCTAAAGTTTGTCGAATCCGATCACTTCTCAAGTTTTGTAATGAAATTTTGACCAAAGAAGATCTCCTAGAGAATACTTATTCGACCTTCTCTGCTACTAATATTGTCCTGCAACAACAATATAGATCTCAGAAGTTCACTAAGTTTTCGGATTTGATCTCTGTTTTACTTCTCGTTGAAAAGCAGAATCAGCTGTTGATGAAGCACACTATAGCACAAACCAATGCCCAAAATGCCACAAGAGGTGTGGTTAAGGAGGCCAAAAGCCACCCTGTCCAGGTTAACAGAGCCACGACCCATCTAAGGGAAAGAAACGCCCTAACCTCACTCCCAAGGCCCCAAGCTTCAAGAATAAAGGCAAAGCACCTGAAATCATGGATGCAGATATGTGCTATCGCTGTGGTTCAAAATACCATTGGTCCCGTGTTTGTCGAGCTCCCTAGAAGGTTGTAGCTGAGAGTTCGAAAATGGAGGTTTCTGACTTTCAAGAGGCCGTTACCCTTATGGAAGATTAGAATCTTAGACATAAACTATTTTTCTAGTTGAAATAAGACAATGGGGCCGAATTCCACAGTAGTGGCCGACCCCCCCCCTTTTGTTTTTTGGTTAATTTTGAACAATTTTCCCTTATGTTTGGATTATTTGTTGGTGATTTATTTTTTAGATATTAAGTTTTTAATTAATTTCTGTCCTTGAATACATAAAATTATTTTGAATGGATATTCTTTTTAATAACTTTTATGCATGTGACCAATTCAATTTAATTTTTTATTCTAGGTATGACTAGTGGGGAAGTTAGTTGTCGGGCAAATAGTGCAACCATGCACACCGTTTTGCATGAACGCATCTATTTCACTAACTTCATACCTAAGAATGCATCTCTGACAACCCTCTCAGGCTCATCCAACCTAATCGAATTATACGATAAGGCACGTATAATGTTGTCCAATGGTGCAATCTTGACCATTGATAAGGCACTTTATTCTCCGCGTTCTGGGAGAACGTTATTGAGTTTTAAGGACATTAGAGATAACAATTACCAAGTTGAAACCTATGTAGAAAACGGAGTTGAATTTTTGTGCATAACTTCCTACGAATATGGCCAGAAACGTATTCTAGAGAAGATGGAGCGTATCCTGAGTGGTATGTATACTATGACCATATGCCCTATAAATAGCCAATATGTGGCTGGCCCTACCTCTAGGACTACACACAAAATTACACTTTGGCATGATCGTTTGCGACACCCTAGACGAATAGCAATGCGTCGTATCCTCAAATCATCACACGGGCATCCACTAACCCAAAGCTTAGGTTCTATTCAAGGAATCGCATGTCAAACATATTCAATGGGAAAGCTTATTACTAAGCCTTTTTATGACAAGATTCGTTCGAATTCTCCCATTTTTCTACAAAGGATTCAAGGGGACATTTGTGAACCGATTCACCCTCTATGCAGACTATTTAGATATTTTATGGTTTTGGTTGACGCTTCTACATGTTGGTCACACGTGTGCTTGTTGTCCACAAGGAACGCTACATTCTCCAAATTGTTGGATCAAGTTATCAAGTTCAGGGCTCACCACCCTCATTATCCAATCAAATATATTCGATTGGATAATGTTGGAGAATTCATATCTAAAAATTTTGATGACTATTGCATGTCAGTTGGGGTTGAAGTTGAAAATCCAGTACCCCATGTTCACACCCAGAACGGTCTGCTAGATGCATTCATTAAGCGCTTACAAATGATTGCTCGATCCTACCAAGATCTTGATCATTGCTTGGGGCCATGCAATATTGCAAGTAGCCATGTTTGTCCACCTAAGGGCTATTAGATCCCAACCATATACCGTTCTTCAGTTGGTTACCGCATACGAACCCAACATATCGCATCTGTGCATTTTTTATCGTGCCGTCTATGTGCCGATTTCATTGACCTTACGTATAAAAAATAGGGCCTCATCGAAAGATGGCAATTTATATAAGATATAATTCTCCTTCGATCATTCGTTACTTAGAACCTTTGACAGACGATCTATTTACTGCTCATTTCACAAATTTTCACTTTTATGAGACAGTCTTCTTGTCGTTAGGGAGAGATAAGAACGTCAACGTTCATGATGAACGACGCGAATTATCGTGGACGACTCCCACTTTGTCTCATTTAGATCTCTACACCACTCAGTCTGAAACTGAAGTATAGCACATATTAAATCTTTAGAGCATAACCAATCTAACACCAATGACAAGATCACATATTCTAGCTGCGAATGTGCCTGCAAAGATGGATGTACCAAATGTACGACGAACTTCCCTCCTGGAGACCCGGGACGCCAACTTTGGTGATCCACGTATATTAATGGCTAGCTAATCATTTGCCCCTACACAAAAGCATGGCGAACCTCTTGGTTCAAAGGATTCACACCCCAGAAGAGGACACCCATGGCACAAGCCCCTAAAGAGCCTACCGTGAATCTGAATGTTGCTTATTCATTCTATCCAACTCATGAGGAAATTCTAGATTACGGAAGCGTCCTTGAAGAGATAAATCCACTTCGCGAGAATCATGAGATTTTGGTCTATTATGCTAGCTTAGATGATGTGTGGTGTAGAAATGAGATGATCGTCGACGATGCATTAACATATGCAGTAGCTACTGAGATCATATTGAGCGATGACATTGAATCCCGTTCCGTTGATGAATGTCAACGTAGAACCGATTAGTCAAACTGGAAACAAGCAATCCAAGTCGAACTCAATTCGCTTGCGAAATGTAAGGTATTTGGACTTGTAGCTCCTACTCCTCCACATGTGAAGCTCATTGGCTACAAGTGGGTTTTAGTTTGGAAACCTAATTAGAAGAAAGAAATTATGCTTTACAAAGCTCGTCTTGTTGTGCAAGGCTTCTCACAACGCCCTGGGATTAACTGTGACGAAACTTTTCGCTACCTTATCAATTTGGTAGTTTTCAAAAAACTGAGTATGCAACTGATAGATGTAGTAACTACGTATCTCTATGGGGATCTTAATACGAAAATTTATATGAAAGTTCCATAAGGACTTACATTGACTGGATCAAATATTTCCAAACCTCGGAACACGCTCTCAATTCAGCTGAGGCATTCACTCTACAATTTAAAGCAATCCAAAAGAATGTGGTATAACCGTTTGAGTGAGTATTTCACTAGTCATGGATATATGAACAACGAACTATGCCCTTGTGTGTTCATTAAGAAGCCACATTCTGGTTTTACGATAGTTGTAGTACATGTCGATGACATGAACCTTATCGAAACTCCTAAAGAGCTCGCGAGAACTGCCACACACTTGAAGTCGGAATTTGAGAGGAAAGATCTAGGAAAGACTCAATACTGTCTCGATCTAGAGATAGAGCACTGTTCGAATGAAATCTTAGTACATCAATCGAACTACACGAGAAGGTGTTGCACCACTTTAACGAGGATAAAGCAAAGCCTTCGAGTACTCCTATGGTCATTTGATTGCTAGATGCAAAACGTGATCCCTTCCATTTGAAAAAAGATGATGAAGAGATTTTAGAGCCTGAAGTTCCTTATCTAAGTGCGATCTACGCTTTATTGTACTTAGCTCAATGCGATAGACTCTACATCTCCTTCGTTGTTAATCTTTTGGCAAGATATAGTAATGTACCAACACACAGACACTAGACTGGCGTCAAAGACATATTCCGCTACCTTAAGGGTACTACGGATTTAGGCTTGTTCTATCCCTACGGATCCTCGAGTGATGCCGCACCTCCTCCCCCGCTTCTCGAGTCGATTCTCGCCTTGTTAGTTATGTTGACGCAAAATACTTATCTGATCCGCACAAGGCACGCTCTTAAATGGGTTATGTCTTTACTGTTTGAGAAACCGCAATCTCTTAGAGGGTTAACTAAACAGACATTAGTTGCCACCTCATCTAGCCATGCTAAAATTCTCTCCTTACATGAAGCAACTCGGGAATGCTTTTGGTTGAAAACAGTTGCGGGCCATATTAGAAGCTCCTGCGATCTTTACCCTATCGTGGATGTCTCGATGACGATCTATGAAGACAACGCAACATGCATCGAATAGTTCAAGAAGGGTTACATCAAAGGAGACAACACCAAGCACATTGTGCCAAAGTTCTTCTTCTCACATCAACAACAAGAGCATCAAAAGATTGAAGTCATGCAATTTCGTTCATAAGACAATATGGCTGACCTCTTCACCAAATCACTACCGAAGGCGACGTTTCAGAAGCTTGTTCAAGGAATTGGTAAGCGTAAACTTTCTGAGTTGCAACATTGCCATTTCTCTTTGAAATTATGTCAAACTTAGGGGGAGTATCCTGAATAATATTTGCTTGATCTTAATGTACTCTTTTTCCCTACGATTAGGAGCATTTTTTCCACTGGGTTTTTACTACCTAACTAGGCTTGAACGAGGCATCCACCTTGCACTGACCATATCCATAATGATGTCCTGTAGACACTTTATTTGACTTTGCATTGCTCCCGCATTTTTCCTTAGATTATGGATTTTATCCCTACTCAAGTTTTTGCCATAGTCTTTGTGTTTTTAAGTGAGACTTACTTCTTTATGCAAGTTCCTACCTTATTGAGAATAACGTTGTTCCTAGAATCAGTGCCGATAAGTTGACTTCCTCAACTTCAACATGATGCTGAATCTACCTTGAGTATTTACATACTCAAGGGGGAGTGTTATGAACTTTCCTAGTTTAAGTGTGATTGTGTGAATCTTAGATTAGATTTGATTCTAGTTATTCTTTCCTAGATGGACTTGTATTCCTTAGGGATGAATGAATTCTTCTCTCTTATTACTATAAATAAGGGTACTATGTAGGAGGGAATAACATACACATTCTCCTACAATTCTACAAACACATCTCTCTCTACAATCTCTCCTTGCCGCCTGCCCCCTTCTCTTAGTCAGATAAAATAGGTTACAACATAAGTGAATTTATACGAGAAATGTCAATAATATGCCTAACAAGTATATCTATATGAGAAATGTTGATAATATGCCTACTAATAGTGGCCCGGAATGCATGATAAACATGTATGAAATATTATACTAATTTATCTATATATATATATATATATATATTAATGTACCTATATTTTGTAGATTCACTAATGTAAATAATAAAATATATTTTATATGAGAAATTCAATAGTATGCCTAACAAGTATATTTATATGAGAAATATCAATAATATGCCTACTAATAGAGGCTTGGGATGCATGATAAACATGTATGAAATATTATACTAATTTACCTATATTTTTGTAGATTCACTAATTTAAATGATAAATACATTTTATATGAGAAATATTAACAATATGCCACCTAATATACATTTTATATGAGAAATATTAACAATATGCCACCTAATAGATGCTCAGGATTCATGATAGACATGTATGAAATGTTATACTAATTTACATATATGAATTGATTTACCTATATTTTCCAAATCCAAAAATTTGATAACAATTGCATTGTTTTTCAAAATGACCAAAACTATTACTAGTAAAAATAGGTACATATTTTAAAAATTTTAAAAATTTACCTATAATTTACCTATATTTTAAAAATTCAATAATTTAACTACATTCTTTTGTTACAAGCTAATTTATCTGCATATTTTGAGTGCATATTAATTCACCAATCCACTTATTAGTTTATATATACAAATAATACTATCATATAATTTACTTATAATATCCAAAGTAATTATATACATTTTGTTCTTTACCATATCTGACACACCCCGACCTAAATCGATGCATGTTGGCCGTCACGTGATGGTGACGTAGCTATGTGCGCAAGACAAGTAAATAAGTGCAGGAAGAAGTGTTAGAGTGTAGATACACATAGTCAGAGCGTATGTGGTATGAAAGAAAACCCTACATTGATGGATGTCTGTCAGAACCGCCGTAGAGTCCTCGTGAGCCACCAACATGCAGTTCCATCTAGAACCTGGAGGGGCGCAAAACAGAAAATGTGAGTGGGTAAAAAGAAAGCTTTTCAAAATCATTTCTCTTTCCAAAAGTAATAACCCCTTACCGTAAAACTCGTATAGTTTCCCAGAAAATAAAAATACGTACATATATAAAAATTACGCTCCAGAGTAGTGAAAATCAAATATATGCCATGTCAAGTATCCCAATATGGAAATAAGTAGCCAGGTGAAATAAATCAACGTAAAATGATATGTCAGTCGGAGTCACCTAACGTGACCTGTACAGCTGAACCTATAGCTGATCAAATATGCATGCACATGAGTCGGAACCACCTATTGTGGTTTGTACGACAGGGCTGGGTGCAAATAAGTACACTCAAGTGTTACGATTATGTGAAGGCTATGCGAATAATCGCGGATCACCTATGAGTCGGAACCACCTAATGTGGTCTATACGACAGGGCTATGCACCAAACTTGGATCCAAGGTGAACGTGTAGTGCGGGAAGTGAACATCATGTGAAGGACTGTGCCCTGGCCACAAGCGTGAGCACTAGCACTGGGGTGCAGGATAATGAGCTCTAAATGCATCTACATATAACCACAAACAATGCATCCACTATCATCAATATATACTCACCTGAAGCTTACCTGGGTGTCCGCAACATCAAGCAACAATATGCATATCTATACTAATGCATACTCTAAAGCATAATGCAATTGACATGGCATTTAAAACGTAATTTCATTTAAAACAAATTTCTGGGAAAACGCAAAGCATATATATGTATATAGAGAAAACCAAAAGCCCATTCACTAGTATGTAGCTGGATCGTAACCCTCGAGTCTCGCCTGACTGTGCTTGTCCTTTGGAAACATCTCACCTATATGTTAACTCACTATTTTAACATTAATCTTACGTACATAACCAAACCCGTGTAATAACTTCTCATACGTTGCTCAATTGGGGTGTTTGAATATACCATCGTGGCCTACTCAACACCATGAGCATCCTCATATTTTTAGAATAATTTTCCGACCTCCCACGTACCCTCACGCACCGGCCAAGGCACGACCATACGCGCCTGCCACGCGTATGCACATGCCTGGCACACAAACGGAATTTTAAACGCCATTAAGGAATATTCCGCTAAATAATATAATATTTCTTTAACTGTACCTGACGCCATTAGTAAATTCCATCAAAGTTATTTTTGGAATATTCCATTTTTTCCTTGGTGGTTTGCCGGATTCCGACACCGATCGCCACTGCGTCGCCAGAAACTGGAAAAATTTCAAATTTAAATAGCTCACTCAAATCTCAACCAAACTTCACAAACTTCACATGGATTTGAAGCCCTGAACGAGTAGAACATGTTCTTACCACTTTGAAGTCCTAAAATCGACGGAAAAAAGTCAGAAAATCCTTCGATATTCTGGTCAAAACTGCAACTCGAGGAACTAACCTATCCCGACGTCCAAACCCTTCCAAAACTTCTCTATGATCTATGTGAAGTTTTTTTAAAACTCCCTTAAGCCCTAAAACTCCGTGAAACGTCCACGATCACGATGAAGTAGCAGAGCACCTTGCCGGAGCTCTCAAGTTCCCGAGTTTTTGAGGTTCTTTCACAAAACTAAGGGTATGATTAGGTTCCTGACTTTGCAAGGAACTCGAAAGTGACCTTCATTAGTTCGATCTGTGCAAGATGGAGATGGTTAGGTGTGTGTGTGTACGGATTGTACGAACGAAGGAAAGATCGAGAGAAAGGATGATGGTATGTACGTGTATGTGAGTGTGTGCGTGTGGTCTGCATTGGGCATAGATAAAAGGGATCTTAAGCCTTAATTGGGCTGCATGTTTAGGGCTAACAACTGACCCCAAAACAATCCTAAAATTCTAATTGGACACAAAAAAGTAGGAGGTGTGGTGATTGGTCCATTTCCTTAGCCCAATTACACAATCGTTTATTCTTAACATTTTCGTTACGAACCCAACTCAGCCCTAAATCACGTCAACACTCTCGTGACATCGAGTATGATTTAATTACGTCAACAGGAAAATAATTAGAAACCATATACGTACATTCACGTCACTACTACTCGAGGGTATAATCGTCATTTTCATACATTCGAGGATAAAATATATATTAATTCGGGATGGGTCGTCAAAACCTACCCCCTTAATAAAATTTTGTCCTTGAAATTTCTATATACTAACATAACAAACCACTAATATCCATAAAATAAGTGTGGATACATATCTCACATATGATCCTCCGTCTCCTAAGTGGGTGTGCCAAGCACATGCCTGCACGTGGCCAGCGCGTGAGGAAATTTTAAATCTTCCTTCTCCGGTGGTTCACTGGATTCCAGCGCCGATCAACGCTGCGTCGTCGAAAACTGGAAAAATTTCAAATTTAAATATCTCACTCAAATCTCAACTAAACTTCACAAACTCTATATGGATTTGAAGTCTTGAACGAGTAGAACATGTTCTTACCACTTTGAAGTCCTAAAACCGACAAGAAATAGTCTGAAAATCCTTCGATATTCTGGTCAAAACTGCAACTCGAGGAACTGACCTATCCCAACGTCCAAAACCTTCCAAAACTTCTTTATGATCTATGTGAAGTTGTTTTACGACTCCCTTGAGCCCTGAAACTCCATGAAATGTCCACGATCACGATGGAGTAGCAGAGCACCTCGCCAGAGCTCGCTAGTTCCCGGGTTTCCAAGGTTCTTTCACAAAACTAAGGGTATGATTAGGTTCTTGACCTTGCAAGGAACTTGAAAGTGACCTCCACTTGTTCGATCTGTTCAAGATGAAGATGGTTGGGTGTGTGTGTGTACAGACTGTACAGACGAAAGAAAGATCGAAAGAAAAGATGAGGGTATGTACGTGTGTGAATGTGTGCGTGTGGTCCGGATTAGGCATAGATAAAAGGGATCTTAAGCCCTAATTGGGCTGCATGTTCAGGGCTAACAATTGACCCCAAAACAAACCTAAAATTCTAATTGGACCCAAGAAAGTAGGAGGTGTGGTGATTGGTCCATTTCCTTAGCCCAATTACACAATCGTTTATTCGTAACATTTTCGTTACCTACCCAACTCGGCCCTAAATCATGTCAACACTCTCATGACATCGAGTATGATTTAATTACGTCAACGGGAAAATAATTTAAAACCATATACGTACATTCACGTCACTACGACTCGAGGGTATAATCGTCATTTTCACACATTCGATGATAAAATATATATTAATTCGGGACGGATCGTCACAACCTAATGGACCAATCACCACACCTCCTACTTTCTTAGGTCCAATTACACAATCGTTTATTCGTAACATTTTCGTTACGAACCCAACTTGGCCCTAAATCACGTCAACACTCTCGTGACATCGAGTATTATTTAATTATATCAACGGGAAAATAATTTAAAACCACATACGTACATCCACGTCGCTACGACTAAAGGGTATAATCGTCATTTTCACACATTCGAGGATAAAATATATATTAATTCGGGACGGGTCGTCACAATATCACGCCTATGGGGTAGGTAAATTATTTTTACATTATTTCTATTCCTAGTAGTTACTAACATTTAGATAGGCAAATTATTTCCCATGAAAATTAAAAAATAGATACATTATTTTGTATTATTTTTTTGACACAAATTATTGTCTATATTTCAAATGGAAAACACCATAATAATTTTATTTATATTATATATTGCATGCTAATAAGGTATGTTAGTTTTACGAGAAAACAAATTTGAATACAATTGTGAACCCTAAAACAACACTTTGGTGATTGTTGGTAAAAAAATTTGAAAAAAGAAAGCGTAATCAAATAATAGGTTAATTGACTTTTAATTGCATTGAAAACAATAAAATGCAACAATTAATTATTAATCATAAGTCAAACTTAATGCACATTACAATCTATGAGGGTATTCAGGAACACGAGAGTTATTAAAACTGACATATCAAGTGACACACCTCGATCGAGATCAGGGCGTGCTGGCCGTCAAGTGGGAGTGACGTAACCATGTGCACAATGCGGAAGCTAAGAAAGAATAATAAAAGTACGAATAAATAAAAATAAAGCTATACGCTAAGTAGACAACATACAAGTGCAAGTGTAAGTGTGAAAAACAATATTCAGAGCACGGAAGATCTAGTGCAGTCCGAGGAACAAACACTAAATAAACACACCCAAAGGTGGTCCTACTCTGGTGATAATCTATCAGATATGCCGAGAATCCCTCGAGAGCCACCAAAAGAGCTATCCAAACTAGAACCTGGAGGGGCACAAAACAAAAAACGTGAGTGGGCAAAACAAAGCTTTTCAAAATCATTTCAATAATAAAAGTTCTAACCCCTCGCTGTAAAACCTATATAGTTTCCCAGAAAATAGAATATACACATATATATAAAACACGTTCAGAAATATGCCAAGTCGAATGCCTCTGAAAAAAAATGCAAGTACTCAGGTAATGCCAAATCAATGCCATATAATCTGTCAGCCGGAGTCACTAACATGACATGTACGGTTGAATCTAGAGCTCAAGTCCACAACTTACTAACTATACCTGCACACGAGTCGGAACCACCTAAAGTGGTCTGTACGACAGGACTGGGTGTAAAATAAGTACGCATAAGTGCTACAATCACGTGAAGACTGGACGAATAATTGCGGGTCACCTACGAGTCAGAACCACCTAAATTGGTCTGTACGACAGGATTGTGCACCTAACTTGGATCCAAGATGAGCGTGTGGTGTGAGAGGTGAACATCACATGAAGGCCTGTGCCCTACTCTAGGCGGGAACACTAACACCGGAGGTGCAGGTTCTGAGCTCTCTATACATCTCAATTCATTACTAAACACAAACATAAACCACAACTTACCTGGCACTTACCTATTCGTTCGCAGGACCCAACATAAACCACTCACTGGTATGTAAAAGCGTCGTAACCCCCTTGCCTTGAGTGACTGCGCTCGTCCTTGGGATAGGTCTCACCTATATGCGAAACAACTATAAAAACGTTAATTTAATGCACATAACCCAAACTAGGTAAAAACTTCTCATACAATGCTCTAATGGGGTGTATGAATACACCAACGTGATCTACTCAACCTCACGAACATCCCCATATTTTTAAAATGATTTTCCGACGCTGCACGCACCCCCACGTGCCACCCACTCGTAGGCACATGCCTGACACACTGACGGTGTCAGTTAATGCCGTCAAGAATATTCTGTTAACTTTGACAGATTCCGTTAAAGTTAACCTAACATCGTTAGGAATATTCCGTCCAAACTGACAGAATATTCCGTCATCTTCTCCGGCCAACCTCCGACGCCGTCACCGTCATCGGAAAACTGGGAAAATTTCTAAACTTCATATCTCACTCGTTTTTCACCCAAATTTCATGAAATTGGTACCAAAATGAAGCTTACAACGAGAGGAACAAAACCTTACCACTTTCAAGCACTAAAACCAACGGAAACTCGCCGGAAAAACTCCACCAAATCTGGCCAAACCAACAACTCACGATCCCGACGTCCAAAACCTTCAAACGAACCACCCCGAGACTCCTAAAGACCTCACCAAGCTTCCTACAAACCTGAAATTCCCAAAAACACATGAATTTACGTGTGCATGAACAGTACCCCGATTTGAACATCTCGAGTTCGACGTGAAAACGAAGGTTCCATTACCTGAAATGGGTATGATTGAACTCCTAAAAACCTCACGAGCACGAATATGTGGTTTTCTTCCTCGATCTACCACATTTTCAAGCAATTGGGCTCTTGTCCGTACGTATGAAGAAGAAGGGAAAAAGAGAGAGAGAAAGACTTTGGGATAGAGAAGGTCACCGGGAGAGGTTGATGGGAATGAAGATGGATGTATGGCTGAGATGCAACCAACCAAAAACCCAAAACAACCACACAAACAACAATTATCCACTAGGGGCAAAACCGTCATTTCACCCCTACGGTATGAAAAAATCCAGAACGGGCTGTCATAACCTACCCACCTTAATAAAATTTCATCTCGAAATTCATAACAACCCCTCACAGCAACCACTAGCGATCAAAGAACAACCGAGGATATAATTCTTTCATCCGATCTTCAGTCTCTTAAGTAGCCTCTTCCACTGTATGATTCATCCACAAAACTTTCACCAAATTCATAGTCTTGTTCCTCATAACCTTTTCCTTCCAATCCAGAATCGTCACTAGTTCCTCATCATAAGTCAAATTCGGATTAATTTCCAAGGGTTGAGGAGGTATCACATAAGATGGATCCACAACATAATGTCGAAGCATAGACACGTGAAAAACGTTATGCACTTTTGCTAGCTCAGAAGGCAACTCAAGTCTGTAAGCCACTTCACCAACTTGCTCAGTAATCATGTACGGTCCGATATACCTGGGACTCCGCTTACCTTTTTTTCCAAACCGTACAACACATCTCCACGGTGAAAGCTTCAAAAACACCTAATCGCCAACCTCATACACTCTGTCCGTAGCATGCCGATCTGCTAAGCTCTTTTGTCGATCTTGGGCCGCCTTCAAGTTAGACTTGATTACCTTAACATTTTGAGTAGTCTCCTCAACAATCTCCAGGCCCACCAAAACTCTTTCTCCGACCTCAGACCAACACAAGGGTGTACGACAAGATATACCATACAACGCCTCAAATGGTGCCATGCCGATACTCGAATGAAAGCTGTTGTTGTAGGCAAATTCCATTAAATCTAATCACTTGTGCCAAGCATCACCAAACTGTAACACCGAAGATCTCAACATATCCTCCAACGTCTGAATGGTTCTCTCTGACTGTCCGTCTGTCTGAGGATGATATGCCGTACTAAAAAGTAACCTCGTACCTAAAGCTTCCTGAAAAGCCACCCAAAATTTAGAATTAAATCTTGGGTCACGATCCGAGACAATACTCACAGGAACACCATCTTACTTCATGATCTTCGAGATGAACAACTCAGCTAATCGGCCCAAAGAATACTTCTCCCTCACTGTAATGAAACGTGCTAACTTAGTAAGCTGATCGATAATCACCCAAATGCCGTCAAAACCATTATGTATACTCAGAAGCTTGTACACAAAATCCATAGTAATGTTTTCCCATTTCCACTCTGGAACGGAAAGCGGCTGCAACAACCCAAATGGCTTCTTCCTTTCAACTTTAACTTGTTGGCACACAGCAGACCTACTCACATACTCACCTATCTCCCTCTTCATACCCGGCCAATAATAAAATGGTCGAATGGTATGATACATTTTAGTAGCTCCTGGATGCATAGCATAAGCCGAGATATGTGCTTCATCGAGAATTGCTTTCTTTAAATCCAAATTATTAGGCACAAACATCCTACCCTCCTGCATAAGCATGCCATCTGATTCACGAACTCTGAGGTATTTCTTCTTCCCCTGATTCTTTGCTTGGATTATTTCTTGAGTCTCTTCATCAGCTACCTGAGGTCCAAGCACACAATTAACTAAAATTGGCCTAACTTGAAAATTAGCAAGTAAAGCCACCTCTTGATCTTCTACCTCTAACCTTACTCCTGTGGATCTTAAGTCTGCCAGAAGAAGAACACGGTTAGCGAACAACACATTGATATGGCCCTGAGACTTCCTGCTAAATGCATCAGCTACCACATTTACACGACCAGGGTGATAATCAATCGTGCAATCATAATAACTAAGCAGTTCCAACCACCTCCACTGATGAAGATTAAGATCCCTTTGCGCGAAAAGATACTGAAGACTTTTATGATCTGTAAAAATCTTGCATTTTTCTCCATAAAGATAATGTCTCCACAACTTCAATGCAAAGATAATGGCTGCTAGCTCCAAATCATGCGTAAGGTAATTCAACTCATGAGGCTTTAATTGTCGTGAAGCGTAAGCAATTACCCTACCATGCTGCATCAACACGCATCCCAGACCATTCAAGGAAGTATCACTATAGACCTCGAAATCACCACCATCGTCCGGGAGTGCCAAAACAGATGCATGAGTGAGACAATACTTTAACTGCTGGAAACTCTGCTCACAATTATCATCCCACTCAAATTTAACATATTTCCTCTTTAGCCTCGTCAGTGGTAAAGCAATCACAGAAAAATCCTTCACAAATCGTTGATAATACCCTGCCAAACCAAGGAAACTCCTCACCTCAGTGACGGTTCGTGGTTGCTCCCACTTCTCCACAGTCGCCACCTTTTGAGGATCCACCAAGATACTTTAAGCTGAAATGACGTGCCCCAAAAATGCTACTTGATCTAACCAGAAATGACACTTGCTAAACTTCGCATACAGTTAGGGGTGGAAAAAATTCCCAAAAAT
Organism: Pyrus communis; assembly: GCF_041283825.1. Classification (NCBI taxonomy): domain Eukaryota; kingdom Viridiplantae; phylum Streptophyta; class Magnoliopsida; order Rosales; family Rosaceae; genus Pyrus; species Pyrus communis. The sequence continues at coordinate 15,651,950 of NC_142569.1, forward strand.
CCCAAACCAAACCGAAAAAATCCCGATCCCAAACCAAAAATTTTCCAAACCGAAATTCCCGAAATTTTCAGGATGCTATCCCGAACCGATCCCAAAATTTCGGTATGGGATTCGGGATTGGCTTCTCAATATTTTGGGAATCCCATACCGAACCGAAAATATATAATGTTAATTATTTTATATATATATATATATATATATATTTATACATATATATATATATATATATTATTCTTTTATAATTGATGCTAGTAGTTTCTAATTCATGCTCTGCAACCTGGAATGCCCTACACCTTGCATATTTTTCATGTTCTGTTTGATATTCATGTAGATTTTATTATTGCTGCTGCCATGGCTGATGATTTCAGAAGACTTGATTCTTTTGTCTCTCAACAGATTGCAAAAAAGGTTTAATTAATTTGAATTTTGACTATGATAAAAACAGTCAGGCATGCCAGTTTTCAATTAAATGGTAGTGTGAATGAAATGAAATTCCTAGTTCATGAATGTGTTCTTAAATTATATATTTGAAGAACAATTCAAAATTTCATATTTCAATTTCGGATTCCCGATTTGTCCCAAAATCCCGAAAATATTTTGAGATTCCCGAAAATTTGGTTTGGGATTGGTCTTCAAATTCCCGTCCCAAAAAATTTTGGTTTGGGATTCGGGATACTAGTTTTGGTATGGTATCCCATACCGAACCACCCCTACATACAGTTGGTGTTCCCTCAACCTTTTTAACACCAAAGTAAGATGTCGAACATGCTCCGATTTAGACTTAGAGTATACCAGAATATCGTCAATGAAGACAATAACAAATCTATCCAAATACGGCTGGAATACTCGGTTCATCAAATCCATAAAAGCAGCTGGCGCATTCGTCAATCCAAATGGCATAACCAGAAACTCGTAATGACCATAACGAGTTCTGAAAGCAGTCTTAGGGACATCCTCTCTACTAATCTTCAGCTGATAATATCTAGACCTCAAGTCGATCTTGGAAAATACACAAGCACCTCAAAGCTGATCAAACAAATCATCAATATGTGGCAATGGATAACGATTTTTAATCGTTACTCTGTTCAATTGCCAGTAATCAATACATAGCCTCAAAGTTTTGTCTTTCTTTCTCACAAACAACACTGGAGCTCCCTAAGGTGAAGTACTAGGCTGAATAAAACCCGTATCCACTAATTCCTACAACTGAACTTTCAATTCCTTCACCTCAGCAGGAGCCATACGATAAGGAGTCAAAGATATAGGATTAATACCTGGAAGTAAATCAATGGTGAACTCCACGTCTCGGTCTCGTGGAAAACCAGGTAAATCATCAGGGAAAACATCAGGAAAATGTCTGACTACCTTTACATCCTCCACACTGCTAGGAGCAACATCATTCAACACCACATGAGCTAAGTATCCTTAGCAACCCTTCGATAACAACCTTTTTGCTCGCATAGCAGAAATAACACCATGTCTCACCCCACTCCGCTCGCCCACAAAAGTAACCACAGGTATTCCAAGACGATGGAAGGTAACTATTTTCCCATAACAATGAATATTGGCACAATTGAAATGCAACCAATCCGTGCCCAAAATCACATCAAAGTCAACAATATCCAACAGGATAAGATCAGTTGGCATAATAACATCCTCCACCATCACTGGACATCCTGGGTACACACGATCAACAATACATCTCTCCCCTCTAGGCATAGCAAACTCTAAATCATACCCTAGAGGTGTAGGGTGAGGTTGCGTCACTTGAGCAAAGGTATGAGAAATTACAGAATGTGTAGCACCACAGTCAATTAATACTCTAGCTCAATAACCAAGGATATTTAACGTACCCATGATCAAGTCTGGATTATTTTGAGCATCCTACAGAGAGATATTGTGAATACGCCCCTGGGTCTGCTGCTGTCCACCACGACCTCTGCTCGTCTGACCACCACGACTCTGTGCACTACGCCCCTGACTAAGCTGACCAGACTGTCTCGACGATCCCGCACTACTCGCAGCAATTTCCCCCTGCTAAGGTTATCCTCCCTGGAACCACTAAGACCCACCTGCTGGAACTGGAGGATACGACATATAGCCACCAGAATACTGGGGATAACCACTCTGAGAATATGGATCCTGGGGATATGGATATTATCATAGGGCATAAGGAACAACATCGCCCTGATAGTAATGGGCACCACCACGACCCGTCTGCCCATAACTACCAGGACCAGGAACCTGCTGGATCAGTGCAGGTGGTGGCAAAAAAGTCTGTTGGGGCCTCTGCTGACTCTGGGGACAATTTGCAGCCTGATGTCCCACCTGCCCACACGTGAAACAACCGCCGATGCCTCTCTTGCACTCTCCAAAATGTCGATTATTACATTTGCGGCAAACCGGAGCTCTTCCTCTACCAGCATCACCCTGCCTCTGACCTTTAACACCCCCAGCAAATCTACCACCACAACCCTAACCAGTGGCACTAAAATCACCGCTAGAAGAACTAGAACTGGTTCCACCATGCTTGAAGCTCTGGGTCTTGCGGGGTCCGAACGATGTTTGACCTTTGCCCTTGTCATCTTTCCTCTGGTTACCATCTTTCTCTTCTTCCTCACTCTCGCTGGGCATGTTTTCGGAATCCTCAATCCTCAACAGAATCTCATAGAACTCCTGGTAGGTGTCACAAGGGGTAGTGGTCGCCATAGAACGCCACTTCTTCTTAGTACCCAAACGGAAACGACGAAGCATCTCTCCCAGATTGGCAGCAACGTTCGGATGATAACGGGATAAATCAGTAAACCTCCGGTAATACTCATTTGCCGTCAACTTCCCCTGCCTCAACTCAGTGAATTCCTGCTTTTTGCAGTCTATATACTCAGGAGGCATAAATCTTCTCCTAAACAACTATCTGAACACCTCCCAATCAGTCCTCTCCAATAGGGACAAACGACGAACCTCCTGCTCCCACTAGGATGCCGAATCCTTACCCAAAAACCAAGATGTTGTCTCAACCCACTTCTCAACAGGGAGATTCCCCTGATTATGCAGAACACAAAAAGTCTTCTCAATATGTTCTAGCCACCGCTCCGCTCCCTCAAAACCCTCGTGTCCTTTGAACTTATCAAGCTTCAGATTGTACATAGTCTCCAGAGGAGTCCTCTGGGGAGGGCGGAGCGCCGACTGAATAGCAATGGCGATAGCTTCACCCAGTTGAGCTACATCGGGGAAATTAGGCTCAGCAGAGCGACGTAATTCCCTACAAGGCAGCATAGTTCTAACAGAAGACACTAAAACAATTAGAATACTCACAAAGGTACAGGACTGCCAAACCTATGCTCTGATACCAAACTGACACACCCCGACCGAGATCAGGGCGTGCTGGTCGTCACGAGGGAGTGACGTAACCATGTGCACAGTGCGGAAGCTAAGAAAGAATAATAAAAGTACGAATAAATAAAAATAAAGCTATACACTAAGTAGATAACATACAAGTGCAAACGTAAGTGTGAAAAACAATATTCAAAGCACGGAAGACCTAGTGCAGTCCGGGGAACAAATGCTAAATAAACACACCCAGAGGTGGTCCTACTCTGGTGATAATCTGTCAGATATGCCGAGAATCCCTCGAGAGCCACCAAAAGAGTTATCCAAACTAGAACCTAGAGGGGCGCAAAACAGAAAGCGTGAGCGGGCAAAACAAAGCTTTTCAAAATCATTTCAATAATATAAGTTCTAACCCCTCGCCGTAAAACATGGATAGTTTCCCAGAAAATAGAATATACACATATATATAAAACACGCTCAAAAATATGCCAAGTCGAATGCCTCTAAAGAAAATGCAAGTACTCAGGTAATGTCAAATCAATGCCATATAATCTGTCAGCTGGAGTCACCTAACATGACCTGTACGGCTGAATCTAGAGCTCAAGTCCACAACTCACTAACTATACCTGCACACAAGTCGGAACCACCTAAAGTGGTCTGTACGACAGGACTGGGTGTAAAATAAGTACGCTCAAGAGCTACGATCACGTGAAGACTGGGCGAATAATCGCGGGTCACCTAAGAGTCGGAACCACCTAAAGTGGTTTGTACGACAGGACTGTGCACCTAACTTGGATCCAAGATGAGCGTGTGGTGTGGGAGGTGAACATCACGTGAAGGACTGTGCCCTACTCTGGGCAAGAACATTAACACCGGGGGTGCAGGTTATGTATCTCAATTCATTACTAAACACAAACATAAACCACAACTTACCTGACACTTACCTGTGCGTCCGCAGCACCCAACATATATATATATATATATATATATATATATGCAACTACTAATGCATAATTAATTAGGCAAACGCAAAGCTTAGCATTTAAAACATATAAACGTTTCAGTTCATTTTCTGGGAAAAATCACAAGTATATAGGTATATACGGAAAACCGAAAGCCCACTCACTGGTATATAAAAGGGTCGTAACCCCCTTGCCTCGAGTGACTGCGCTCGTCCTCGGGATAGGTCTCACCTATATGCAAAACAACTATAAAAACGTTAATTTAATGCACATAACCCAAACTAGGTAAAAACTTCTCATACAATGCTCAAAGGGGGTGTATGAATACACCAACGTGATCTAATCAACCTCACGAACATCCCTATATTTTTAAAATGATTTTCCAACGCCGCACGCGCCCCCATGCACCGGCCAAGGCACGGTCACACGTGCCGCCCACGCACAGGCACATGCCTAGCACACTGACGGCGTCAGTTAACGCTGTCAGGAATATTCCGTTAACTTTGACAGATTCCGTTAAAGTTAACCTAATGCCGTTAGGAATATTCCGTCCAAACTGACGGAATATTCCGTTGTCTTCTCCGGCTAACCTCCGGCGCCGTCGCTGTCGCCGGAAAACCGGGAAAATTTCTAAACTTCATATCTCACTCATTTTTCACCCAAATTTCACGAAATTGGTACCAAAATGAAGCTTACAACGAGAGGAACAAAACCTTACCACTTTCAAGCACTAAAACCAATGGAAACTCGCTGGAAAAACTCCACCAAATCTGGCCAAACCTACAACTCACGATCCCGACGTCTAAAACCTTTAAACGAACTACCCCGAGACTCCTAAGGACCTCACCAAGCTTTCTACAAGCCTGAAATTCCCAAAAACACATGAATTTACGTGTGCATGAACAATACCCCGATTTGAACATCTCGAGTTCGACGTGACAACGAAGGTTCCATTACCTAAAATGGGTATGGTTGAACTCCTAAGAACCTCACGGGCACAAATGTGTGGTTTTCTTCCTCGATCTACCATGTTTTCAAGCAATTGGGTTCTTGTTCGTACGTATGAAGAAGAAGGGGAAGAGAGAGAGAGAGAAAGACTTCGGGATAGAGAGGGTCAACGGGAGAGGGTGATCGGAATGGAGATGGATGTGTGGCTGAAATGCAACCAACCAAAAACCCAAAACAACCACACAAACAACAATTATCCGCTAGGGGCAAAATTGTCATTTCACATATACGGTACGAAAAAATCCGGGACGGGCTGTCACATCAAGCTTGTTAAGAAAATTTGCTTAGTTGGACCCTAATCAATGGGTTTAAATGACAAAATTAAGAGGATCGGGTTTTTTTTATTTTTTTTTATTTTTTATTTTATTTGAACAAGCGATATTATCTACACTAAGGGGATAGGTGGGCTTAGCCTCACATTGTGTTAGTAATAATGTGGTTCAAATTCGTCTTTGGAGAGAATTGAACCTAAGACATCTCACTTACAAGTGAAAAGAAATACCACTAGACCATATTACTAAATGGCAATAAAGAGGATGGGTTATAGGTGAGAGAAAATACGTTTTCAAGGGTAGAACTCACATTTTCAGAAAAAATAACAAAATATATTACAAATAAAATAATAATTTAAAAGAGAATCAAGACAATCTCCAATATCGTAAAGTTTCAAATAGCTTCAAAACCATATAATGACCCAACACATTTTCTTTTTTCCTTCTCCTGAACACCCTTATTTATTTATAGATTTTGATTTGAATGAATCAAAAAAGAATTGAGAGACGGAAATAAACAAAGATGTTGATGCTTAAAATTGGTTCAACCTCAAGGTGACCTCTATAGATTGAGGTCATGCAATTCTTTCAAACCAGCTTGGCATGATCCGACATCTCGTCCTCTAAAGGCTAAAGTAGTAAAGCTCTGCAAAAAATGGTCTCATTTGATCTTTAATATGTGTTGAGGTCTTGCCATTCTTTCTTACCAACTTGACATGATTCCGCATCTCGTCCTCTAAAGCTCTACAAAAAATGGTCTCATATGAACCTTAGATGGATTGAGGTGCCATTCTTTCATACCAACTTGGCGTGATCCGACATCTCATCCTCCAAAGATCTGCAGAAAATGATCTCATTCGATCCTTAGATGAATTGAGCTAATGTGACCTTTATCCACACTGAGCCCAGGTTCATGATCTAATGGGCCCATGAGTACCACTTCATCGAGGTATGGAATCCAAGTGGCTCATCTATCATATCCTACATATTGGTCGTCTTTGACCTTAAGATAAAATGGCTTATTGGGTATAAAATATGTTTGTCGCTCACACAACAACTTTGTAATTATCTCAGCTCACTTTACAATGTACTTTACCTCAACAGTTAAAGATGTACAAAAGAAGAAAATGGAATGCGGATGTTATTTTTTAATGAGAATTGTTATTAGCACTCTAAAAATCGTATTCTACATTCCAAGGTTTCTACATTTGGAAAGAAAAATACACTTGTAAGGAGTGTAGAATGAGATTTTTGAAGTGTCAATGACACTTCCTTTTTTAATAACCAATTACCCATGCCTCATGAACATTCCCAATATTTCGGCTGTATTAGAGCAAGTCCACCGTTGTGGATTGCTCGAGGGACAGTGGAACAAACAGGGTTGGATAGCTCGGCTAAGGCCCTCCAGCGTGGGGAGCCCGAGGTGGACCTGACGCAGGGCTGACGTCAGCCACATTTTAAATTTTTTTCTATCAGGCGCGTGAAGGATTATTTTGGAAGATGACATGTTCATTTAAGCAACATCATTAGCATGCAATTAACAAATTAAAGGCGGAATCATGCTAGCATGCACTTAAAAACAAAACATTACCCATGAATGTTCAAAGCCTAGTAAAATGGTGAACCAATAATCAACTCAAAACAAAGTGAGTTGAAATATATACCTTTGTAGATTCCTCTTTGTATTTAAACAAAGGCTAATCACCCAAAGAGAGGGCCTTCATTCCTTGCATCTTAGATCTATAAATTTGGATGGATGAAAAAGGTTTCTCCAAAGTTCCCAAAATTGAGAACCTCTAATGATTCATCACCAAGGCATAATGAAGAAGAAATGAGTGACCTTGGAGGAGTTTGATTGCTAGATGATCCCTCCAAGGTGGCCGAAATTTTAGAGAGAAAGGAGAGCTTGTGTTCTCATCCTTTCCCCAAAAACAACCCTTAATCAATTTTAGGCTATAAAGTCCTTTATATAGTCCCTTCAAATAAGTGACCTAATGGACCAAAAGCCCTATTCTTCTAACATGGCCGGCATATAGGGTTTATTGGGCTTTCAAGCCCTTTGTTTATTCAAGTTGTCATACAACTTGAGTTAATGGGCTTGACATTCAAATCCCATTGGGCCTTGCGGCCCAAAACTTACCCGAGGTCTTTGACGAACTTATTCGTTTGATTAATTAACATATTAATTAATCCTAGCCTTAGATAAATAATTAAACCATTTAATTATTCTTACTCATCTCCGTTGTTTCTTCAAACTCTACCTTACTGGTTAACGATCCATTAGGTTCCTTTTAGCGAGGCAGTGGGCGATTAAAACTCTTTCTAATCGATTGTGAATTGAAACTTACTTTCAATTCTCCCGTTAGTAATAATACACTTTTAGGGCTTCCACAAACCATGGTTGACGCCTAGCAGCATGTCATGGTTACCCAAGCTAATCAGAAGAGGTGGAGAACCTATTCAGTTTTAGGATTACAAATGCAATACGGTCTTTCTCTAATACAATACTCTTAACCACATTGTTTGGTTTGATAGTTTATTCATGTCTACTATCCAATGTGAGTCTTGTGCTTATATGATTACCTTGAATGTGATTTGGAACACATTCCTAAATCTCATTTATACTTTGGCCAAAGATTCTTAATCATATCATAGAGTATTCTCCCTCAAACAGTTTGAAGGTTAGAGATCCCTTGTTGCGCATTCACTTGCCTCCATGGCTAAGTGGCTTAACCCCAACGATGCCGTGGACACCCTCCTGATGGAGTGACTTTGACATAATCAAAGATTAAGGACCTAACCACAAGACAACTGTGATGCCTAAGGTCAAAAGACTAATTTGCATTATCCCAACCATGAGTTCTCATGTGACATGAATATGAGAACTCTTCGTTGATCGTGTTCAGTGAACTCATTCTATATTGAGCACCTACGTACTTGTCTTGATGTCACACACACCAATGACTCGAGACTAGTCACTCTCCCTGAGAGAAGACATAGCATGTACTGATCTTAACGGACTGTCAATGCCCAATTGACAATCCTATGATCAGGAACGTTTAGGATGTGTCAACGAAAGAATGGTCTCATGAATCTAACTTCTTTAGATCGCATTCTTCCAATCACATATTCCTTGGACTTATCGTTTAAGCATATAACATTTATATGAGACGGCTCAAACAATAATCTTTGCCCTTTACATTTAAACTACATTAGTTTAACTTTGTGAAATGTCCGTAAAGTATCATCATATGATTGGTTTTAGGGCACATTTCCAACAATCTCCCACTTGCACTAGAGCCAATCAGCTTGGTTATCAGTGATGATACCTCTTCTGTAATTCATTTCATAAATGGTTGAGTAGTAGGCCTAAACAAGATGGATATCTATATGTTATCCATAGAAGCAACCTTGAGAATAACGACGTCACCATTATTCATGATTCCTAATCATGTGGTTCAATCTCTCATTTGAGTTCGGACCTTGATGAGACCTTGATTCCCTGGCTTGAGCTATCGCCCCATTAGTGTCATACACTTTCTGGTTGGAATCGAATAGAGAGTTCATAAATGAACTTTCCCATCCAAACAACATTGTTGTAAACTTCTATATGGCAATATATTTTGCATTCATGATGGAACACACTAAAGTCATTACTTTAATGTTTCCATCCAAATATCTTTTTAGTCATAATAAAGAGATATCTGTTTATCTCTTCATTCATAATGAAGAAATATCCAATGATGGATTAGATTCATAATCTAATACATTTATGCTTCCATTACGTTACTCTAATTCTTTCTCAATTATTGAGTAATATATCCTTTAGTATTTCTCAAATACTTAAGGACTCACTTGACAGTTGCCATGGTTCTGATCCTGGGCTTGCACTGATATTGTCTTGTACCTTTCTAGGTACATCTTATATCAATGTTTTTTATACAATATGAAATACATAAATCACCTTTCTGCTTATGCATAAAGGATTCTATTTACGCATTATTTCTTTGGGAGTCAAAGGGTACATTCCCTTTGAGAAGAACAACTTCCTAGTCTCACTAGAATTGTCATTCTAATTGAAGTTTATCATCAAATAAGAAACTTCCTAGCATCTCTTGTCTATTTTAGGGATTGATATAATCCAATTATATCTTGAAATATATCATTATAGATTTCCATTCCATTATATAGACTATATCTCCCATATACATTCTATCGTTATAGAATAACTTTAACGAAGAAGTACTCTTTTCATTTTCAAAAATTAATATATCATATATATATATTTAAATTTAGGAATACGATTAACTCCCACTAATCTTTTGTAAACCTAGTAAACAAAAGATTCATTTACATCTTTATGAGAAATCAAACAATTGATCTTTTCTCATAAGACGCTTATAGCTCCCACTAGCTTGCTAAGATCCATGATGGATGGATCTCTACAACTAACCTGTCTTGTGATTTATAGTTTTAGACATATATTATCAAGACTATCTTAATAATGGTTTCGGAAACCCATATTATGTCCAAACATTAAATCACCATTTAGTTGTAGCTAGCAATCTTCGAATTAATTGAAACCAAGACTACGTCAAAGATGGTTTATTCAAAGTCAACCATTCTCTTTGAGTGTAGTCACCTTAAGCTACCAATTAGCTGTGAAGGTTTCATTATTTCGGGTCAAATGGTACTTTACCATTTCCTTGATTATATATCGTATATACACTCAATGTAGTCATAAGGATTTTCATTCTTATTTCTTTCGAATTAAGAGGTGCAACTCTATGACATAGTCATAAAGTTCAAACCATTCAACTGAGACGGTTTATAAATCCTTCTGGACTACCTTGGAGCTTGTGGTATACGAACTAGGTTGTCTTAGAAGTATATATCATATATATATGGGTAATTGATAATGTCCAACGAACTAAATCTTATTCATGTTCATTCTTCTCCTAATGGAGAAATTCATTATCTTACGATGCTACTTTCCTTGATATTTTTCAAGGAAATTAATCTAAAGTGTTACTTTTTCCTTGGATCAAATCTAAGGAGGTAAATACTTTAGACGTCTTACTCATCTACTTACATTTATTGAATTCTTTGAAACCTTTTGCAAAGTATTCGGACTTGTGTTTATTCAAAATAAACTATAGTCCAACCGAGAGTCATTTTCGGTGAATGTCATACAACATGAGTAGTATTATGTTGTGGACAAGTGCCACTAACATCTAAGTGAATTAACCTCAACAACTTTGTGATTCTTTCTTCTTTCCAAAAGAATAAAGATTCAAACATTTCACCTCTATACAATTTTAACAAGAAGGTATTGGATCCGGATCTAACGATCCAAAGCATCCATCTATGACCAACTCGTAACTTATGTTTTAGAGGTATCACAACTCAGTTGGGATTAGTCACTACCTTACAACCTTTTGGGTTTTAAGCATCATCGTATTCTAAACAGTTAAACTACCACATCATCTCTACTATAGAGACAACCAATTAAATTACAATAATCTAATTATTGATTAATAAAGAACAATGTTTTGTCAAACAAAACATTTATCCATCTCTACTATAGTGACGGATTTAAGTTCCTTAAAATTGGAATGTAAAGACAATCTTTAGTATTTTCCAATTTCTTTGGTAGTTCATATGAGGAAGTAAGTACAATCCGCTTTCGCAGAGATCTATATTTTATTCACTTTCCGAATGTGAAGTACTTTCTCTTCTCTCATTAATTTTCTACTTTTTATTAGCATACTTTTACAACAATTGTAAAACATAGTTACTAATACGGAATCAAGCATTCAAGTAGAAGAACCAACTGTTTTGAACTATTTCAAGAACATATTACAACACCTTCGAAAGGTGTGTTCTTGACACTTGCAAGACATTTCTTGCAAATACCCCTTTCAATGTCCATCCTTTCATAAAGAAAGTTTGTTCCCTTGGAGTTATTTTGCCTTCTTCATTTGACTTCTCCTTTGACTACAATAGTCATGGTCCCTAAACTCCCACTATCTCTCTTGAAACTTATTTCAATTGTGTTATACACATCAAACAATTTGGAGAGTGTGTGGTTATTGTTCACTATATAGTTTACAATAAACTTAGTGAACCATTAGGATAGGGACACAAAGGTGAAGTCCTTGCCTAATTTCCGTCTCGTTAAGTGGTTTAACACTTCAACACTCAATGATTCAAAATCATCATAAGTCCATGTTGATGGACTATTTTTGTCAACCAACCATTATGTTCTAAACATAATTACAAACTTTCAAGAGTTGTTCAAGGCAACTCTCATTTCTTCATACAACAATTTGTAAGTGAAGAATCATAGCACATAAAGTGTCCATGCCCTTGTGCTTACTTCAAAAGTTCCTTGTTTATGTAACAAAGAAACAAGCACTAAAGTTTGTGTTGATTAAGGGTTGTTCAAAGCAACTCTTATTTCTTCATACAACAATTTGTATTTGAAGAATTATGACATTAAAAGTGTTGTCCTTCTCATGTTAGACTTATCTAACATATTCTTCCAATGATACATTATCAATAGGAAGATTGTGAGGATGAGACTACTTAGTTACATCTACAAGCCATTAAAGACAATCTATGGGATTGTAGAACTAAGTCCGGAAATTAAAGCATTCGGCTTTTCTTTGTCAAGTTTTGGATAGCGTTTGCAAATATATTGGTAAACAAATACATAACGAATATAAATTGATTGATTTTAAGCCATTTGATTCGGGTCTTTAAATCAAATAGCACCACCCACTATTTTTGGCAAATTCCATATCCCTCATCGGAATTCGAGAGTTTTGTTGAACTCTTAGCGGGGTATGGGAGACTCACCATTACCAAGCCCACCTCACGATGATACGATATCGGTTAGCAAAAATAATGATGAGAGAATAACACTTTACTCATTTACAACTCTTGTAATTACCCATCTAGTTTGGCCTCTAGAGAATGTGGCCTCACGATGATACGATATCGGCACCATTGCACTTAGTTAAGTTATTCCCACCATGCTTAGTTCATGAAGGGGTTCAAGAATAGCCTCACAATGATATGATATCGGCCATCCTCGTTGCCTACACTTACCTCATCATATGTTTATGGACTCCTCCTAAGTGTAAGCATGCACTTTGTACTCCCCCATGATAGGGTGAAGCCGGTGTACAAGTCACAAACGATTGGAGCCCACCACGGTGGAAGGCCACGAAGAGATATTCAAAGCATCTCTCGCTTATCAACTTAATAATGGTTTGTTGAGGGTTTTAGGTCTCATCACATATATATATTCATTTTAATCATAATTAAAACAATTTTGGTCCTATTACAACTATTGGTCCATATGATTGGTTTAGTTGTATATAATACTCCCACTAAGCTTTTAAAACGGTTTTTAAAGCAAGAGTATATGATGCTACTAACATAAGGTTTGCATTCATTGATGGACTATATAGTTGCCTTAGGGCCTTAGGATGACTATGAACCTTTGATTCGATTCAACACGAGCCTAGTGTTGAATCTCGGTCTAGGGATGGTGATTGATTTTAGTTACGCGTTTAATCACATTAAGGCGTGTTGTCTTATTGGGCGTTGGACCCAACTACTCCAATTTCATGCATATCGAATAAAACAAGAAAGGAGTACTTCAAAGTAAATAAGAGCTTATGCTCTTTTACAACAATTGAATATAACTAATTACTTTAAAGTAAAGAAGAGCTTATGCCCTTTTACAATATTTGATCAAATCAAATTACAACCAAAATCTAATCTATTCATTCCCATGGTTCAAACAAATTTGAAACGGCCATTCACATAGCTCAATTATCGTAGGCTAAGGTTCATAATCACCCTTTAATTAATTAACACTTTAACTAATTAAATTGAATGCAACAATTATCATTTGGTTTTTGGATCCATAGAATTGATTTAAATGGAACTAAATATAATGAAAATCAAATTCTTATTAAAGAGACAAAACAATTTTGTTCTCATTTTGTTTTGGGCCAAAAACAATGACCACAACAATTTGGGTCACTTTGTTAAAACAAAAACTTTTGTGGTCAAAATGCAAATACACAAAAGTATCAAAACTTTATATAATTGCACAAAAGTCCCTCCAACACCTTTTACCAAAGGTGGCCGGCCATAATGTTGAAAATTTGAAAAAATCTAAAGTTTTGAAAGTGGTTTTTGGTAGGTGAGACAAAGGTGACTTTGATGGTTTGTAAGAAAATGTTTTTTATAGAACTTTAAAATTCTTTTAGTCACATCTCACCAATAACTATCACCCACCATTTGAAAAACAAAACTTTATGAAAAACATAAAACTTTTGAATCAAAACTTCAAAACCTTTTTGTTCTTGGCAAGAACTTCAAGAAATATGAAGAACATACATGAAAACTCATAATAGCTCCATGGATGTTTTCTTTCACCAAAAACTCAAATTTTCACAACTCAAAAGAGGGTTAATATCCTAGGGTACTTAGGGGTTCCAAAAAGCACTTTAAAACCATTTTAACAAGACTAACAAGAACCCAAAAAATCACCCTTTGGATTTGGCCGAAAATCCCAAAACACTTGGCATCAACTTTTAGTTCCAATATTCATGCTTTAATGAAATACATCTACAACATTTGAGATGCTAAATTTTCAAGCAAAATTTATATTCAAAGCAAGAACAAAGCTTGTAACATTTACAACACTTAAATCACAAAATATGAAAAATCACAAAACCCAAAAGGATCCACCATAAACTAGGCCTAGGCTCTGATACCACTTGAAGGATTATTTTGGAAGATGACATGTTCATTTAAGCAACATCATTAGCATGCAATTAACAAATTAAAGGCGGAATCATGCTAACATGCACTTAAAAACAAAACATTACCCATGAATGTTCAAAGCCTAGTAAAATGGTGAACCAATAATCAACTCAAAACAAAGTGAGTTGAAATATATACCTTTGTAGATTCCTCTTTGTATTTAAACAAAGGCTAATCACCAAAAGAGAGGGCCTTCATTCCTTGCATCTTAGATCTATGGATTTGGATGGATGAAAAAGGTTTCTCCAAAGTTCCCAAAATTGAGAACCTCTAATGATTCATCACCAAGGCATAATGAAGAAGAAATGAGTGACCTTGGAGGAGTTTGATTGCTAGATGATCCCTCCAAGGTGGCCGAAATTTTAGAGAGAAAGGAGAGCTTGTGTTCTCATCCTTTCCCCAAAAACAACCCTTAATGAATTTTAGGCTATAAAGTCCTTTATATAGTCTCTTCAAATAAGTGACCTAATGGACCAAAAGTCCTATTCTTCTAACGTGGCCGGCCTATAGGGTTTATTGGGCTTTCAAGCCCTTTGTTTATTCAAGTTGTCATACAACTTGAGTTAATGGGCTTGACATTCAAATCCCATTGGGCCTTGCGGCCCAAAACTAACCCGAGGTCTTTAACGAACTTATTCGTTTGATTAATTAACATATTAATTAATCCTAGCCTTAGATAAATAATTAAACCATTTAATTATTCTTACTCATCTCCGTTGTTTCTTCAAACTCTACCTTACTCGGTGAACGATCCATTAGGTTCCCTTTAGCGAGGCTGTGGGCGATTAAAACTCTTTCTAATCGATTGTGAATTGAAACTTACTTTCAATTCTCCCGTTAGTGATAATACACTTTTAGGGCTTCCACAAACCATGGTTGACGCCTAGCAGCATGTCATGGTTACCCAAGCTAATCAGAAGAGGTGGAGAACCTATTCAGTTTTAGGATTACAAATGCAATACGGTCTTTCTCTAATACAATACTCTTAACCACATTGTTTGGTTTGATAGTTTATTCATATCTACTATACAATGTGAGTCTTGTGCTTATATGATTACCTTGAATGTGATTTGGAACACATTCCTAAATCTCATTTATACTTTGGCCAAAGATTCTTAATCATATCATAGAGTATTCTCCCTCAAACAGTGATAGGAGCATATTTATGCACCTTAGTTTAGCTTGTTCTTGTGCATTTATAGTGTTTTTCCTTACTAAAGTAGTCTTTTAAGCTAGTTTTATGTATTTTCAGGTTTTAAGGGCAAAGTATGCAAAAGGATGCATTTTGGAGCCTTTTGGAGCAAATTAGAGCTTGGAATGGATATCATATGCTTGGAGCCAAAAGGATGGACGAAATTGAAGACTTGAAGATGATGATTCCTAATTGAGCAAGGGTTCCTATTTGAAGTAGGAAAGTCCCTAATGGAAGATGGTTTCCTAGTTGAATTAGGATTCCTAGTTAAAATGGGTTTCCTAGTTGAATTAGGATTCCTAGAAGAACAAAGTTGCCTACTCAAACAAGGTTTCCTACTTGAAGTAGGAAAGGCAAAGTCCAAATGGTCTCAAGTGAAGCAACAAAGAAGTTTTCCAAGTCCAAGAAGGAAAAGGAGTCCAAGATGAAGAAGGAATGATGAAGACAAGGTTTCCTAATCCTAATAGGCAAAGTTTCCAAGTGCAATGAGGAGTCCTTATCCATTTAGGGCACCTTATCCATTTAGGACACCTTATCCTAATCCTATAGGGATGCCATGCACTTTACCTTATCTTGGAGGGTTTCTAGAAGCCTTAGATGCCCTATCCTATGTTTGCCGTGGGTTTTATCCAAATCCCCTTAGTTTTTAGGCTTTCTAGAAGCCCTAACATTATCCCTACAAAGGTGCCGCACCCTTATCTCTTTTTCCCTACAAATTTGGCCCTTTAAACATGATTCTAGGAACCTTATCTTATCTCCTACAAAAGTGGCGCCCCAAATCCTTCTAGAAGTGCCAATTTCTGCCACAAAACACTTTATTTCTAGAACCCTAAAAATCTGGCGCCTCTATTCCTTTTCCTTTGGGGTTTCCTACCTTCTAGATGGCCTATTTCCTTGTGGATTTGGGTTATTCAAGTCCATATCTGATTACCCTAGGGTTTTAAGTGCCTATATATACTCATATTAACCCCTAGATCAGATCACCACCTCTCATACACATTCATTAATTCCAGAAATTCGTCCAACCTTCTCCACACCCTTGCCGCAGCCACCAAACACCTTTCTCCTTAGTTTTAAGCCTTGCCGCACCATCCCCTTCCCCTAAACACTACTATATCCCTCCACGACCATACATCCATACACCTAAGGCCCTAAAACCTGTCCCTAGACCTTTCCCACACCAAGGAGGAGGAGAAGGAAACTCGGAAGTTCATGCAATTCGAGTTCGCGTCGCTGGAATTTCTAGGTGTTTCTTTTCCTTTGAATTCAATGTTTAATTTCAATTCTCTTTGTTTTGTGCATATGAGGAACTAAACCCCCCCTTGGCTAGGGGGGGATTCGAAATACATGTTTATGCTTGCGATATGATTTGATTACTTCTAATTGCGTTCATAAGTTGTGAATTCAATTTACTTATCTATGTGAATTATATTGATTTGTGTGTGTTGGTTGAGAGTGCACGCTTAATTATCATGCATAAATTGGATGCTAGGATATAAGGAAATTTCACCTAATCGTTATGGAATTATATTCACAAGTAGTAAAAGTTGATGATCTCAATTGCGTTAAGTAAATTCTTGGCATAAGTTTCATGCAATTCATAGTAACGAGTGCTTCGTCAATGCTTATGGTTTTCAAAGAACTTAATGATTCTTGCTTGTATCTCTATTATGCAATTCATGTAGGGAACTTGTGGGGAATGCTTTGGGTTGTCGTATGCAATCATCCAATTCAATAACATTAGGAAAATCTAAGGGTTAATTAGTGCAATTCACGGTTAATCTGGGGCGTTGAGAATTCATGGGTTATTGAAAAGCAATTGGAAATCGTTTTATATGCAAGTATAACATGTGTGGAGATGAACCCCTTAGCTAGCTTCTCATCCATTCAATTCCATCAAATTCGTTTTACAATCTGTTCTAATTTAAAAAGTTTGTTTTGTTTTTAAATTCTCCAAAACCAATCCCCCTTTACTTTGTTGAGTCATAGTAGTTAGAAATCACTTTAGTTTGTGTTTTTAAGTGTCTTAGGTCAAGTTAAAACCAATTTTCGTCCAAAGTTGTGTCTAGTGTTCAAAACTGCCCAGATTGTGTTTTTAAGGCAGTTTTGAGTGTTTTGGTGCTGTTTTGAGTCTTTTGGTTTGTTTTGGTGTTTTAAAGTTTAGTTTTGCATTCTTTGAGTCTAGTATAGTGTTTTATATTGTGTTTTTACGTTTTTGAGTCAATTCCAAGTGGTTAACAATCCCTCCTAATCCCCGGTCCAGAACGATCCCTACTTACATTCTTCACTACAATTGATAAAAAGAGGGTTTAATTTGTGTGCGTATAATTCTCACATCAAACAGTTTGAAGGTTAGAGATCCCTTGTTGCGCATTCACTTGCCTCCATGGCTAAGTGGCTTAACCCCAACGATGTCGTGGACACCCTCCTGATGGAGTGACTTTGACATAATCAAAGATTAAGGACCTAACCATAAGACAACTGTGATGCCTCAGGTCAAAAGACTAATTTGCATTATCCCAACCATGAGTTCTCATGTGACATGAATATGAGAACTCTTCGTTGATCGTGTTCAGTGAACTCATTCTATATTGAGCACCTACGTACTTGTCTTGATGTCACACACATCAATGACTCGAGACTAGTCACTCTCCCTGAGAGAAGACATAGCACGTACTGATCTTAACGGACTGTCAATGCCCAATTGACAATCCTATGATCAGGAACGTTTAGGATGTGTCAACGAAAGAATGGTCTCATGAATCTAACTTCTTTAGATCGCATTCTTCCAATCACATATTCCTTGGACTTATCATTTAAGCATATAACATTTATATGAGACGGTTCAAACAATAATCTTTGCCCTTTACATTTAAACTACATTAGTTTAACTTTGTGAAATGTCCGTAAAGTATCATCATATGATTGGTTTTAGGGCACATTTCCAACAGCGCGTGCACCTCACCTGCGCGTGGGGGCACGTCAGCCAACAGATTTCAGACCCCAGGGGCCCGCAGTGCAGTCTGCCTCAGTTACCGTTGGGAAGCCACGTGGCTTCCCATGATCCGTTCGATCTCAACGGCTCTTTAAAATAAGCCGTCCGATTTGCAACGGTAATAAAAAAATTCTAATTTAATATCAACCGTTCGATCTGAGATCGACGGTTGATATTAATCTACTTTATAAATAAATAAATAAAAGAAAAAGTAGTTTTAAAATTAAGAAAAGTTACCGTTGTGAGACGTGGCACAATCTGGAGTGTTGGAATTCAAATTTTTTTATATCCAACGGCAGAGATTAATTAGTTGAATAAAAATGAAAAAAAAATTGTAAAAAATCTGAAAAAAAATCTGATTTTTTTTTAAAAAAACATTGTTTTTACTTTTCTATGAATACCTTCTCATTATCATCTACCTTACACCACAATTTCATATTTTCTCAACTACTTTCAATCACATTCTTATTTTTCTCTCAAAGTTTCAATCCAATTTTTTTCAACAAAATGACTACTGATGCAGGTACGAATTGGTCGCTTCTTGAAGATGTTGCGTTGTGTACTAGCTGGGTTGAAGTTACTCATAGATCGCTTACCGGTAATGAGATGCAGTTGCGAGAAATGTGGAGTCTTATTCATACCAATTATCTTGAGAAAATGGGTGGGAAAAGAACCAAATAATCGATGTCCAGTTGTTCGAAATTACTTAGACAATCGTTTAGTACGTGGAGAGACGCCTTGGCACAAGCTAGTACTAATATTCGAAGTGGGGAAAATTACTCGAATCAAGTAAAAAGAAGACATTGTAAGAAAGAAGTAGAAACTATGAATAATGATAGAGATTTTGGTGAAGAATGAAGCAGAAACTATGAATAATGATAGAGATCTTGAGAAAATTGGTGTGAGATTTGTGAGGATGGATGGTGGAATATATGGAGGATTCATAAAGGATTAGTTGTAGATAATGCCACGTGGCATGCCATCATTTGTTAAAAACTTGATGGAAATCTATCTTCAAAGATTGTAAACAGATTATGATACGTGGCGCGACGTAATTGGTTGATAATCTTATCAAAGATCCATCACCAATAATTGTATTTTTGGATAATGACACGTGGCATGTTGTCATTCTTTAAAAATCTGATGGAAATTTATCCTCAAAGATTGTAAATAGATTATGACACGTGGCGCGACGTGATTGGTTAATAATCTTATCGGAAATCCATCACCAATAATTGTCTTTTTGGATTTTATGACAAGTAGCGCAACGAGAACGATTAAAAATCTTATCCGAAATTACAATTAAAATTATTTGGTATTATTTTATAAATAAAAAAATACTAATATTTTAATGCCTATTGCCAGGGTTATTGAAGTGCAACGATGGAGATGCAAAATACGATTACTGTTCATTAAGGTAGTTACTATTCACTAAATGGAGAGCATAGTGTATTGCCTGAAGGAAGATTTCCCATGCTTAAACTGCTCTTACTAATTATAGCCGCGGGTTTGCTGCCTTGTTTTCTTTGATAAAATTTGACACGCATTCTACCACTTAACAGAATCTTAACACTAAGTTTTATATTAAAGCTGAATAGGAAAAAAAAAAAAAAAAGCAATAATTCTGTAAAGTTCTCCAGCCGCCGGGTCCCATCATGATCTAAGCATTGGTAATCCTTTTCACTCTTTTGATCTCCCTAAAAAATGTCTTAATTTTCTTGTGAAGCACGTCCACAAAAATCCCAGTAGACTCAAATTCTTAATTTTGAGCAATTGCAACTTGACCCAATTTTGTGACGCTTAGTCCACGTTTCACTTCCTTAGTTTAGATAAAATCGTTGTTTAAAAAATAAAAAAATTGACCCAATTTCTAAGTTCAAAGATGTCGA
Organism: Pyrus communis; assembly: GCF_041283825.1. Lineage (NCBI taxonomy): Eukaryota > Viridiplantae > Streptophyta > Magnoliopsida > Rosales > Rosaceae > Pyrus > Pyrus communis. Next base: position 15,672,445 of record NC_142569.1, read on the forward strand.
AGCAATCGAGGTTCAGACATACAACAATTGTAGGTTCAATGGTGTTTCATGGAATTAATTACATTAGCTTTACAAGCCGTGTGGTGAGACAGGGATCCGAGGTTTCTTTTTGGTGATATAGAAGAGGAGGAGGTGGCAGGGTGTATAGGTTGTTGGGTTTATAACCATGTGTTTCAGGTTCAAAACACTTTCTCACTTAAATTATTATAATAGTTTTGAATGCTTTACTAATAATAATAGTTTTTTTTTCTTTTAAAGGAAGAGGACGTGGCAGACCAACGACAGTGGATTGGGAGGAAGGAGGAAAAGATTAGGGTGGCATAAAACTGTCGAACTGCAAAACCGAATCAAACCACGACAAAATAAATCGTAAAAAACTATGTTGATAAAAAAAGTCAACTTAAGTGTAAGAATCGAACCTAACCATGCAAATCGGTTTTGATTCTAGTTTTCATCGAGACAGAATCGCTCAGAACCGAATGAACCATGAATATAAATAATAAATTAAATTTATTAGTTGTTTAAATTACCATAAGATACATTACGTAATGAATGAAAGCTCAGACAAAAAAATTATGAGCATATGACCAAAGGAATGTGCGCCTAGAGTCCCTCTGTATGGTGTGTGGGTGGGGGTGTGTGGATGTGGGTGTAGAATTATCAAAGAGACGGACCACAATGCCCACTTCCAACAACACCGATATTGTCTCAAACTTGGTAATCACCATCTGCACAATCTGTTAGGTGTGGGGTTTTATCACAAAAGGCCTCGGTATTAGTTGGAATAGGATTAGGGTATTTAAACTATTCTTTTGTCATTGATACGGTCGATGTAGGACATTTCAACATGCCCCGTCACGTAGGACCCAATTAGTGGGTCATACGTGGGAGATCCACACATAGACAACCATGTGGAGTCAAGGGAACTCACCCTACACGGGGGCCAAGGGACCCACCATCATCGTGTGGGGCCAAGGGGACCCACCCATCACGTGGCAGTACGGTACAAGCTCGCTCCCTGGCTCTGATACCATGTAGAATTATCAAAGAAATGAGCCATACGGCCCACTTCCAACAACACCGATGTTGTCCCCAACTTGATAATTATTACTTGCACAATCCGTTAGGTGGGGGGTTTTATCACAAAAGACCTTGGTATTAGTTGGAGTAGGATTAGGGTACTTAGACTATTTTTTTGTCATTGATACGGTCGATGTGGGACATTTCAACAGTGGGTGGGGGTACGTGGGGGTGTGGGTTGGTGGGGTGTGGGGTGTGGGGCTGTTGGTGCGTGTGTAGGTGTGTGGGTTGTATGTGGGTGTATACCTAGTTCATTTCTTCTTCTAAAAGCAGTCTCTATATTTTCTTACCCCTGTGATTTCGTACCAACCATTTGCACACCACCTATAGGAATTATTACTCGCATTGGAATTGAACCAACCATAAACTACAGGAGTCGAACCAATTTAAAACTACCTAGTTTCTAAAATTCGTGAAGGGACATGTGGTTACAAAAATCTGCTTGTTTCATGCTAGTTGCCTACACTGAATCTTCTTTTGTGTTATCTTTTGACTTTTTATTGTTAAATTAATTTTTCTATTAATCTTGGCCTTAAATAAACGCATGGAACTTAACATTAAAGTTTCATTAACTTCTTGTAGCCTACTACTGCTCCATTGCACTTCGGTTGATTCATTGTGACCTAAAGGTTGTGGGTTTGCCACAGGACATAGCCTAGCTGAAAGCAGGTTTAAGGATGCATGCATCTGACTTGGAAATGCATTAGAGTTTCTTTACACATTTCCAAAAGATGTGGCAACAAAAAAAAACACACACACACAACCATTTTGATTTGGTATTCGGAACAGTAAACCGACATAAACCGAACCGGAATTGGTGTGAACCGAACCATATGATTTTAGTAATAAATAGCAAACCAAACCGTTGATATTTTTCAGTTCCGATTCTGATTTAAGTCTGGAACTAAGCCAAACCGCACCGTGCTTACCCTTAGAGGAGATTGCTCAGTGATTTTAGAAGACGAGAGGACTTTACTGGATTATTCTTTCTTTTTTTCAATATACCCTAATATAGGACTTAATGGGATTTTAACAGCATCAATTCTCTATTAGGTGTAAGAACATGGATCAAAAAAATTAACAAAAGAGACACGAAATGAGACAGCTATTTGGGGACAGCAAACCCGTTGCCATTAAGTACAATTGTTTACGAGAGCACTACTAACTTTGACCATGAGCTTTCTACCTTTACTCTCAAATAGTAATAGCAGTCGCAGTTGCAACCAAAATGTAATAAGGCTACCAATGTATGGGATGTTTGAATAGCTAAGACTTTGAATTGTCAAAATCTAGTCATGCAAATCCAACGGTCCAGTGAACCGGAGTGCGACGATGCATGGTAGAATTTTATAGCATAATTTCATGTGAATTTGTGGATCAATTTCATATTTTTGGATTATTTCTTTCAATGAAAGACTCAAACTTTACATTAAGGGGATGAATTTTAGAAATGGGTTGGATTGTTTGTGTCTTTAATCTTGTTGGTTTTTGAGAAAATTGTGATAGCTTATTTTTAGTTTTCCTTCTAAGAAATAAAATCTATTTGAAGTGTCTAATTATCATGCATGAAGCAAGGCTGATCGAATCATATCTATCTATTATATATAAAGTGAATAGGGCAATGAATAGTGCTGATTTGGTGTCACGGCTTCAACAAAAATATTAGGACAAAATTGTCCCTCAACCAAAAATATATCAAATAATGCATGAGTAATTTGATATTTGGTCATCATAAAATATAATATAAATATAAGTGGGAAGAGAGAAAAGAATAAAAAAAAAATGGAAGGATGAGTGAAAGTTAATGGTGCCCACGTGAAGAAGAAAGAAAAATATAATAAAAAATAAGGAAAATCATGAATATTGTGTTCAAACCATCTTAAAAGGTGCGTAGCGCTGGTGATAAATTAGTACATTTTATTTTATTTTTAAATTAGTGCCTTACAAGTTACAATAGGTTAGTAATAATGTGATTCAATCAGATGTTCATAAAATATTATTTTCTCTATTTTTAAATACGTTCAAAACATCTTAAGAGGCGTGTAATGCCAGTTATAAAAAAAGTTTTTTGGACGCGGATAATAATGTGATTAAATTAGTTGTCAAACAATTTTTTTTTTTTTTTTAACAAACAATATTATCTACACTAAGGGGGAGGGGGTGGACTTAGCCTCACAATAGACTAACAATAATGTGATTCAATCAATTGTTTATTGAATATTATTTTCTTTATTTTTAATGTAAATTCTATAGAGACCGATTTTATTATGTGAATTCAATTGCTTTAATTGGTTTATGAGAGGTTTCTTCTAGCATGATTTAAGATTATTCATTTACTTCAAATATTTGATTTTTCTTTTGTTAATACGCATATAAATACATTTAAAATGTATAAATCATGCATAGCACGCCGTGATTCAAAAAATGCTTCATGGAATGCATGATGGCTAGTGTTTAATCAAAAGACAGAAACCAAAAATATTTTATAAAGTACAGGTTATGACAAATTTAAGAACTCTTCGCCTAATCCCTTAATGGAGTACTAGATCATTGCTTAGATCACATAACGAATTTAATAAAAAATTAAAAATTAAAAAAAAAGTTCAGTAGGGAGTCTTGTTCCCGAACAACATCCTGAACTCCAAAACATATTTTAACGTCACAATTTTTTAGTAGCAATTGTATCTATGATTCCTTAATTTTAACTCAAATGGAGCAATAATCTCTTAATTAAAAATTCATAACTATTTGTTCCTTAACTCATCAAAACGTGTAGCTATTGTCCTTTTCGTCAACTCCATCAAAAGTACCACCAAAATGAGTTGCGTTGCTACAATTGAGTTAAATTTGAAAGATCATTGCTACAATTGAGTTAAAGTTGAGGGACCATTTCTTCCATAGGGTTAAAGTTGAGGGACCATTGTTACAAATTTTCTCATTTGGTTTTCCATATTTTCTCCTTCATTCAGACTAACGTGCATGGCACATGACTTATTTTGACGGGATTTCTAACCGAGTTGATGGAAATGACCATAGCTGGACGTTTTGATGAGTTAAGGGATCAATGGTCATGAATTTTTAATTGATAGATCATTACTCCAATTAAGTTAAAAATTAAAGACCATTATTATAACTTCCTCTAATTTTTTATGATATAATACCAAGTGTTTAAATTAACCAATTAAAATAAAAAAAAACTGAAAAAAATCTTCAATATGCAGAGAGCTCGTTGTAACCAAATTCGACTCCTCTACTAAAATACCATCAAGTGTTAATAAGTGTTTTAACAAGATTCAACAAAATTGCTTATGTTTTAAGACTTTAGAGTTTGACATATAGATATAATGATACTTTACTAAATGCACCACTGACATATCACTTAAAGAAGTGTTGCTAAATTTATGTTGCCGGCTATTTCATATATGATTACGTGTCGAACCAAAATAAATATTACGACTATACATTTGCAAAGGTGGAAGGGGTATGGCTAGCTCAATGCACCAAGCTAGTATAGCGGCTATAGCCGTTTCCCACTTTCGATGAAGTACGACAGTACCTTTCAGCATAAAACAAAACCGTTGAGTCAATATTGACCACATATTACCAACACGTCAGCAGCTACATGTACTCCCATATCAATTAGGAAACGTACTCCCAGCTTCGAAGACATGCATGGCTAGGTGCATGCACCAACGCGTATATATAAGCAGGTTAGCTAGCTTGGGTATTATAATTCACATCAACAAGAAATATGGCAGCTGATCCCATCGGAGAAGTTATTGTTGAAATTACTACTTACACCACAAGAAGCTCAGCCTCAGCTCAAGTTTTTCCCGACACAAGAAGCCCCTCAAACCTAGATATTACAAGTACAAATTGGGAAGGTAGTGAGCTCAATCCACAGGACGCGTGGCTACCCGTCACTGAGTCGAGGAATGGCAATACCTACTATGCTACCTTCCATTTACTCTGTTCAGGAATAGGAACTCAAGCCCTTTTACTACCTCTCGCATTTGCCACTCTTGGATGGTAAGCAACAACCCTTTACTTGCTTCAAGCCAGTGATTTTTCACACTTGTTTTTTCTGGTTTACCGTAGACAAAAGTATAAGATATTCAGTTTGAAATGTAGATGATTCATTCATAACTAACACCAGTAACTTTTCTCAATGGTTGCAGGGCATGGGGAATTATATGCTTCTCACTAGCATTTGTGTGGCAGATCTACACCAAGTGGCTTCTCGTACATCTACACGAATCTGAAAATGGATTTCGTAATAGTAGATACCTCCACCTTGCAGTAACGGCCTTCGGTTAGTAAACTGTACATCAAGCTCATATAACAATTAAACTAAAGAAGAGTTCTATGCACACACTCTAAAATTTAATCTCCTATCATAATTTGAAGGCTACAACATTTGCTAGCCATATAGATTAAGACATTTCAAAACTATCCCTCTATATGTTATTTATAGAGGGCCTTGTCCTCTTTAGTCATCAAAGAGGAGTATAAAATTCATTGCTTGGGTGTGAAGAATTTTTGTTTCAATAGAAGCCCACAAAGATAAATGGATAGTTTCCATTCTTTTTCAGGTAAAAAGTTAGGAATGATTCTAGCAATGTTCCCAGTTATCTATCAATCAAATGGTGCTTGTGCACAGCTGATCATCGTAGGAGGTGGAACCTTGAAGCTTTTCTTCAAAACTGTGTGTGAGGATGGAGCCACTTGCCATCCATTGACTGGTACTGAGTGCTTCTTGTTGTTTGCATGCGTGGCTGTGGTTCTCGCCCAATTTCCCAACTTGAACTCCGTAGCTAGACTCTCCTTGATCGGTGCCATCGCATCAGTTGTATATTGCACTACTGTTTGGACTCTTTCAGTTGGAAAAGGCAGGGACAATGACTACACATCATATGATCCACCAGCGATGGAGTCCACCATGGATATATTTGGTGGCAAACTGAATGCGGTTGGCATTATTTTTCTTACATTCAGAGGTCACAATGTAATTCTTGAGATACAGGTGAGCCTCCTTGCTAATTGTAAGATTAATTTTATGTTTCATTAGTTTTCTTGAAACTTTGGGTGGGTTTTCTATATGCTATATGCTATGGCCATGTCGAAGAAGGGCTCATTGGGCTCTGACACTGTTAGTAAATTCCTTAGTTTGCTAGTTTATACTTGTGACTTAATAGTACTAATTATCACCGTACGTCCCCGCACGTTCAACGGATTGCATTAACCGTGTGTATTTTCTCAACACTTTTGATAGTTGGTCATATCGGCTAATATCAATAGTGTATTATGGACGGTACTCAACACCGGCTAGCTACTGATGCCCTACCATCAAGTTGGGTAATTTGTGCAATGTATCTATCAATATATGTAAAGGTGATGAAGTTCACCAACTTATGCTGCAGGGCACATTACCATCAAACCCCAAATACCCAATGCATAAGCGAATGTGGAGAGGAGTGACTATAGCTTGTGCACTCACAGCTGTGTGTTTTCTTCCTCTGGCCATAGGTGGATTTTGGGCTTTCGGCAACAAGGTAAGAGCGAATTATGTTTTGATTTAAATATGCTTAGTCACTTCAATCGCAATGAATAGTTTTTTTATATCATCAAAATGTATTTCGATTTATGCAGGTACCCACTTCCTATAGAGGAGTATTAATCTTGGTTTCACAATTCCATGGACATAAAAACACTTCAAACTTTGTACTTGGATCATTTTGCATGCTTGTGGTGATACACTGCTTAAGCACATTCCAAATCTATGGCATGGTGGCTTTTGATAGTCTGGAGTCAAAGTACACTATCAGGAAGAACAAGCCGTGTCCAAGGTGGCTTCGCGTAGCTTTACGCATTTTCTTCGGAGGAGTGGAATTCTTCATAGCAGTTGCTCTTCCATTCTTGGGAAGCCTGGCACCTCTAATCGGAGGGTTGACATTGCCTTTGGCATATGCTTACCCATGTTTCATGTGGATTTCAATCAAGAAACCAAAGCAAAAAGGAGCAGTGTGGTGGATTAACATAGGACTTGGATGCTTAGGCTTGGCTTTGAGTGTCATTTTAGTTGTTGCAGCAGCTTGGAATTTAGCTGTCAAAGGTCTAAATGCCAACTTCTTTAAGCCTTAAAATTCATACTGAAGCTAATCAAATTGTGTAATTATTATGTTTGAAATTGCACTACAAAAAAAGTAGTCATTACTGACGAATTTTTCTGATGGCCCTAATAAACTGTCGTAAAAAGAACATTTTGCGATCATAAAATATGGGTTGTCGGTAACATGGCATGAAACAAATTTTTATTACCAACGCACATAATGTCCTCGGAAAAAGTCCCAAGTTTCGTCGGAAATGCACTTTTGTTTGGCGGGAAGAATTGGCACCAATTGTATTAACGACGAGTAAAGTTCTTATCACAAATAGAATGGTTATTTCTGAAGGTTTACTCATGTTGACGAAATTGATTTAGTATTTTTTAGGGAAAAAAAGTCCTCTCGGTAATGTTTTTATATTTTTTATGGAAAAAAAGTCCTCTCAGTAATGCTTTTATATTTTCGAGGGTGATTAATTGTTGCCGGAAGTAATCATATTTTTCTTGACAAAATTTTTTCTTTATGAAAATAAAATTTTAAAGCATATGGTTTTGTTGGAATCAATTATCACATGTGTCGTTGGAATATTCTTGAAATAAGTTTGATGCTTAATTTAAATTTTACAATAAATAGATCATATAACTTAGAATACATATGGAAAAAAACACAAAACCGTATTAAAATAGTACTATCCATTAGTGCAAATATTTTAAATTGAAGATCGAATTTGTTTGTCGTACTCTTATAGGGTTGAGGAGCGTAGTTGTAAAAAATCAACAAGATTGGAGTTAAAATAACCGTTAAATCGTGAGTTTTCGTTTATAACCGTTGAAAGATTTCGTCCCATTATCTAATATCTGAATGTCCATTTTTTGCAATTTTTTACATATGCGATCTTGGAGCATATGCAAACAAGTTTGACGGTTGGATCTTTGAAACTAGTTTTGCACAATGTGTAATCCTTCAAAACGATAGATTCAACAAACACTTGAAGTTTATTTTATACTTCCATTAAGTAAAACATAATAATTTATGGTATCCACTAGTGTAAATATTTTAAATTGAAGATCAAATTCGTTCATCGTACTCTTATAGAGTTGAGGTGTGTAGTTGTAAAAAATCAGCAAGTAAAATAACCGTTATATCGTGAGTTTTCGTTTATAACTGTTGAAAGATTTCATACCATTACCTAATATTTGAATGTCTGTTTTTTGCGATTTTTTTACCTATGCGATCTTGAAGCATATACAAAAAAGTTTAATAGTTGGATCGCTAAAACTAGTTTTGTAGAAGTATCCCTTCAAAACAATAGATTCAACAAACACTTGGAGTTTATTTTATACTTCCATTAAGTAGAACATAATAATTTGTTGTATCCACTGGTACAAATATTTTAAATCGAAGATCGAGTTCGTTCATCGTACTCTTATAGGGTTGAGGAGTGTATTTGTAAAAAATCAGCAAAATTGGAGTTAAAATAACCGTTAAATCTTGAGTTCTCGCTTATAACCGTCAAAAGGTTTCGTCCCGTTCTCTAATATCTGAATGCCTGTTTTTTGCGATTTTTTACATATGCGGTCTTGGAACATGTACAAACAAGTTTAACAGTTGGATCGTTGAAACTAGCTTTGTAAAATGTGTATCCCTTCAAAATGATAGATTCAACAAACACTTGGAGTTTATTTTATACTTCCATTAAGTAGAACGTAATAATTTGTAGTATCCACTAGTACAAATATTTTAAATTGAAAATTGAATTCGTTCATCGTACTCTTATAGAATGCAAATATTTTAACACTTAGATCGTTGAAATTTATTTCATAAAATGCATATCCCGTTAAAACAATAGATTAAAATAGAATCATACATTTTGACAATATATATATATATATATATATATAGAATCATTCATAATTAAAAAAAATTTGGAGTAGGCGGGAGATAAAAATTTTGGCATGAGAGAGCACACATCGCTGTTTAGCTCTCTGCCCTCCTCATCTCTCTCGCAAATCTGCCTTTCCTTTCCAGAAACAAAACCTTAACCTCTATCCTTCATTTCGTTCTCAAAATCTTAGAGTTGCATTCATCAAAATCTTCTCCTTTCTCTCTATCTGTGCCTTCATCCATAAAATTTCCACACGTCCTCCCCTCCTCTGCAACAACAAACCCCTCAAAATTCACTAATCTAAACTTAACTCTAGAAGGGAAAACCATGGGTTCCTCTGCTACACACCACAGCCGCCGCACTACAAACCCGTCTTCGCCGTCCATTGGAAAACCCAAGAAGAAATTTTGATCGTCGGCCGACACCAGGAGTGCAACATCGTCTTGGCTCTGCAAATTCCACCTCCAAATCCTTTCTGACCCTTTTTCAGCTCTCACCGATTTGTGATCAGGTAATATGTTGGGGTTTCTCTTTGTTTCGTCCTATCATTTTCCTCATTTTCTATGTCCAGTTATGAAGCATCTTTTGATTTTTATTGATAAAGACCTTTTCTTTCTCCAATTATGCCTCTGTCAACTCTTTTTCTGACATGCTCCATTTTCCATTTCTTTAAGCCCAGGTGCTGCTCAACAGGGATGTTGTTTCTACGTGATGATCGCGGCTTCCATTTTCTCTACTTAACCGATTCAGGGGCCATCATATGGTTAGTAAATTGAAGATGTATCCCTCAATTTCATTAAATAACTTAAGCTGGAATAAATCTTGGTAACCCATAGATTTGGAATATGTCCATTGTGATAAAAAATCAGTGGGATGGTCCACTTTGCTTCTTACCTATGCGCATGAGTATGTCTTGTTCTGATTGAGATGTTAAGGGAAATGCTCCAACGTAATAAAGAACAGTTTGTACGAAAGGTCTCTCTGTCAACTGACAATTTTCTTCTGAAATGCTGTTGCTGAGTTGCCCCTTGCTGTCCTGCTAATTCTGAATGCCTTTGGAATGAGATGCATGCTGAGTGCAATGGATTGTGAAGTACCTTGGATCCTTAAAGACAAAGACTCATCTTCACATAATCCTAGAGTAAGCGAGCTTGTAATTTTTCCCCAATATTTCGTGTGGAAACTCTGTTGAGAAAACTGTGTGATGTTTGGATTGCTATACTTGTAGATATGTGGAGAATGGCTCACTTGCCAACATTATCAAGCCAAACAAATTTGGACCTTTCCCAGAATCATTGGTAGCTGTGTACATTGCTCAGGTTCCGTAATATCCTTGCAGCTTGTTATTTGTATGTGTAGGCGCAAATATTTGGACTTGATATTCGTTATGATACAGGTTCTGTAGGGGTTAGTATATTTACATCAACTGGGCGAAATCCATCGGGACAACTAAAAAGGCAACTTACATGTGTATTTCTCATTTTTTTCTAGACGAGTTTTCCTATATGGTTACTGTGGAGCCAAAAATAAGCGACACGTGAATTTTTGGATAGAAGAGGACAAAAATACCCTTGAGGCATACCGGGATTCCTACGCGCAAGCAGCGGACAATCATCCCTCAACCAAGTCAAAAGTCCCCAAAATAGGTAACAATTCAAAATCCATCTCATTAAATCCCTTCTACAAGGTAACTCCCAAAACCTATTTCATTCCATATATTTTTACCTCTTTTTCCCTCTTTTAGCTAATCAATTACCTATCATTTCATAACTTACAAAATATCCACATAAATTACATAACCTCCAAAATATTCATTCCAAAAATGTGTTAATTGGCTAATTAATGGATTAATTACCTAATTAATCCATTAATTGCTAAATAACTCACACATTAAACCACAAAATGCACACAAAAACCATCCCAAAGGCCGGCCACCTTTTCTCTAAATGGGACCGGCCATGCCCTATAAATACTATTCATTTTTCTCTAAAAACCTAGTTCCATACTCTTGCAAAACTCCCAAAAACTCTCCAAACACTTTTCTATCTAAATTCTAACTTTGGCATAGGAGGTTCTTCAGCTAAACCCCCCCCCCCAAAATTCATCGTGAGCACGTGAGGCTCTTGGCCTTGACCTCAAGTGTTAATTGTTTTGTAGGTGCAATTTTGTCCAAGAAGAAGAAGATGGAAATTTGCATCCACAGTTACTATCATGTTCTTGTAAAGTATATATTGATCTACCATCTGTTGCTTGTGTACCTTTTCCTTTTTAGTAATAACTTATTGTATTTCTTGATCTGTATGAAGCATCCTTTTCAGGGACTTGTGAAACTAGTTGACTTCGGTGTTGCGACAAAACTGACTGAAGCGGATGCTAATACACATTCAGTTGTTGGAACACCATATTGGATAGCCCTAGAGGTATTATTTTTTTTCTTTTCCTTTTTTCCCCTTTCTTTTTTGATGTTGAGAAGAAAGATACTTGTACAAGTAATTCCTCCTGCCATATGGAAATTTCCACATTCGTGCACCTCCTGGAACAACATAAATTGCACCCCTTTCTCTAGTTCTGTTAGGCCCATACACTCCAAACAACCACCAATCTTACCATTATTCCCTGTAATAACTTTTTTTTGTTGAAACAGAGCCAACTTTATACCTTACCATGGTTCAGTTTATGTGATATAGTTGTTCTTATAATTCTGAAAACGTGAAACATCACAATTGTTAAACTGTGCATTTAGTTTTACTTTCCTTATATTTTTTTAGATTCTTTGGATTTATGAGCATCCTCTGATCTTAGGGTGGTACGAGAAAAATTGAAGAATGTATTGGAAGTGTGTTTAATTATCACTTCAACTACTCACTTGCATTATTTATGGTATAGATTGGTGGTTGCTATGCTCACACTCACACCTTGAGCAAAAATTATGCAAGGCCCTTCAATAGAGCTTATGTTTATTGTTTGATTTTCATTGTTTGAGTTTCTTACCAATTGACAAATATATTGTGCTTGACATAAGTTATCTTTTTCTTCTTCTTTTTTTGGCAGAATAAGGATAATAATTGTGGATCAATGTTCGTAGCACTATATTCGAACTCCTTGACAGTTGGTTAAAGTGGACATGAAAAACCAGCATTATAGGACATATCATAGGATTGTAACAAGTACTTGTAAAATTTTTACATTGATTTTTTTGTATATATAGTTGAATATATGATTATTAATATAAAACAATTCTTTCAATAAAAATTGGCATTTAAAATATTATTAAATTAAAAAAATTGTATTTATATCCTTTTATTTTTGCCGACGAAGTAGGATCAATGGAAATGTATAATTCCAACGACTCTTGACCCTCACAAATATGTTTTTGTGTGTCTTTTTGACAATTCTTAATTGTCGGTAATAGTAATTGCGACGATTGTGCGCTCGACATAATGTTTTGGTTGTAAGAAAATCATCGCGAAAAACAAATGTCGTTTGGAAAGTATATTCGACGGTCATACAAGTATTTGCGACCATACAGAAATGTCGAAAATAAAATAATTTTGTCATTTTTAAAAATCAATTCCAACTAAAAGATAACTAGTAACGACAAACCACAAGTGTCGTAAATGAAGCATTTCCACGGCTAGTCGAAAAAAGAGTATTTCCAATGGATCAATTTGCGACGCCCAGCGAGGGCTTTTTCCCGTCGTAAATAAATATTTGTGACGGCAAAATGTCTTTTCTGACGATATTTGACCCTCGCAAATGACCATTTTTTTTTGTAGTGTTGGTTCGCTTCATTTTTTTTTTTTTAACAAACGATATTATCTACACTAAGGTGAAGGGAATGTGCTTAGCCCCCCAATGAGCTTGCAATAATATGGTTCAAATTTACCTTTGACGAGAATTGAACTTAAAACCTCTTATTTACAAGTGAAGTGGAATACTACTAGATCATAATATTAAGTGGTTTCATCTTCTTAACACACACACATATATGATGTGACCTTTGGGTATGGCCTAAATGCAACATAGCACTCATTCATTCTTACTACACAGTGCTACGTTGTATTAAAGAAAAATTGTTGACCTTAATGACTTGTTCATGGGCTTTACTTTTTCATAGGCTTAAATTTCTAAAAAGATGAAACTTAGGTATCGTTTGGTATGCAGACGGGACGGGACGGAACGGAATGGGACGGGACGGGATGGGACAGGACGGAACGGAACAGAGCGGGAGCAAAGATGCTCTCGGATGGAAACAAGGGAGGAAGAAGAAGGAGACGGAGAGGTTATAATTTTGTGTTCCACGGATGTGGAACGAGTCGTTCCAGGGGGGTGAGATGGAACGAAAATTCACCCAAAACTCGTCCCGTGGAACAACTTGTTCCACCCGTTTTAGGCGCACCAAACGTGGGACGGAACGCCTTGTCCCACTCTGTTCCGTCCCGTCCCACATACCAAACGGTACCTTAAGTATTGAATCAACTATAATTTTAGGGGGCCGGTCTCCCTGTGGCCTGGGTGCTTTGTGTTTCACATGAGGTCCACGGGGTCATTAGCTCGACCGGCACAAGAAGGGAAAAAAAAAAAACTATAATTTTAGAGATGTATTATCCACACATCATTTTTTATTTTTCACACATTCCTCATTAATTTATATCTTTTGTTCTTTTTTAATTTAGTTAATCCGACAGCCGTAAATTAAGAGAATGTATATAAAATAAAATAAAGTGTGGATAGCACATTCCTAACTTTATTTTCTTGACATAAGAAAATGGAAATATTCTGTAAGAAGGTTCGCTAAGTAACAATTTTTCAAGGGTTCGACCACAGTTTTACAAGCGTCAATTGGGATCATGCTGTGGTCCAAAATGGCAACATTTATGACATGGATGGCAATCACATTGGCTCCAAAATAGATTATTGTGCTTAACTTGCCACTATCTATGATAAGGTTCGTTGATTTTAAGTTCAAGTGCTGAATGATACCCCTTCAAACGAGTGCGCGCAATACCCTTCATCACCAACAGCGTCAATGCGAATGGACACAAATGCGTAACAAATCGGCACCCAAGGGACCTCCAAACTCCAATCACGTCAAATTTACTTTTCTTACAGGGGCGCCGCACTTTCCTTTAGTGGTATGTTGAGTCCTTACCGCCATAACTTTTCTGCCAGCTGGCCATTAATGGCATGCGTTGGAAATTGCAGCCAACAAAAGCGGGAAAGACATTTACCTAATTCTTCTTATCAAATAAATAGGGCATTTGAAATTTCATCTAACGGTTAAAATTATTATAACATTTAGTAAACCTGTGTTTTGAATCGTTTGATCAAATTTCAAAGGTCCGAATTATTTGATGAGGAGAATTAAGTAAATGGGATCCAAAGAGGATCCCTTCCCACAAAAACTTACATATTCTCTGCATCATTTGCCCCTTAATTTCTTTATTTTTCTTTTCAAGGAAGAAAGTTAGTATTATAGATTATATATAGTGTCCGGGGTCTAAACTTCTAGTTCTAACCCAGACTTTAAACTCCAAAACTTGGTAACCTGTTGAAGAGTTCTACTTTAAAACAGTATTCTTTACGTTTCTCTTAATAGGGAACTACTGTTATTTGCGTAAAACAACTAAGGTTATGAACTTAATGAACTGAGACTGACGAAAATTATTGTAATCATGAAAGACATATAATTGTGTATAATTACTGTGATACATAGAGAAGCCACAACTGAAAAAAAAAATGACTACAAAAGTTATATAAATGATAGGGGTAAATTGCTGTTTGACCCCTTAAACTATTATTCCAGTTGAAATTGACCATTTGAATTTTTTTTTTTTTGTTAAATTAACCCCTTGAGCTATTTGAAATATGCCAATTAACCCCTTGTCCCTAGATTTTGTCCATTATTCTATCAAATTCAAAGGCAAATTAGTCTTTTTACAATAAATTCTTGCATGCCACTTATAACCACCAATAAAATTATGACATGTGGACACATATTAATGTGTAATGATAATGTGAAATGGTCCGTTATGTAAACGTTTGGTTTTTTTTTTTGTTTCTTATTATGTTTTAAGTTTTTGAAATATTATGTGTTCACATGACATTATTTTATTTGTGGTTATAATTAAAAAGTAAGAATTGATGATAAAAAATCTAACTTGCCCTTGAATTTGACAGAATAGGAAACGGAATCTAATGGCAAGGGGTTAATTGATTGATTTTAAATAGTTTAGGAGTTAATTTACAAAAAAAATAGTTTAAAGGACCAATTTCAACTAGAGTAATCATTTAGGAGGTAAAACCACAGTTTACCAAAATGATAGAGAAAGCCATTTATGAACCACAATAATTTGTGTACAATTACTGTTATACATGGCAAGTTTCATGGCCCCACTCATGAACTAAATTTTTATTTCTTAGAAGGGAACAACTAAACTGTACAGCAACACTAGTGATGGCCAACCATGCATATTGGTTCTATGGCGCATTTTTGAAGACGACATATTGAAAGAAATGCAGTACTGCTCTGCGTCGTGGAACTTGAATCGATTGGTAACAATTATGTTAATAAGAGTATGCATGATATTATTTTGATGACTTGATAGGCATATAATATTAATTAGCTAGTTGGCAGTCGGGACTGCATAGTGGTTTCCCTCACGCATTAGCATTTAGCATTACTGTACGTGTTGATGGTGTTATCTCGCATCGGAGATGGAAACCTTGCATTTGTAGTTCAAATGATCTTGAAAGGTCTATTCACTCATTGTGAATTGATTTTGAATCAATATGATGCTCACACTAATAGGAGTTTGAACTTAAGTTATTCTCAAAAAATTAATTAGGGCATGTACGATAATGTATTCTGAGTTCATTTTTCATTTTTTTCTCAAACAAAAAGCCCAAAAACGTATTAAGTGAATTCTAGTTTGAAAATACCAAAGGACAACTTTTGAAGATGTTTCTCCACCTTTATTCATTAAATAAGATATTCTTTATTTTTTTGTCTAAAATTGAAAACAAAGAGAAACTTAAAATACTTTCACCATATAGTATTTATTTTCACGTTGTAGTCGTCTTTAATATAGGCATTCTCATTGTTTTTGTTCATTGAGAATTTTTTTAATCAAATAAATGTTCGCCTGGCTAAAGAAGTACCCTATATGAAAACGAATCCGGATTCTCGCTGGATCCTCTTTGTGAGAATCTCGGGGATCCGTGAATCATATACATTCATCATACATTGTGCGGTCAGAAATTATTTTAAATATTTTTATTTAAAACTAAATACAAAAAATACTTGATAAAAACTGATTACACGATGTATGATAAACATATACGATTTATGAATTTCTAAGATCCTCACCAAAAGGATCCGAAGAGGATCCTGTTGGTATGAAAACAATCTCTAGTATATTTTTCTGTTAAAGCAAAGCCTCCAGAGAAAAAACCTTAGAGAAAAATCAAAGTCTTTAGTACGTACCCAATCACCTATGTTTCCATGATCCTTATCTCAATCCCTTTCCAAGAACGCACTCTCTAAATTTTCCATTTTTTTTTAACTTTATTTCTATCCCCGATTTGAAGGACTTCGGTTTGATTTGCCAATTTATTTTTTTGTCAAATTTGTCTGATGACAATTCCTTGTCGATTCTTTCCCGCTATTATGCAAAGTTGGATTATTAGTGACTGACCCTTCCCCATATCGTCCCTTTGTTCTACAAGTTCTACAAGTTCTACATGGCTAGATGTGGTGGGGTTCAGTGGTGGCGCTATTTTGATTCATTTAGGGTTTTGGTTTTTTTTGGGCTATGTAGGCTCAATGTTATGCTGCATTTGGTGTTATGGGTTTATTAGTTGTAGTTTAGTGTTTTGGAGTGCTGCTTTAACAGTATGTTGAAATTTGTGTCTTGTTAGTCTTTAATAAATTGTTAAAGTTGTTTTAATGAAGATGAATGCTAGGTAAACTAATCTTTAGACCAAATTTACAAACCATATGATGTGTTATCAATAGAAAATAAGCATGTTAATCAACACTTAAGTAATAATTCAATCATCAACAAGCCCGTCATATGATTTACAAAATTTAATTTAAAATTGTAGTCTCTCTAACATTAACCTTTCATGAATAACGTTATATCGTAAGAAAAAATCTCTATTATAAAAAATTAGTATATTAGATCCTCTTGATTGAAGTAGCATATGATATGCATGCATATGAGATATCACTGCCTCGCACCTAAAGCATTTAAATTTTTTCAATGTATGGGGTTAATTATAACACTTCATGAGTTTTATCGAGTTTTCACAAAACTCCCTCACATTTAAAACATTAGACTAACACTCCCTTCTGTTTTAATTCACTTTCACATAACCCTTTTAGTCATAATTCTACTAATATATTGACAACTTTAACCTTGTAACTAATTAGTTAAATAATAAAGAATTATATTAGAAAAAGAATGACACATCCCGACCCGAATTGTCCACTAGGACTCCGAATTGAGATGTGCTGGCTGTAACATCCCACATCGCCTAAGAGAGTGGATCCTTTAAGCTTTATATGTATATTACCATCTCTACCAAGCACGAGACCTTTTGGGAGCTCATTGGCTTCGGGTTCTGTAGGAACTCCGAAGTTAAGCGATTAGCGCTCAAGAGCAATCACATGATAGGTGACCGACTGGGAAGTTCTCGTTTGAGTTCCTAGAAACAAAACCGTGAGGGTGTGATGATCATGTAAGCCTTATATGTATATTCTCATCTCTACCTAGCACGAGGCCTTTTAGGAGCTCACTGGCTTCAGAGTTCATCGGAACTTCGAAGTTAAGCAAGTAGCACGCGAGAGCAATCCCATGATGGGTGACCCATTAATAAGTTCTCGTGTGAGTTCCCAGAAAAGGCAAAAAAAACCATGAGGGTGTAGTCGGAACCCAAAGCGGACAATATCGTGCTACGATGGAGTCGAGCCCGGGATGTGGTGGGGGCCTAAGCCGGGATGTGACAATTTGGTATTAGAGCCAATCCCTAGCCGGAAGTGTGCCGACGAGGACGTTGGATCCCTAAGGGGGGTGGATTGTAACATCCCACATCGCCCAAGGGAGTGGATCTTGTAAGCCTTATATATATATATATATATATATATATATATATATATATATATATTCCCATCTCTACTTAGCACGAGGCTTTTTGGGAGCTCATTGGCTTCGGAGTTCATCGGAACTTTGAAGTTAAGCGAGTAGCATGCAAGATCAATCTCATAATGGGTGACCCACTGGGAAGTTCTCGTGTGAGTTCCTAGAAACAAAACTGTGAGGGCGTGGTCAAAGCCCAAAGTAAACAATATCGTGCTACGGTGGAGTCGAGCCTAGGATGTGGTGGGGGCCCAGGCCGGGATGTGACACTGGTCGACACCTAGAAGGTGACGAAGCTAGCATATCTCAATTCGGAGTCCTAGTGGACAATCCGGGTCGGGATGTGTTAGTTTGGTATCTGAGCCAAGTTAATCCTAGGACCTGTGGGTTATGGGCCCACCACGCTTCTGTTACGCCGCTCTGATACCAAATTGTCACATCCCAACCCGGGATGCGATGTGGACCTGGGCCGGGATGTGACAAAGAAAATGTTAAAAATAAATAAATTAAACATTAAAATATAAATTAAAAACTTAAAAATAAATAATTCAATGCCCTTTGTCAAGGTATTGTAAGTAGAAACGTCAGGCTGACATTGCATCAGGTTAAGAACAGAAAATTCCTCGTCAATCAGATTGTTTCGACAAAGATGAAAATTTTGTTAATTTTTGTTTAGATGAAGGGTAAAATTCTCAAATGCATCTTGTTAATGGCGTCAGACAGGGGCTCCATGACAGTGTTGATGTAGGCCTTGACATTATTCTTGCAGTCCAGCTTCTTTTGACATTTTTCAAGGGGGTTTTTTGTAAATAGCTGGAATCAACGTCTCCGAGACACCCGTGAACTCCCATTGCTTCCAATGCTTCTTTCTGGTGCTGGTAGACGAAGATGAAGCGGAACGAGCGGACAATGGTGGAGCCACCCACATGGCTAAGGTGGGTTGTGGCCCACATAGGTTTTCTATAAGGATAGTGATATCCAAGCACTCATTTTTACTTTTCACATATCCTTCTCAATTTTTTGTTATCAGATTGAATAAATTGAAGATGATCAATTGCAAAAAAATAATAAGGGTGTGTTGGAGGTAAAAACGGGTGTGTGGACAACACTATTCTTTTGTAAACTCATGCTTATAGCCCACTCAATTTCAATACAGGTTATTGTTTATTGTATATTAGTAGAGGATAGGTAGTAAATAATACGTTTTATGCTAAAAATTATAAATTAATTCTATCTCCCATCCCCTTTTTATCATATTCGTTAAAGAAACAGATCATTTACCTTATGCAATTTAGCCTCTGTGCTTCTTAATCAAGAAAAGAAAAATAAAATTTTTAAATCAACAATTAAATCCCTATCTTCGCAATTCCTTACTTATGTTGTAATTTTCCAATGAACGTAACCTTTGAATGTACCTTTTATACTGATTATTATATAATTTTATATTGTCGGAGCCAACGTCTCCGAAACTATTACAACCCATAACTTAAAATATTGTATTTTATTTTCAAACCATGTGAAATGAGGATTTTGCCCCTGAGTAGGTGCGTTGAGTAATTTTCGAGCCTCGACTCGAAAACGAAATTCGAATCGAAACCTTGAGGGCTTAATTGTAAAATTTACAATTATGGAGGGATACTTTCATAATTTTACTTAATAAAATTTTCATAATTTTAAATTATTTGCAAACTAAATACTTTATGCCATTAATACAACTCAATTGAAAAAGTTAAGTTTAACATACTAAAATTAAAGTTCGGATCAAGTTTGATAATAGTACCACGGTACAACCAAAGAAAATAATTTGTTCATGCAATTTAACAACGGTATTTTAATGTTCCAATTTTAAAATCACTGCTTTATATCGTTAACACTTTTTGTTCCTTTTTCTTTTGGACAGTTCCTCTTCGAACTTTAAAGATTCCTTCTCTATTCAAATGGAATAGGATTCGATAATATGTCACTTACTTCTCGTCCTCCTCATTTTTAGCTCATATGTAGTGTGCTTTATATATCCAAACCATGTATGATATTGAGGAAATTGTAGTAATGGTCTTTTAACTTTAATTTAATTCGCGTAATGGTCTTTTAATTAAGAATCTAAGATCATTTGTCTCTTAACTCATCAAAACGTGCAACTATAGTCATTTTCGTTAACTTCATTACAACTTCTGTCAAAACGAGTCACGTGTCATTCACGTGAGGCTGAATCAAGGAGCAAATATAGAAACCAAATGAGAAAAATTACAGCAATGGTCTCTCAACTTTAATCCAATTGAAGAAGTAGTCCTTGAACTTTAACCCAATTAGAGTAATGGTGTCTCAACTTTAATCAAATTGAAGAAATAGTCCTTGAACTTTAACCCAATTAGAGTAATGGTTCCTCAACTTTAATCCAATTGTAGCAATAGTCATTCTAACATGACTAATTTTAACGAAATTCTAACAAAGATGACGAAAATGACTATAACTGCATATTTTGATGAGTTAAGGGACCAATGATTATGAATTTTTCGTTGAAAGACTATTTTTCCAATTGTGTTAAAATTTAATGACTATTGCTACAATTTTCTATAAGATATTTGTTAATTTCTGAAATGCCAATCAAAAGAATAAAATAATGAATTATGACAAGGCCAAGCTAATTGGACAAATATTTTAATCTGATCGTGGAGTTTATTTATTCCAAATAGAAAACAACCCTTCCATTAAATGTATGTACTTGACCAAATGACCAATTGAAACCCACCACTTAATATTAGTATTAAAATAAATATGTTTTTAATTTTTGCGGTGTGGTTCCAAAAGTTCAAAACCAAAACCAAACTATTGTTTCAAACTACAAGTCGGTTTTAAACAAAAACTGTTTCATAACAACAAAAATCAAATCGTTTGGTGCAGTCTTATTTAGTACGTATTTCGATTTCGAATTTCAATTCCAAGTGATCATCCCTAGCAGACACATTACAAGACTGCACCAATATTTCCGAATTTAAAAAAAATATAAAGACTAAAATGCCTGTGGTGCATAGGCAAGCAATGAAGTTAACTAATAATATCTTGATCTTTTTTTTTTCTTTCCAAATAAATCATTGCAAGCATTAGAAAAATATGAATATCCGGAATGCACTGCACAAAGCCAGGGCTATATCCACAGTTACGTCAAACCGTTTCATCACTACGATGAAATCACAATGGGGTGAGCAAATCATGTCACGATCACACGTACTTGACCTTGCAAGCTTCAAGATTTCATCGTTTGAACACAAAGCGTGTCCTGGTTATATAAGGGGATACGAACCTTCCATGTGGAAAATGGCGTAAATAAACAAGGATAACTTCGTGGATTGAATGACCATAATATTGTTTGCAATCTAGCTATGTATGTCATAATACGTAAACTAATGACATCATATACAATAATTATAGTATTAAAATTGCAATGAAAAAATTCTTCGTATTAAGTAAATATAAGGAGAAAAGCAATCTTCGTATTTTGCCAATTAATATTCCTTATATTACCGGTTAATTTTATGATAAAATCTCAATTTTCTTCATGTTCTAGATCACAAAGCTTCTAACTAAGTAGAAACATGAGAAAAACAAAAGTATTGAACTCCCAAACAAGAATGCAATTTAATTATTCACCATCATTTATTATGATGCGTTTTGTATCTACAACATATGTTATAATTTGGATAAAGTAATACTATTCACATACTCTTTTTATCTTTACACATCTTTATTAAAATTTTTTTATTGATCTTCTTCAATTTATTCGATTTGATAATCAAAACTTGAAATGAATGTATGAAAAATACAAATAAGTGTGTGTATAGCACCACCATTTGTATATATCAGTTTGTGTTTGCATGTGATAAGGGGATGTAGACAAGAAACTTTACAATTATGGACACATCACACATGGATCGGAATCCACTCAAACTTTATTGAGATTAAAGTTCATACAAGTGATTGATACATTTTCAGTTTTTATATAAAGAAAAAGTGTTTGATAGTTGGTATTAAGTAAGATTCTCTCCCTTCTATTCTTTCTCCTCTTCTTTCTCTTTTTACTTGAACGGTTACGATTAAATCACATTATATTTTATAAAGACAAAAGAATAAAAACCAAAATGTGAAAAAATGAGAGAAAATGAGATGAGAATAAAATGAGAGAGAATCATACTCCCTAAAATAAACACCAAGAAATAGAAAATTGTAAAAATATTGCAATTCTTTTCTCAATACTACGCAAAAGCTTGATTTTCTGCTTAATATTAAATCAATCCTTATTACATTATATATTGTACATGTGAGTTAAGTTAGTTAATTATAATAATTTATATATTCTTTACCGTAAAATATTAAGTCTTATTTCGTATTTTATTAAAGAAAAAGGTCCTACACAAAAGCAATTGACCCACAAGGATATGCCTTGTCAGCAAGCACCTTAGCTTGGTGTGAAATCTCGCACCTATTTATATGATGAGTGACTGGCTTGAGTTTTACAGCAATTGAAAAAAAATGAAAAACTTGGAAGCGGTGGCTGTTGAAGCAAATTGCCGGGAAGAAATAACTAGGCAAAGCCATTCCTTAAGAAGCTTGTTCAGAAGCCCATCAGGTTACTCTGCTCAAGTAATTCCCATCACAACTACTCCCTCAAAGGAATCAACTGAAATTTGGGTAGGTGGTGAGCTCATTCCACAGGATGCTTGGCTGCCCATCACAGAATCCAGAAATGGGAATGTCTTTTCTGCTACCTTTCATTTACTTTGTTCAGGAATTGGAGTTCAATCACTTTTACTGCCTCTTGCATTTGCCACTGTTGGATGGTAAGTAATATCTATTTTGTTTTAACTCTAGATGTATTAAAAATCATAACTTTGCCTCATAACATGTTCATATCACCAAAAAAATTATTCATTAGGAATTAGGGTTCGTCATCCTTTATGTTTTTTGATGGTATGAAATCATTAAAATCAGTACCTGGGTCCTTGATGCTGCCTAAGATTTGTTGTGAGTATTATTCCCGTAAAATGGAAAGACCTTTCATGTTAGTAATTGGGCTACTTTTCATTTTTTTCAATTGGTTTTAGGTATAACCTCTTTTTTTCATAGTATCAGCGCAAATTGTCTTGTGTGTTAGTTCCAACTGTTACACACGATCTATGTCATCCGATTGATGTTGTTCACATATTAGGCTTACAATTTCGCAACACATGAAAAATCGTTTTGAGAGTATAAATCTCATATTAGGAAAAAATGAATATTGCATGTGCTTATAAGTAATGATTTTTTTTTTTTTACATTATCAATTAATTTTATAATAAAACCTTAATTTTTTTCAACATTTATCATCTTTTTATTTTTTTGTTCGAAATTTACCATTACAGTTCAAATTGATTTGGAATGTCTGGCATGTGGTTGTGATGACAGATTGACAAGTAGTCAGAAATGAATTTAAAATGAATTTGAAATTTATTAAATGGGAATCAGAATGCATGAATGGGTGATGGAATTATGATGAGATAAGAAAGCCTAGGTGGGGGCTAGACTTCCGATATGATGTAATAAGCGTAGATAGACTTTTATGTTGTTTGAAAAGTCACAAATGAGAAGGATCAGGCCGTGCCAACCAAATACCAACCTCAGTCCATAATAGACTTTTATGTTGTTTGAAAAGTCACAAATGAGAAGGATCAGGCCGTGCCAACCAAATACCAACCTCAGTCCTTGTTTATGGGAAGGAGGGACCTAGGAGTTTCTCGAAGTCAAATTTCCCGCGCGTTTTTCTTGTCTTATTTTGCTTTGACAATTTGTTTTTGTTCAGTTTCAAATCTCTATGAGATTTGGAATCTCCCAATACAAATAATATAAATTAAATAATATAATTATTTTTTCTTCCGCTATCATTAACTTATAATTTCTAATATAGATTACTTTTTTTCTCAAAAAAATGAGGACCAATAATTTACAAGGTGATCTTTTTTTTAATTTTTATTATTATTAAGAGAAGTGAAGATGATTTGAAATTATTACAATAATTTAGAAGAAAAAAAATTCGAACCCGAAACACATAAGAGGAAACTAAATATCCTATCTACTAGGATATTAGATTATATGCAAGATGATTGAGTCTAATTTCACAATAAACATTTCTGATTTGTCTGTTAAATTTTACTTGAATTTATTTAGGTAATTACTGTTCCATGCGAACGCTGTCTGCCCTTACATTCTTGGACCTAATTTAGGCTGATCATAAAATAGCCTGAATAATCACCTGGTTTTATTAAGCATGTGCAATAATTTAAAAATATGTATTTTTATAGGTCAATATATTCCAGTATAAAATATCCTCACAACGTTACCATCTGATGGAAACTTCTTGCTCAATGACAAGTGCCAACCAATTTTGACATGGGATATCTGCCCGATTGAGTTTGTACAATAAACAGTAGTTATAAATCCGTTAGGGGAGCAAATGAGCCAAAGCTAACGGTGGTTTGGTGGATCCCAACCCGAAAATGGATCTTGAATCTCAAACTAAAAATTTTTGAAACGGGAATTTGAAGATTAATCTCAAACCGAAAATTTGGTATTCTTAATTTTCGGAATTCTTAAAATATTTTCGGTATTTTGGGATGGATCGGGATTGCGTTTTGGTTTTTAGGCTTTTGGCCATAAATTTAAGATTTTTGGGTAATGAGCTAAAATTTAGGCTTTTGACTTAAAATGTTGTTGCCCAATTTTATATTAATTGAAATTTAGGTTTTTTACCTATTACCATTTTTAAATTTCTTACCAATTGAAATATCAAAATCATTCTTACCAAGTCAAACTAACGTTCTAAAGTTCCAAATTACTTACTTTCATAATTCTATTTCTAATATAGTCTACTCTCAAATACTTAAATTCAATATTCAATATGCATGAACAAAATAAATATACATATATATTTTCGGTTCGGTTCAGGATTCCTGAACCATTGAATATGTAATCCCGATTCTCGTACCAAAAAGTTTCGGATCGGTTCGGTATGGATCCCAAAAATTTTGGTATTATCAGTTTGAGATTTTTCGATATGGGATCGGGATTTTTTTGGTTTGGTTTTGTTTGGGATTTTCGGGAAAAATTTCCAACCCTAGAGCTAAGTACTAAGATGTTCAAGTTCAGGTTGGTTGATATTATTTGCGCTCAAGCTCGTATAACATAATCAAGCTAGAAAAAAATCTCTTAATGTATGCTGAAACTCGCCTCAGATGAAATTTTCAAGCCTGGCTCGGCTATAATTTAAACTTGAGTTTTTCTTTGGCTCAGCTTAATGAAAATATAAAATTAATATAAAAAAACATATAAACTGCATAATAACAAAACCGTTGGTATTGGTATTGAAATATTACATGACAAAATAAGGTAAAGCTTATGAGCTAAATACTTTGATCCCATCTTTATGAGATGAATGTGCCAAAGTTCAATGTTGGCTCATTATCTTATCGAGTGTAATATTTTGTCCTAACGAATCTAATATGTTGTTTAAACTTAGCTCATTTTTCTAATGGGTGTAATATTTTGTTCTAACGAGCCTAATACTTTCCTTAAATTTTTTCAATTGTTGTAGGACATGGGGAATTATATGCTTGTCACTAGCGTTCTCATGGCAACTCTACACCTCATGGCTTCTCGTACATCTACACGAATCCAACTCCGGAATTCGGTACAGTAGATACCTGCACCTCGCAATAACAGCCTTTGGTTAGTCCAAGCGAGCTCTTCTTCTTCCATACCAAACACCACCCCCTAACATGCGCCTAGTAGTGTATTAACTAGACATTTTATTTTATGTTTTCAGGTCCAAAGTTAGGGAAATTGCTCACCATATTCCCAGTAATGTACTTATCAGGGGGCACGTGTGCCCAGCTGATCATCGTAGGAGGTGGAACCATGAAACTATTCCTAAAAAATGTTTGGGATGTTAACTCATTGACTGCCACAGAGTGCTTCTTGTTGTTCATCTGCATGGCTATTGTTGTGGCTCAGCTTCCCAACTTGAACTCCATAGCTTGGGTCTCACTTATTGGTGCCACCACAGCAATTGCATATTGTACTCTTATTTGGGGCCTTTCAATTGGCAAGGGGAGGCCTAGTGGCATTTCGTACAACCCACCAGAGATGGATGAAAAAATGGATAGATTTGGGGTGATTCTGAATGCTCTTGGCATCATTGTTCTTGCATTCAGAGGCCACAATGTCATTCTTGAGATTCAAGTGAGTGTGTGTGCTATATTAAAGAGATCGATTCTCTCGGTTGTTACCAAGAAAATTGTAGTGTGAGTTCGTTTAACACATAAATAGGCTAAATTAATGTTTCTTCTGATGCAGGGGACATTGCCATCTAGTCCAAAACAGACATCCCAAAACCAGATGTGGAGAGGAGTGACTGTATCTTATGTAGTTACAGCAATGTGCTTCCTTCCTCTTGCCGTGGCTGGGTTTTGGGCTTATGGAAACAACGTAAGCGTGACACTTGTTCCAAATTATTTTTAACCAAACTATGAAAAATATACCAAACTAGGGATATATGCATGATCAAAGATTGACAGTGCCCTTCAAATATTTGTGCAGATACCATCTTCATATGGACGAATTTTGAGCTCTTTTTCACAATTCAATGGACATAAAAGCACATCAAAATTTGTGTTGGGACTAATTTGCATACTTGTAGTGATAAACTGCTTAAGCACATTTCAAATCTACAGCATGGTAGTTTTTGATAATTTGGAGTTCAAATACACAAGCAGGAAGAACAAGCCATGTGCAAAGTGGCTTCGGATAGCTTTTCGGATTTCGTTCGGAGGACTGGTATTTTTCATAGCAGTCGCTTTTCCATTCTTGCCGAGCCTAGCACCTCTAATCGGAGGCATGACTCTGCCTTTGGCATATGCTTATCCATGTTTCATGTGGATCACAATGAAGAAACCAGAGCCGAAGAGTGCTATGTGGTGTGTGAATATTGGGCTTGGATTCTTGGGGCTAAGTTTGAGTGTTGTTTTAGTCATTGCATCAGTATGGAATTTAGCTGACAAAGGTCTACGTGCCAATTTCTTCCGGCCTTAGATAACTATTAGTAATGTGATTAATATAGGATAAACATAACATTATCGCTTCATAATGTACTTGCATTATAAGAAGTTGTCTACGACAAGGATTGGACATGGGTATTATGTAACTATTACGCTTAGTTTTTGGAAGGTCACCGGCGCTAAATGATGACTTTACTAACATTAAATGATAAGGTGGACAAATAAGTTATTCTCGACTAATCGTTGTGTTTGGAGCTTTAATTCCTCAAATTGGTTCCCTTTAGTGAAGTTAAAGCAAGTGAAGTAGTAAATTTGCTTAGCTAAACTAAGTTAATTTGAAGATTCAAAGCTCTATAATGACTTGAGAATTAATAATTATCCATATGACATACAACGCTAGTAAACCCAACAAATGTCAATTTTCAAAACATTAGATATTTTCTGAAATGTTTTAAAAGGTTAGGACCAATTTAAGATTGAGTAGTTATCCGAACTTAACCCTTATTTTTATTTCTTCTATTAATTTTTAATTTTTGTTGAGCTCATTTTAAAAATAAGCTAAGGCCATCTCCAACCAAATCAGTTATGTTTAGCCCCATCTAGAGTTATAGCCCTGTAAGAAATTATTTTTATATAACATCTCAAACCATATGAGCTATTTTTGAGCCCCTTAATCATTTATTATTTTTAAGTTTGTTCCTTAACTTTATTGGTTAATTGAATTAAACTACCATATTAAAATAAGTTTATCCAGATATATTTTGAGTGTCACTTGTCGCTAAATGAATAAGATTATCTGGACATATTTTGAGTGCCATTTGAAAAAATATTGAAAAATTTAAATTTAGATTATTGGAAGGTAAGAGAGGAGTGTGTATGAAAAGAGTGTTTTAGGTGAACAGAATGTGAAGAATTGGATTAAATGAGGTAAGATAATATGGAATGATGAAAATGATGTTAGAAGTTGTGTAGAAATGGCTTAGGTATTTATAGCAAAAAAAAAAATTACAATTTAATTTTTTTTTTTTTTTTTTTTTAAATTTCGTCCTTAAAAAAAAAAAAAAAACCCAACAAACAACCTGCCAGGCGGGCTGAACATGCCTAGCCCAATGGCCAAAAGGCTCTAATTTGGCCTGGCGGGATCTACTTGGTTTTGGGCCAACCCTCCATTAGAGTTGGGTTTTGTAATAGAACGGACTAAAAATTGGCCTATGGCCCTATAGTCATCACCATTGACCCGAGCTTGAGCTTAAAGTAATAATTCATAGAGCATAAGGTAAGTCATCCAAGAGATCGAGGTTTGTTGTCAACCCGAGCTTGAGCTTAAAGTAATAATTCATAGAGCATAAGGTAAGTCATCCAAGAGCTTGAGGTTTGTTGTCAACCCGAGCTTGAGCTTAAAGTAATCATTCATAGAGCATTTCCATAGGTGATGTTAAATTTTAAACATAAAATTTAAATTTGACAAGCTATGTAACATTCTGACATCTCTTAAAGTTTTACTCTTCACCTAATATGTTAAATTAAACTATTATTTTATTACATTAAACTATTATAATAAATATTTTAAAATAAAAAGAAAATAATAACGTTAATCAAATGCATTTAATAATCAATTAAAAAAAAATTTAAAGTTGCTATCAATTTTGGCAGCAAGGTTAGGGCTGTCAATCCATGTCATGTCACATAAGATTTGGCTTGGGTTAAAAACTTTATTGCTGCCTTTTTTACTATTAGTATTAATTTGGGGGATAACTTGATATAGATCCAATTTTGTGAGCCATTAGTAGAATTAGTCCACTCATTGAAATAAGTCCAATAATTAAGATTCCAAATATGCTTATTTGTGGTTTGTACCATATTTACCCCTTAGGCTTACGAATTGTTATAAATATACAAAATTTCTTAATTATGGGATTATTTGTCGTTTAACTAGTCCCTTAATTGTAGGATTAGTTATAGCCATCTAATCACCTCAACCCCTAGTCCATTTCATCCCACCTTTTTTCCTTCTTCCAAACAATTCCCTCTATCAATCCTCCTCTTTTTTGTCTCTTCTTTTCATGGGTGATATTTTTGTGTTCTTCCCTCCAAATTCGTTCATTTAATGGAGGTATATTATATCATATTTATATTTCTATGTTCCGCCAGGTTCCTAGCATTTTTCTTCCAATACAATAGGTAGTTTATTTTTGTTTTGCAGGTAGATTATATTTGCTTTGTAGGTATAAAGCATTTTTCTTCCTATACAATAGTTACTAGATTATATCGGTTTTGTTTTCTTCATAAATAGTAAGTAGTTACTAGATAATATTTTAGTTTGGGTATTTAAATATTCAAAATTTAAAATCTGAATAAATGATAAAAAAAATTAAAGAATTTAAATATTTTTATCTGAAGGGGCAAAATTGATATCAAAATATGTAATTGGGATAACTGGACTCAGTTCCAAAAACTACCTATACTTTTGGACCTAGATCCAAAAGCCCCTTAATTTGGACATTTTGACATCTCTTTTGGAGATGATCTTACAAGTTTTTATTGATCTTGATCTAAGCTTAAGCACAAAACATTTCATTCGAACCAAGCTTAAGCACTGTGGTATTTGGCTTCGCTTGACTCATTTACACCCTTATCCCTTAATAAATGCGTACAACCCTAAAATGGGTCGTCATTTACAACAACAACAAAAAACCCAAAATATCCAAACCTAGTCCTACCCACTAGACAATCCATAATAAGAGGTCATCAAATATATGACAATTACAATGTTCGTCTTTTTGAGTTGAGGGACATGTACGAAGTGACAGACCTTGGCTTATTACATCATTTTCTTGGTATGGGAATTGTTCAAACTTAGAATGCTATATTCATTGGACAATAACATATGCTTTGAATTTGCTAGATAAATTTGGATTGATAGATTGCAAACTGTTAGTACACCACTAATTGCAAGTGAGAAGTTGAGTAAAATTGATGGCAGTGAATTTGCGGATGAACGTCTATACAGACAAATTGTGGGTATGTTGTTATATCTAACATCTACAAGGCCAGATATAATATTTGCAGCTAGCTTACTTCAAATGTTTATGCATTGTCCTAGCTATCAAGAAACACTATGGAATTGCCAAGAGAGTGTTGAGGTACAATACAAGGTACCACTGAATATGGAATTGAGTACAAGAAGGTAGAAGCTGCATTACTCATTCGCTACTATGATAGTGACTGGAGTAGGAGTGATGATGACATGAAAACACCTCTTCTTAGCATTTTCCTTTGGAAGTGGAATATTTTCTTGGGCCTTATTCAAGCAACATAGTGTTGCACTTTCAGTTGTCGAATGTGAGTATATAAGTGCAATATAAGTAACAACACAAGCGATTGGCTGAGATTTGTGCTTGAGGATTTTGGAGAAATGAACACTAAAGCAACTCCACTTATGGTTGATATTAGCCATTGCAATGACCAAGAATCCTATTTTTTACTAGAAAATTAAACGCATCAACTGACGATATCACTTCAATAGAAAGGCTTTGCAAGAAAGTGTTGTGAATTTACAGTATTGCATATCAGAGGAGAAAATTGCTAGCATATTCACTAAGACATTGTCTAAGGATCGATTCAACTATCTGATATGAGTACTTGGAGTAAAACTAGTTTAACAATTTAGAATGGAGTGTTGGAATGTGAATTGTTTATGGTATATTGCATTTAAGCTAGAATGGTCTACTTAAGTCAATAGTACAAGTGTAAGGTCTAGATTCAATCCATCTTTGTATAACATGTATATCTTAGATTTAGCCAAGTGTCATGTTCTTATGGGAGACCTAGGCTGTAAGCCTTAGTTTGGATCTAGTGCCAATGATCTAAGGATAATGTTTTATATTCTGAGCTTTCTAATGATTTGAGCCGCATTCTTTACACAAAAATATACAATTTTCCTTTCTCCATTCTCTCGTCCCTTCTTCAACACTTTCCAAACCCAACAAGCCGCTAGTTAAAATAAAGTTTTCTTCTCTCCTTCCGTGAAAGAGATTCTCTCATTCTCTGTGAGAGTCCTTCCTTCTTTTTGTGAGGGCTTCCATCTTGCCCGCCATTTCTGACGTCGACTCTAGCTTTGGTTGGAGTCGGTTGCCCCTTTTCTCTTTTTTTTGTTTTCTCCTCTTTTCCCCTTCTCTGTCATGTCCCCTTTCCTCTTTTTCTTCTTTTCTTTTCGCTTCTTCTGATGTTTCTCTCCAGTTTTTCCTTGGCTTGGGTGTTTCCAACACCACCACGTTCTCCTTGTTGTATGTCGTTTTCGACAGTGTTGCTTATGGGTTTCCCCGAGCTTCTTCTTGGTAGTTGGCTAATCCTTCTTTGGTGCCGACTATCTCTTGTTAATGGATGTGATCAGGTTGCTGTTCGGGGTTGGCGGTGGTGTCTACGGCAGTGATACTCGGTGGTGGATGATGCTTCAGCTGGCTAGTATGGATCTCTGTCAGTGGAGGAGATTTAAGTAGAAGTTTCTCGGCAGTTGTGTGTTTTTTGGGCTTCACTGTTGTTAGGCCCTCTTTCTGTTTCTTCTTTTGGTTTTGGCCCTTTTCTGATTGTGTATAGTTGTAAGTAGGGCCTTTGGTTTGCTTTAATAAAAGTTGAGGGAGTTTGTCTGTAGCCTTGCTATAGTCAAAATTTTGCCAAAAAAAAAAAAAATCACCAATTAAAATTACTACAAGATGGTTCAGAGGAATGGTAGTTTGAGCTGCAAACTTCATGCTTCAGTTGAGTTGAGATGGTGAGTTTGGACTCCGGGTAATGTTCGGTATATATATATATATATCAATGTTTTAAAAATATCCGGTTTACGCCACTTAGGCCCCACTTAGGCGTTAGGCAGTTGGCTATCATCCCGATTAATTCCTACGTGTATGAAAATTAAGAAAAGGCACCTACACCTACTTAGGCTTCTGCTAGCCTGCCTAGGCATCTGCCTAGGTCGCGGCTCTTACTTAGACATAAAATAAATGTAATTTTGCATTATGTTTTAATACTCTATAATCTAAACTTCATTCTATTTTGCAATTTATGTATCCCAACGCAATTATGTATTTCTTAAGTATAACCAGACACTTATTTATACGATAGGCCCCAGCCCACCGCCTGACTAGCACGTAACGTCGTTTAGAACCTTTATGTATATATATAGAGGAAGCCCTTAAGGGAAGGGATCCCCATTTTTTTTTTAATAAAAATGGGGATTAGTTGTTGGGCTCACACCACATCGAACTTTAACGATCCGAACAGTTTATTTTTCAAGTTGTATCACATAGATCATCCTTACAAATTATTAGCCAAATCGGAAATATTTGAAGCATCTAATTGAGTTCAAAGAAATCGACGAACACTTTGTTCTCTAAGAAACAATGAAATTTTAATATGATAGTTAAATAGACAAATAATTTCGAATTAAGTTGAATTTTTGTAAGGATGATCTATGAATCGAGACTTACAAAATAGACAGATCGTTGAAATATTACGTGGAGTGAACCCTACAACTAGTCCATATTTTTATCCAAAAAATATGACATCGACTCATATTTCAGTTAACCGTAAATATCAAAACGTGATATCAAGGATCTGAACTGTTCATTTTATTACATCTGCCAGATGATCTTGTTTTCAAAAAAAAGAAAATTTAAAAAATGAAATTCAATAAGAAAAATAAAACGTAAATGACAATCGACGGTTAAATATAAATTTAAGGTTTATGAATTATAGTGTTGGATTTCGAAGCTGACCCCTTCATGAAAGTTGTAAAGCTTGTCACTATGAGTGATTGTATATTTTTTTTACATTTTTTACGCTTCTAAAATAATTATTATTAATTTTTCCCACAAATAAAAAACATTATTCATGAGGGTTTGGAGGATTTTAAAATTTTAAACGATAATGTAAGTGTAACTATTATCTACTCATGGAGGAATAATGATGAATCACAACTGTTTATGTATTCTTTCACATTTTTCATTCTTGTATGTATGTCTTCTTAGTTTATTTTAATTTTGGACAACAATATGTTAAGTAAAATTTATCCTAGTAATGATAAAAAGGAACTCTCATAATAAAAATAAATAATAACTAAAAGTTTTTATTTTCTATTTTTTATAACTAATATAGAATAATAATACAAAACTATATATTTAATATAGAATATATTGTATATATTAATAGGGCTATTGTATTTTATAATAAATCTTTTAGTAATTAAACTTTAAAATTATCAAAATAATTTTTTTCTTAACGGGTTGAAACAGGTTACCCACATGTTACCTGCGTGTATACATGTTAAGAACTCGTTATTAACGGGCTCTTAACAGGTATAATGATCCGATTAGTTTTCGTGTTGATCTAAAACTCGTTATTTTCGTGTCGTGTCAGAAACTGCTGGGTCTATTTATGGCTACCTGTTGAAAATAAATATGAATATAGTTAAAGTTGTAGGAGGGAGGGAATCATATTCATACTTAAATAACTTCTAATGGGACGTGCGTGAGCACTTACATAAGCCATCACATGTGTAAACTGGATCCTTTAAAAAAACTAAGGAAAATTCACATGTGCAAACTGGATCCCTTCTAAATTTCTAATGATTAAAAAAAAAAATACTAGTGGGATTATATTTTTATATCATATTTTGTAAATTATATAATGCGACAGTTGCAGTTGGTAGTTGGTTTCATCTTTAATGATTAAAAGAAGAAATTCAATCATCAAACCCCACATCATGTAATTTTCAAAAGAAAATTTATATTTTAACACTTCAACTTTGGGTCACATAACAATCTTATACCTCATGTTTTAAACATTTCAATGTCATACATCAACTTACGAATTCATTGTAATGTCAAATCTCCGTCTACTTTTTAGTTAATTTTTTTATCAACTTATGTGACCCAAAGTTGAGCTGTGAACTGGATCCTTTCTAAAAAATAAAAAAACTAAGGAAAATACTTCATATGCGTAAGCTGGATCCCTTCTAAATTTCTAATGATTAAAAAATAAAAATAAATACAGATTATATTTTTATATATATTTTGTAAATTATGTAATGTGACCGTTGATAATTGGTTTCATTCTTTAATGAATTAAAGAAGAAATTCAACCATCAAACTCCACATCATGTAGTTTTTAAAATATAGTTCAAGTAAATAGTCTCCTTAGTATCACCCAAAAAACTAATAGTCGGATACATAGATGAAGCCATCAGAAAAATTAAGTTAGAAGAGACTTAGGGTCCTCCTACGGTTGTTACATATTTTAATTTTTTTCCTGTAACATTATATGATTGGTTTGGATATTGGATACCGTTACCTTACCTTCCTCGTTTCATTTGGACTGATGCTAATTGTAGAGACCATTTCAATGCACACTTTCAGATTAAGTAGTGCATGCACCCATCACTCAGCATAAACAATTACCCCAACTATATAAGCAAGTCCGTCAACAGCTAGTGTTAAAATTTGCATACAGCTCATCTAGTCGACACAGAGCTATATTTAATACAACATATTACATAATATTTGGCTCAAATTAGTTGCATTCACCTACCAAACGTCACAATATTTTGCTCAAATTAGTTGCATTCACCTACCAAACGTCACAAAGGCTTTTAGCTGGCCAGTTTGTGTTTTGCAAGCTGCAAGGAAATGGCAGCAATGGAAGAAGTGGTTGTGGAGGCAAATTGGAGCATAGATAGGGTTTATTCCTTTAGAAGCGCAAGTAGAAGATCAGAATCTGCTCAAGTCATTCCCATCACAACAAGTCCCACGAGTGAAGATTCTAACTATCATGTTACTTCAGCTGCAAACTGGGGAGGCGGTGAGCTCAATCCACAAGATGCTTGGCTACCCATCACAGAGTCCAGGAATGGGAATACCTTTTCAGCTACCTTCCTTTTGCTTTGTTCAGGAATTGGAATCCAAGCCCTTTTACTGCCTGTTGCACTTGCCACTCTTGGATGGTAACAGTGATTATTTTCAGGCTCCCTTTTATCACTACGTATTTTACTCATCAGCTTGTTTTTATCTATTAATTCTGCTTTAGTTTACTCAATCTTCAATCTAATAAATTTTGACAGCCCCATATACTTGTGTCCAAACTACAAAGTTACATATGCATGGTTGAATACATGTAAGGTAGAAAATATATGGTTTCAGTCAGCACAACCTTACCTCTTGGTTTAACTTCCACAACAATTTTCAATGGTCGCATTACATTGCAGGGCATGGGGAATCATATGCTTGTCACTTGCATTTACAGGGCAGCTCTACACGATATGGCTACTTGTACACCTACACGAATCCGATTCTGGAACTCGTTATAGTAGATACATTGACCTCGCAATGACGGCCTTCGGTTAGTAAAATAACACAAATGTGTTACATGTAACTTTATTTATATTTAAACAGACTATTCATATTTCATATTACATTATTCACTAAATAGCTATAATTTTTGTTTTTTAGGTCAAAAGCTAGGGACGTTTTTAGCTCTAGTCCCAGTAATGTATTTATCAGCTGGTACATGTGTCCAGCTAATAATCTTAGGAGGTGGAACCATAAAGCTTTTCATCAAGACGGTGTGCAACGACGGGGCAAACTGTGATGCCAAGTCATTGACTAATGTAGAGTGCTTCCTGGTGTTCATGTGCATGGCTATTGTTGTGGCTCAGTTTCCCAACCTGAACTCCATAGCATGGGTCTCATTGATTGGTGCCACCACAGGTATAGCATATTGTACTTTGATTTGGGCTCTTTCAATTGGCAAGGGCAGGCCTAATGGCACTTCATACAACCCACCGGAGATGGATGACGAAATGGATAGATTTGGCGGGATTCTGAATGCTCTTGGCATCATTGTTCTTGCATTCAGAGGCCACAATGTTGTTCTTGAGATTCAGGTGAGTGTAATTCTTGCTAGTTTTTCATTGTTATTCAAAACTTGGGTCCATTACTCTTCTAAGAGCTTGTCTTTAATTAGGAAGTTTTTATGTGAACCGAAACACTTGTCAAGTAGTGTACTATTTTAAAGTTATAATATATATACATGTGCTACAATTTGAGCGGAATTAACACCATGTGGTTGTGTTCTAGATAGATTTAAAAAATCTCTCATTTTTTATTATGTTCCAGGTAGATTCGAAAAATCTCTCATCTTTTTTGCACCCCAGAGTTTGATATCCACCCATCTTTGTGTTAGAATGAATTGATCTTATTGGGTGTGGAGCTTGCAGATGAAAATGTTTGATTCAAATCAAAGCCCCAATCATTGGTTTTGGTAGCCAAATTTTACCATTATTAGGTGTTAATAGTGCTGGTGTATACTTGCAATTTGATTGTAGCCTGTAAGAGTAAAGTTTTATACTTGATTGCAGGGGACATTGCCTTTAAGTCTAAAACACCAAACTCACAAGCCAATGTGGAGAGGAGTGACTGTATCATACCTAATTATAGCAATGTGTTTGTATCCTCTTGCTATAGCTGGATTCTGGGCTTATGGAAACAAGGTGAGAACAATTAACATTCCTCTTGTTCAACAATGAAAGTTGTAGCTCAAACTAATCTTTTGTACATGATCGTAATTGAATTCTTTTGATCCATGCAGGTACCTTCATCGAATGGAGGACTATTAATTGCAATGTCGAAATTCCATCAACATGACACATCAAAAATTGTGCTGGGACTGATATACGTACTTGTGGTCATAAATTGTATAAGTACATTCCAAATCTACAGCATGATAATTTTCGACAAACTAGAGACAAGCTACACTAGCAGGAAGAACAAGGCATGCACAAGGTGGCTTCGAACAACTTTCCGTCTTTTGTTTGGAGGAATGACATTCTTTGCAGCAGTAACTCTTCCATTTTTGGGTAGCTTGGCGCCTCTAATTGGAGGATTGACATTACCACTGACATATGCTTATCCATGTTTGATGTGGATTGCAATAAAGAAACCAAAGCCGAAAAGTGTTATGTGGTGCATCAACGTGGGACTGGGAGGCTTAGGCCTTGTTCTGAGTGCTCTTTTAGTCATTGCAGCAGCATGGAACTTAGCTAGCAGAGGTCTTCATGCCAACTTCTTCAAGCCTTCAGACCTTAATTAGTTTTACTTTGCAAAGAGAAAACCCATGTATATCGAAATTCACTAAGCAAGTGTAGTGAAAAGAAAATCATATGACAAACTTTTGTTAAGAGTCATATATATCATGGGAGCTTCATTTTAGGTTGCATGGACACTCCAAAACCCGAAAGTGTCATAGTATCCGACACTCCGACATGCCTCGGACAAGCCCGAGACACGGGTTGGACACGGTCAACCACTTGGACATGGTCAAGATACAGTTTGGACACGATCAAGATACAACAAGGGCCTTTTGTAAAATTAAAAAACATTTTGGGGCAGTTTTTAAAATATTGAAACTAAAACCTAGAAGAGTCCCCAACCTCAACCTAACTTCATTCCTCTCAATCTAATCTGGCGCCTCCCTCCCCAGTACTCTTTCTCGCTTCATTTTCTTAGCCACTTTGTTCCGCATTAATTCCATGCGCAGAATCTAGCATCGACTATTTTGTTATGGGATATGTTATCCACATACTCTATTTTATTTCTCACACATCCTTTATTAATTTATATCCGTTGATCATTTTCAATTCATCTGATCCGACGGCTGAAAATTAAAAAAATGTGTGAAAAGTAAAAAAATGATGTGCAGATATCACATTCCTTTTGTTATATTATGAATTTGAAATATTGTTTTTAATATATGTAATGTTTATTATATTTTAATGGTTGTATCCATGTTCTTATTTTTTGAGACCTATCGTGTCCCCATATTGTGTGCCCCCGTATCTGTATTTGTGTCTGTGCAACATAGGCTTCATTAACTGAGAAAACTTTTGAATTTCTTGTGCACTGTTATTGACTATATTAAAGATAAAGATAAAGATAAATATCAATTTACTATTCTTAAGTTTTGTGGTTTTAATATTTTGTATATGAAATTTTTTTCATCCCAGAGTCATACCTAAAGTATAAATTTTGGGATAGTCTCATGTATCCGTCAGTCAAACTGTTAACTCTACCATTAACTAATGATGTGATGCCTATATGAATAATGATGAACGTCACGTGTCATTAAAGGAGTCGACGTGAAAATTAAAAGTTTTAAAAATATTTTTTATCAAAAAAAAAAAAAAAAACACCCCTTTTGTTACCCGTCTTCCTCCCAGAGAAAGTTCGATCCACCCATCCATCCCCAATCCCCTCCTCCCTTCTCTCCTCCGCGTCCCACCCAACCTTCCTTTCCTACCTCACCCTCCGGCCACCTCTTCTTCCAATCCCCTCCTCACACTCCTGAAATCGTTTTCGCTCGCGAAAGCTTGAGCTTCCCACTTTTCCTTCTCTCTCTCTCTCTCTCTCTCTATGAAATGAAGAACCAGTCTCACTCTCGCTATTACTCACATTCTTCTCCTTCTTCAACAACCCCCAGCATTCTCCACTCTCTCTAGCCCTCTTCTTTCTCTCTGCTCACTCCTCCCTGTTAGACCAAGTCCGAGTTACAAGAATCCAGCTCATGTTTAAACTCTAAAGTGCCTGCCATCATTACAACTATAGTGGACATGTGATTGCTGACTCATGGACAGCAGGGAGGACAGTAACCTGGACAGAAGGAAGGACAGAAGGAATACTGCACGTAGCTGCAATATTCCTTGACAGCAGACCTCATGTGCTCTGATGTGTTGCAGCATGGGCAGCAAGCACGCCAGTTTTAGTTTATTGTGTGTGTGTGTGTGTAAGATGTATATAAAACATCTAAATGTCATTTTGTAGGATATATAACAAAGCCTTCCCGTAAGGCTGTAAGGGTGAGTGAATTATTTATTGAGATCAGAAATTCTATCATGGTATACTGAGCCTTTCTGTCTAACGACAAAAGATCCTTGTTTTTTTTTCTTCCGCATCACTGTTTCCATGGCTGAAACTAATAATGTCAACCCTATTTTTCCCCCTCCTGCAACTTCATCCGTTAATCCCTTCTCCTCTTCCATGACTACCATAGTGAATATTAAGCTTGATCGTGCCAACTATCCTCTATGGTTGGCGCAAATTTTGCCAATACTGAAGAGTCGTGACCTGATGGGTTACGTCGACGGCTCTCTGGACTGTCCTCCGAAACACTTGGCTGGAAATACTGCTGTCAATCCGGAGTATGTTACATGGGTGCAACGCGATCAAATGGTTCTGAGTTGGATCAATGGCTCGCTGACTGCTTCCGTTCTAGCAACTGTTGCCAGCAAACGCACATCTCGTGCGTCATGGGAGGCTCTTGAGCAGCGTTACGCATCCACTTCTCAGAATCGCATTCTCTTTTTGCGCAATGAATTGCTCCTGACCAAAAAAGGCGATCTCTCAGTAGCTGATTACTTGGATCGTGTCAATGCTATTTCCGATAATCTTGCTCTCGCCGGACAACCAGTAAGTGATAATGAACTGGTTCAAATTATTCTTAATAACCTTGGACCTGCATTCGAGATGACTGTCAATGCAGCTCAGGCACGTGATACTCCGATCACGTATCCAACCCTTGAAGCCCTCCTTTTGACCACGGAGAGGCGCGTGATGGAACAAACTGTACCTATGGTGGAAGCTACTCCAGTCAATGCTTTTGTAGCTGCAAGAGGACGTGGTGGACGTTCTCGTGGAAATGGACGTGGTGGTTTTCCGTCCAATCGAGGTGGTGCTTCTCCTATCAACCAGCGAGGTTTCTTTCCTCGCAACACTAATCAGCGTAATCCTGCCGTTAATGGGGAACGCTTCAATACAAGTGGAGAGCGAATCACTTGTCAAATTTGTGGTAAGCCTGGCCATCCTGCTCTAGATTGTTATCAGCGCATGAATGGTGCTTATGAAGGACGTATTCCAACCAAACGTCTTACTGCTATGGCCTCTTCACCAGTTACTTTGAATCGACAACAAAATGGCACCTGGTTATTGGACACAGGAGCTAATGCCCATGTCACTCCTGATATTCAAAATCTGGTAAATCCGAAGGAGTACAATGGTAATGAGAATATCGGTGGTGTAGGTAATGATACTGGCCTTTCCATTAAACATTATGGTTCGAATAAAATCAGTACTAAGGCTTGCTCATTTGAACTAAACAATATCCTTCATTGTCCATCCGCCTCCACTAGCCTTAT
Organism: Pyrus communis; assembly: GCF_041283825.1. NCBI lineage: Eukaryota > Viridiplantae > Streptophyta > Magnoliopsida > Rosales > Rosaceae > Pyrus > Pyrus communis. The sequence continues at coordinate 15,712,974 of NC_142569.1, forward strand.
TTCTAGGGGTGGTTCGGTATGGGATCCCATACCGAAACCCTTGTCCCGATTCCCAAACCGAAATTTTTGGGAATCCCAAATTCAATACCAATCCCAAACCAAATTTTCGGGAATCCCAATTTTCGGGAATCCTGAAATAATTTCGGGATTTCGGGACAAATCGGGAATCCCGAAATGTTTTTGGGCTTTTGGACTAAAATTTGACATATTATGTTTTTGGGCTAAAATTTGACATATTATGTTTTTGGGCTAAAATTAAGTTTCAATCTACCCACTACCCATTTGTGCACAAAGTTTCAATAATAACAAAGTTTCAATTTGCCCACTACACATGCATCATGCATGCAATAAAAATAAATTATGTACCAAACCCAAAACCAAAAATAATAGTTACAAGCCAAGGTTTTAAAATAAATAAAGTAACAAACTCAAAAGCAAAAATAATAGTTACAAGCCAAGGTTTTAAAATAAATAAAGTAACAAACCCAAAATCAAAAAAATTAGTTATGAGCCAAAGTTTCAATAATTAAGTTACAAACCAAAAGCTAAAAAGCAAAGCTTAAAGTCTATAAATATTGTTGGCATCTTCGGCCCCTTCGTCCCCTTGATCTTGTTGATGCTTGTGGTTGCTCCCTTCTTGTTGGTGCTTGTACTCTTCCCCTTGAGTTGTATTCTCCTCACCTCCCAAATTAGCCGTGCCTAAAACAATAAACCACAAATCATTTAAAATGAATTATAGTCTAATAGATAATAAATACTAAGAAAATAAAAGAGGAAATTAAATACTAAGAAAATAAATACTAAGAAAATAATTCTCTTATAATTAAAAAATAATATATATATATAATATTTATTTCTATTCGGTATGGGAATACCGAAAAAATGGAGATGTAATACCGAATCCCATACCGAAAATTTCGGTTTGGTTCGGGATGACATACCGAAATTTTCGGGAATTTTGGTTTGGGATTTTTTTGGTTTGGGATCGGGATTTTTTCGGTTTGGTTTGGGATTTTTGGGATTTTTTTCCAGCCCTACTTATTTCTGCCCATAAATTCACTCTTGATAACCATTGCTACCTACTAATATTTCCTCATTTTTTCCTTGTCAAGGACCTCAAGACCCAGAAGACGCTTTTCCGAGGGAGATGTGAGAATGGGTTATACCCATTTCCAAGTGGCGGTGGATTACCCCAGTATCCTATTTCAACGTTCTTAGGTGTTAGAGTCTCAGCCAAAAAATGGCATTCTCGTCTTGGTCATCCTGCGTCTTCAATTATTAAGTTTTTAATTTCAAATAATCAAGTACCAAGTCATGGTACTGCCGATGTACTGTTTTGTGATTCTTGTCCTTTGGGCAAGAGTACCAAACTTCCCTTTAGCAAGTCTGAGTCTGTGTCTCACTCTCCTTTGGAACTTTTGCATTCCGATGTGTGGTGTTCACCAGTTATATCAATTGAAGGTTTTCGTTATTATGTTTTGTTTGTCGATGATTTTTCTCGCTATTCTTGGATTTTTCCCATGAAACACAAATCTGAAGTATTTGGCATTTTTGTCACATTTAAGGCGCATGTTGAAAAAATGTTTAACACATTCATTAAAACCCTTCAATGTGATGAAGGTGGTGAGTATAAGAGTCAAGCCTTTAAACAGTTTCTTGCGACTCAAGGTATTTCCCAACGGTTTTCATGCCCTAAACATCCTGAGCAAAATGGAATGGCGGAACGAAAACATCGCCACATAGTTGAAACTAGTGTTGTCATGCTTTCCCATGCCTACATCCCTGACAAATATTGGTTTGATGCCTGTTTGACAGCCACATATCTAATTAATAGGTTACCAACTAAGGTTTTGTCAAACAAATCTCCATATGAAAAGCTATTTCATCGAACACCGATTTATGTATCCTTTAAAGTCTTTGGGTGTAAATGTTTTCCTTGGTTGACACCCTATGCCAAACACAAACTTCAACCCAAGTCTAAGTCTTGTGTTTTCTTAGGATATTCGTTGAATCACCAAGGATACAAGTGTTTGGATTTATCCACGAGACGAGTGTATTTGTCTCGCCATGTATTATTCGATGAGGATTCCTTTCCCTTCCAGGAACTTACATTTCTCAAGGAAAACGTCTGCACAAAAGGTATCTCTCCACCCTCTGAGCTTCTTTTTCATTTTTCAGATCCTCTCCCTGGTACACCAACTAACCACAGTCTAGCCCCACCCAATGTCCAACCCGCCACTACAACTAGGTTCCCAGATACTCCACCACTAAATGAACCACCTGCTCCTACTCCCAATCTTGCCCCCATTTCCAGTTCTCGTGAACCTCTCCCAAACCAAGATGAGCAAGAAATAGTTGCTGCTGTCCCTGTGAACCCAACTCCGTCACAACCTTGTGATCCCGTGCTGATTCCTGACCCCCCTCTCATTCATCCTATGACCACTCGGTCTAAAGCTGGGATACAAAAGCCAAACCCGAAATATGCTTTGTATGTTAATACTGACACTCTGGTGGCAGAACCAACATGTTTTAGTCAGGCCATAAAGCATAAAGAATGGAGGAATGCAATGGCTCAAGAATTCAGTGCCTTGCAGCGCTGTGGTACGTGGACTCTTGTGCCTTACCATCGTGCCATGAACTTATTGCCAAACAAGTGGGTTTTCAAGATTAAACGGCGTGCAGATGGCTTGATTGAGCGCCATAAGGCTAGGCTTGTGGCTAATGGCTTTCATCAACAATCAGGGATCGACTATACGGAGACCTTTAGTCCAGTTGTCAAGCATAGTACCATTAGACTTGTGTTGAGTCTGGCAGTTTCACGGAGGTGGCATGTTCGACAGTTGGACGTTCAGAATGCTTTTTTGCATGGGTATTTGAATGAGGATGTGTACATGAAGCAACCACCAGGTTTTGTTGATAACCAGTATCCTAACTATGTTTGTAAACTACAACGTAGTTTATATGGTTTAAAACAGGCGCCTAGGGCCTGGTTTCAACGATTTTCTGAGTTTCTCCTTCAGTTAGGGTTCCAAGAATCCATGTGTGACTACTCCTTGTTTGTTTTTAATCACAGAGGAGTTTATTTGATTTTGCTTATTTATGTGGATGACATATTGCTCACAGGAAACAACACTACTCAAATGGCATGGTTGATCACGAAGCTTAGCACTTTGTTTTCCATGAAAGACTTGGGTCCCCTTAGTTATTTCTTGGGCGTTCAAGCCACTTATGTTGGTCACAACCTGCATTTGACTCAATCCAAGTATGCTCTGGACTTGCTTGAGCGAACGAAGTTTAAAGATGCCAAGCCAATTTCCACTCCAGTTTCTACAGGCCAAAAATTGAGTGCTTATGTTGGTGAACCCTACAAACATCCTGAGCAATATCGTAGTGTCGTTGGTGCGTTGCAATATTTAACCATCACGAAACCGGATCTCTCATATGTTGTTAACCAGGTGTGCCAATTTATGCACTCCCCCAAGGACACTCATTGGATGGCAGTGAAACGTATCCTGCGATATTTAAAGGCCACGTATGATCATGGTCTTGTCTATAAACCTGGAGATATGCAACTGCATGCTTTTTCTGATGCCGACTATGCGGGCAATCCTGATACCCGTCACTCTACAGGAGGTTTTTGTATTTATTTGGGGTCCAATCTGGTGTCTTGGAGCTCAAAGAAACAGAAGACTGTCTCTCGGTCAAGTACAGAAGCTGAATATAGGCAACTAGCCTACACGGCTGCTGAGCTATCTTGGTTCAGGTCATTATTCAAAGACCTTCATCTGCATCTTCTTCTTCCCCACATATGGTGCGATAATGTCTCTTCCATAGCCTTAGCTTCTAATCCAGTATTTCATTCGCGGACAAAACACTTAGAGGTTGATTATCACTATGTCCGTGAGAAGGTGGTTCGAAAGCAGCTTCTGATACATTTTATTTGTTCTCAAGATCAACTCGCTGATCTGTTTACAAAGGGCTTGTCCTCCTCGCGTTTCAAGCTTTTGGTGTCCAAGCTTCCAGTTGTTTCTCGGCCTGTCAGCTTGCGGGGGGCTGTTAGACCAAGTCTGAGTTACAAGAATCCAGCTCATGTTTAAACTCTAAAGTGCCTGCCATCATTACAACTATAGTGGACATGTGATTGCTGACTCATGGACAGCAGGGAGGACAGTAACCTGGACAGAAGGAATACTGCACGTAGCTGCAATATTCCTTGACAGCAGACCTCATGTGCTCTGATGTGTTGCAGCATGGGCAGCAAGCACGCCAGTTTTAGTTTATTGTGTGTGTGTGTGTGTAAGATGTATATAAAACATCTAACTGTCATTTTGTAGGATATATAACAAAGCCTTCCCGTAAGGCTGTAAGGGTGAGTGAATTATTTATTGAGATCAGAAATTCTATCACTCCCAACCCATTTCCTCTGATTCCACAAAAACCCACCCGCCGCACTACCTTCTCGGGTCGAGGAAAAACCAAGGCAGGAGGAATCAGGATTTTCAGAAACCCAAAAATGGAGAAGAAACAAGGCTTTTTCTTTGACCTCAAGGACGAGGTGGTTCGGGGTATTGGGGTCTGATCTCGCGGACTCCCTCCGCTAGCTCCGTCGCGCATAACAACGACAAGAGGTCTGATCTGAGACTGCTGCTTGGAGTCATGGGAGCTCCTCTCGCCCCCATCTCAGCATCAATGACACTCCCATCGTCAGTCTGTCTCTCACTTTCTATCTCTAGCTTTGGGCCATTTTTTTTCCTGAGCTTCGTTTCTTCTGAGATGGCAACTGCAAAATAACAACAAAAAAAGTTTGGGGTTGCATTTGATTTTACGAAATAAAATTGATTTCATGCATTTTGATTTTGCTGCGGACTGAGACAAAGATTATAAGAGTTGGGTTTAGGGTTTTGGATTTATTTTACAAAAGTGTTTGGATTCTTTTTCCCTTTTTCTCCCAAAAAAAAAAAAAAAAAAAGTTTGGTTTGTTCTTTGCAATGGGTATGATTTGCTTCAAACTAAAAAAATTCAATTACCCAACAACTTCTGCAAATCATAAACTCAAAATGGGCATGTGGGAGGACAGAACTCGTGAGCTTGTTCAGTTTGTGAACCTTCTCGTTGCAAGCCCAGCAAACGGTGGGAGGATTGAAATCATAAACTCAAAACTGGACTCTCGCAGCGATTTGACGAGGGCGAAGGCTAATTGGATGCTCACGGTGGTGATTTGATGAGGTGGGTTCGGCTAATCTGGAAGAAGAGGTGGCGGGGGGTGAGCTAGGAGAGGAAGGTTGGGTGGAGCTAGGATGGCCAATGGTTATGGGGGGCTGGTAATTGTGGTTATTTATCTATAACCGTTTATATTTATCATCACATAAACATTTACCCGTTAGGTAATTGCCTAAATGGTTATATCTATACCCATAACCGTTTATAAACGGTTAATCATACCTATTTAACCGTAACCGTTTAATACCCGTTTATCCATTTACCTTTTTTAACCCGTTTATTTATTTATTTTACAATTATCCCTTTTTCACCCGTCTACGTGTTTTTTAACAACTTGAAAATTAAAAAAAAAAAATTGTTATAATTTTCTTTTTTCCTTAACAATTAAACACCGTTATAGGTATATTCATCATACATTTTCGTATTTTAATTTTTTAAATTCTTATACCATTCCAATAATTGAAATAATAGTTTACAGACGGTATTTTTAATTATTACCAATAAAGGTAAATATAATATTTGCTAAGTATTATTGGGTTACAAAAATTGTTTAGAAGTCATTTATGTCAAAGAATTTTTGTCAATTTCACGATTACCTGCAAGGAATTTAAATTAATTTGGCGACACTGAGAGGTGAGGGAGTGGACTAAGCCTTACCGTGGATGCGGAGAAGAGAAGGAAGGAGGGTATTGGGGACGGATGGGCAGATCGAACTTCCTTTGGGAGGAAGACAAGTAACAAAAAGGTTTTTTCTTTTTTTCTTTTTTTGATAAAAAAATGTTTTTTTAATTTTTAATTTCCACGTAGACCTCTTAATGATACGTATCATTCAGTGATTGTTTACATAGATGTCACGTCATCAGTTAATGGCATAGTTAACAGTTTGATTAACAGATGTAAGTTATTGTCCCAAAATTAACACTTTAATATTATTATGTTATATTAAATTTGTAGTTTTTCAAAATGTTAATAACAGACAGACAATACTTGAGCTATCCTATGGGGTCTACTACTATATTCTCTTTACATATTTTCACCATACAAATTTTATAAAAAGAACCATGCATTGTATTTGGTTTGTAATCTTCATCTTTATTTGTGTTCACCTCGACTACTGGCATTACTGTAATTCCAAATCTTCATCTTGAATAATTTTAGTTCAATTTGTTGTCTCTTCTCGTGAGAGTTTAGTTTCCAAGTATGACGCTTTGAAATGTGATTTGGCCTTTGTAGTTATGATTGGAATAGAGAAAATGCGTTATTGTCTAGATGTTGTTACCCAATTATGGATACAATTCATTTCGATAAAAGAATAATTAAATGATGTAATTTGCTTGTTTATGTGAGTGCTTTTGGTCAAAAGATTATGGGGGTGTTTGCAATAGTGGTATTTTGTATCAATGAGAATTTCAACTGTCACAAACTGTTATGCTACGAAGTAATGTTTTATTGGTTGAAAACAAAAGGGTTACATTCTAGGAGAAAATACATGAATGTACAAAAATAAACTCAATGTATCTAACACTGTAGGTAGAAGAATCGAACAGCAAAATAAGACTAAGTTTTTCTATTTAAAAATGTTACTCTTATGACATATTTGTATCATTATTTGTATCATCTTTCTAATTGCGATATGACTTACATGTGTAGATAGGCTCTACATCTGTTAGAGATGGTACAAATATATATTAAGTTTAACATTATTCTTTCATGTTAAGAAAATATTGTTACATTTTCTCTCTGCACGATGTCATTCATCACTCTTGTTTTCAACCATTTCTTTTTTTTTTTTTTTTTTTTTTTTTTTTTTAATACTTGAATATACTGTTTTGTTAGTCCATAAAAGATAGCACAACAGTCATATACTATCTAACCATGAATATCAGGAACTTAAAGCTGCATCTTTGAAAAGAAAAGGAAGACACGCTATATTATTACCATCAAGGTGCGTACAACGCAAAAGAGATGCAAAGCATCAACACTTCATTGTGATACTCCAGACTTAGTTGTGGCAAAGATGCTTGCATGGCTGCAGGAATCCATCAGGGTCAATGCTCCACCGTCCTCCCAAATGGTCGTCGCCTCCATCAGGACGGCTGAATTGAAACTCAATTTTGACGGGGCTTGGGATCATGATAGGAATTCAGGAGGAGTGAGTATGGTTGTCAGAGACGACGCTGGCATCTTTGTGGCAGCTGCATGCATGAACTTTCTTGACGTCTCCTCTCCCACGCAGAAGCTTTGGCTGCTAGATAATGTGTGGTTTGGGCTGTGACAAGGTGTTTTAAAAACTTACAACTCGAAGGCGATTCTCTTCGGATTGTTGGGGCGCTCTCGGATCCCTCCCTGAACTGGTCAGTGCTTGGCCAAATTGTGGAGGATACGAAAGCTTTTCTCCCCTTTCACTGAAGATTGAGATACCCCACCCACGTCTGCCGCCAAGCCCGTAGCTCACCGGCTTGCTCGTTACAGTCTATCAATTGGCAGCCATTGTGATTGGTTGGGGACTCCCCCTAACTTCATTTTGGGCCTCCTCGCTGAGGATTGCTTGTAACGTCCTGTATTACTTTGTAATCGTGTACTATCCGGCTTGAGCCTTCTTGAGTTCAACCTTCATGAATAGTACACTATCGTATCTTTAAAAATATGTACACACACACAAAAGCAACCAAAAACACGACAGTTGGCGTGCTTGGTGTTAAGCTCTAACGATGTGGGTATTGATATAGATTGAAGGGTAGTATTGTCCAAAGACTAGTTATGTTGATATGGCAAAACAGTTAGATATCTAGCTGATGTGGCAGTTAGTTAAAGTTGTTGGGGCTAATAGCTTAGAGTGTAAGATAGCTAGTGAGCTATATAAAGTGTGTAAGCTGGCATTGCAATTCAGTCAATGAAAATACACTGAAATTCATAGTCCTCTCTCTCTCTCTCCAATTCTCTCTTCCTTCTTCTTCCATTTCTGCATTTCTTTCTTTCTTTTCGTTGATAATTTATTGATACTTGTAGTACTGTTATCATGGTATCACTCGCCCGTCGATCCTCAGTGCCGATTCCGCTGTGCAATTCCTTTTGGTTGGTCGAAGGATCTTTGCTGGTTGATTAAAGTTGTTCATCGCTCATGATCAAGATTGCAGTGTATATCAGGTTCTGTGTTTCTGATTTTTCTGTGCACACCAACTGTTTGCTTGAATGCTTCAGTATCAAATTTCTGTCATTTGTATTCAAGATTGAAAGGTCGATAACCATTTTATGAAAGATTACAAGGCGATTAGCCAAAATTATTAAAGTTGTATAAGAATTGTTGAAGGTTGTCAATTTTTTACTCGAAAAAGGCCGATAACCAGAGAGTGATTTCTTGAGAAATTTGGAATTGGGTTCTTGATATTCAAGAACATAGTTTTGTGTGAAGAGCAAGTATTGTGTGAGCAAGACTAGTTGCGATTGTATTCAAAACACAGATTCTACTGTAAAGATTGAAGGGTTACTTGGTATGCTCATAGTGCGATTACAAGATGACAATTTTGTTAAATGGAGTTTTCAATTTCAGTCGGTCCTTAGAGGTTATGATCTTTTGGATCATTTCACTGGAGATGCTATACCAAGAAATTGACATAATATCATGCTGCCGTAAAGATTTTATTTGTTGAGAATTGATAATGACTAATATGGGTTACAACTATTAACCTATTAACGGTTCTAGTGCAGGAGATCCAAGCACTCTCATCATCTCATGGGTTTCATTAAAATCAGCAGGGCTTCGAACTAAAGCAAGCGTATGTATATGGGTTAACTACACTAGAAGAAGATGAAAAAGAATCGATTTTCTTCAAGAAACTGGAGAGCACAGCCAGTTTTCTACTCCCACTAGTAGAAAATATCAGTATACCAACTCAAGTAATTGACAACTTCTTTGCATGCGTCATCCATGCAATAAACAATCTTTTAATATGAGTGGCGTTTCCTGGTATGGCAATAGGCATGACCAAGGAATTGGCAATTATATATGAAGGCCAGATAAATTTATGAAGTTGCTCAAACTTGTATGCTTCAAAAAAGAAGTTATAAACTCCATGTAGGGATGGGCAAAATAACCATGGGTTTGGGTAACCGCGGTTATCCGTCTATTTAAAGTTCACGGTTACGGTGATGGGTAACCGTTCAGACGAACAAACGGTTATGGGTATAACCGTTTATATGTGAAATTTAAATGGACGGTTATGGGTATTACTCGCGGTTATAACGGGTATCCATCAGTTATGGGTATTATCTGTGGTCATAACGGGTATCCATTTACCCATTTAATTTAATATATGTAAAATTAAAAATTAAAAATACTCAAAGTCTCAAACACTTCGTCCTCCGCTCATCTCTCCCTCCTCGCTAATTGGTGTCAGTGTTCCTAAATGGGATACTAATTCAATTTATACATTTCTTTTGTAGGCCATTTTTGGTGACAACGAGTCGATGAGACTTTGTGATTGAATGTGCTAGAGCATTGGTGTTCGAAAGTGTTTAGTTTCAGAATATTTTGGAGTTTTGAATCATCTAATATTCAAGATAATGACTACTTTTTGTTTTTAGAAGCTTTACTTTGTAATCATATGAATTATAATTAAAGACTTGTTTGGGTGTAGCAGAAAAATACCATTCGTAAACTATTATTTCAATTATTGGAATTGTATGAGAACTAAAATGATTAAAATAGGGAAATGCATGCTAAAATGTACTTATAACGGTGTTTAATTTCAGAAAATGAAAATTATGACAATTTTTCTTTTGTAAGTTTCAAGTTGTTAAAAAAAAAAACATGTAGGCAGGTGAAAAATGGGTAAATGGGTAAAAAAGGGATAAACGAGTTCAAAAACGAGTAAATAGGTAAATGGTTATGGTTACATGGGTACACGGTTATGGGTATGGTTAACCGCTTATAAACGGTTATAGTTATGGGTATAACTATTTATGCAATTACCCAACGGATAAACGGTTATGCGGGTATGAACATAAACGATTATAGATAAATAATCGCAGTTACCCGCCCGTCATAACCGTTACCTATCCCTAGTTTGATGGATGTGTTTGGATAAAATGGTAAAGATTGAGACCATGGTGTATAGGCCACTTCTCTTTCTGCATATCATCAATAGAATAGTGTTTTGCTCTTTACAATTAAAAGAAAATAAAAAACTGACACCTATGCTAAGGAACGAGAAAGTTTTTTTATTGTCACAATCCTGCATGTGTTGTTACCAATCCACATATTATAATATAGTTGAATAACATAATTGATATATCATGAACCTAAAACTAGAATATATTATTGAGTGAATTAGTAATATAACGTGACAATGTTATGATCACCCAAAGTTTCTTGTAAGTGGCTTACGAAAAATACGTAAAGAAAAGTTACACACACTTGTCAAGTTGTGATTAATTTGTCAATAAAAGAGAAATAAAAGAGAAACAAAAGAGAAACGTAATTACATGCTCCTATCTGTAATTCTTGTTATACTTAAATACGATAACCTGAAACAACTTTTACTGTCTTGGATTTCAGTCAAATTTTAAAAAACCTAAGATTCACATTGATTGGAGGGTTGACTCATGTTCAGCTTGGAAAACAGTTTTATAATGTTTATACTTTGATTAGCTAAATCAAGATTAACAAAATTAAATTTCTAAAAAGTTAACTTCCCAACCCAAACACCGACCAAACACATCCATGTGATTATGTTAAGAGTACTATTAATCCCTGTTAATCTCCTAATCTCAAAAACCATGCACAAAACTCTTGATAACAGCAGAATTTTGCACACCGTCCACACCGACCCATATGAGTTTTCTCCTCTCCAATGCAAATGGTACGTTTCTTTATCCTTTTTTTTTTAATCACTTAAGAGTCTTGGTACATTTCATAGTTGCTAACAAAACTCGTAGCATTTCTCTATAAATACCAACACCGATCTGCTATGAAACCACCAGTGAAAAATCAGAGTTAATTAATCGCCATTTCCGACATTAGATAAAGCTCAAACCTTTCTTTTCGATTCGATTACACTTTCGTTTTGCTAGCATGGAAGATCAGTACCCGAAAGAGAGTCAGACACATGCCAAGGGAGCAGAAGAAGAAGCTCAGGGTTGTGGGATGCTTGATTTCTTGAAAAAGAAGGACAATCAGAAACCCCACCAGGAGCAGGAGCAGCACAAGCACACTACTTTAGCTGAAAAGCTCTACCACCATAACGGCGACTCTAGCTCGGTGAGTCTCGTTGATTTGGTTATCAAAAAATTAAACTCTGAACACAATTTGTATCAATGATTCCTGTGGACATCGAAATTTCGGAACTTTTCGTGTTTACAATTCCACAAGTGTTTGATGCACCATACAAACATTGATTTGTTTTCTCCTTTCACACTTCTCCCCTTGTTCCTCTTTGTTGATTCTTCTTTGATTTATTCAATCAAAAGGTTTGGGAAAAAAAATTGCATGCAAAAATCACTTTTTTTTAACTTCAAATGCAGAACATGCGTGCTTAGTCCCTTTTCTTTCCTTCAAGAATCGGATTTTCAATCTTCACTGATAAAATATTTGTTGCTTGTTTTTCCAGTCTAGCAGTGACGAAGAAGGTGGGGAGAAGAAAAAGAAGGGACTTAAGGGTAAGATCAAGGAGAAAATATCAAGTAACAAGGAAGAGGGAGATGCTTGCCACACATCCATTCCAGCGAAGAATGGACACGCTGATGAGAAGGGATTTGTAGAGAAAATCAAAGACAAGCTTCCGCGACAGCACAAGGAGGCCGAACATGTTGCTGAGGAGAAGCGATTTGTCAAGAAAATCGCAGAAAAGCTTCCGGGAGAGGACAAGGAGGCTGAACATCATGCTCCTGCAGAGTATCATGCTCCGGATGGGCATTCCCACGACAGCGAGGCAAAGAAAGGGATCTTGGAAAAGATTAAGGACAAGCTCCCTGGGAGTCACAAGACTGAAGAGGAGAAGCACAAGGAGAATTAGCATGCACGATGCAGCCAATAAAAGATGTAGTGGTTTTGATGTTTGCTTGTAGCCTGTGTGTTTTGTTTTAGGGTTTTTCCGTACTTGTACAACTGTTTGCTTATAATGTGTTTTATATTTATGGTCCTTTCATCCTTTGTATTGTGGAAGTGCTTCATGTTCTTTTTAGCATTCAGTTAAATTTCTGCCTGCAGGCCTTCTCTTTCCTATATATTTACCTTCTTTCTCGTTTTTACTTAAAAATTCTTTATTTAAGCTCTTAAGCAAGGACATTCTATTTTCGCGATGTAATCCAAAACCATTCAGCTTTTAAGTTCCTTCTAAAGAATCATTCATACAAAAAATTAGCCAACTAAATACTTGTTGAGCAATTTGAAATTTGCATCCTTAATGCCTTTGAAATGACCGAGATTAACCAACTAAATAACCGCTGAACAATTTGATATTTGCATCTTCGTTTTATCAAACGGTTTGCGTTTTTGGCACATTTTAGATGATTCTTTGAAAACTAGATGAATTAGCATTGGAGGGCCTAAAGTATAGACAGTTTCTGTCATTGAACTGCATTGACGGATGTGAGCATTTTTTTTCTACGATAAGGACATCCTTGACATAAACTCATCCTTAATGCCTTAGAAATGTTATTTTCCATGACAAATTTCACTGCATTTACCTTGGCTAAAGTCGCCTAACATCAAAATTATTATCAAAACTTATATAAGAGCATCTAAAGTTCTGAATCAACATTTTCATCTACCAAACAGAAGATATATGTGCCATACATTCAAGCAACAAATTGATTACAATGCATCTTTTTACAAATCCATTCTACAGAAACGAATGGAAGGCAACAATTACTCGCTTTCTTCTCTTGTTTTCTACACAAATGAAAAATCTACAAAGAGGTCGAAGTCATTGTTACAAAATTCGAAGTCCGATAGACATCAAGGTAATCTAAGCAGTTAAAATGATACAATTAATCCACACTAACATTGTCAAAAAGATTACTAATGATAAACAGAACACAGCATTCAGTCGTAGACACAATAATCTGTCAAATTTGAGTGCTTGCCTAGTGTGCTTCCTCTAAGAGTGACAGAGCATCTGATTCTCTCATAAAACTTGGACTTCACTAGTTTTCCCAAAATGTAGGCTCTTGACCTCACAACAAACGTCAGATTCAGCGGTATTACCACTCTCTGCTGATCCTCCTTAACATCTTGAATAACTGAAATTCCCCCGTAAAGAGCCACTTGGTACCCTAGCACAACCGTCCTTATTGTCCGATGCGTCTTCCTTGCTTGGTAGAAGTTTTCAATCTGTTTCATTTCATCGGAAAAAGGTCTAAGATAAAAAATCAACAAAGGAAATAAAGACTTCCAAACTCTCTGTAAACTAACCGAAAAGCGCTTAAAGCTAGGGAGTGATCTTGCTATCAGTTCCGAATAAAAATCTCGATCACTAAAAGCAGTACGTCCAGTTTAACCTTTGTAAGTTCTTGATTTTTGTAGTAATTCCTATGTTTTCATGTACATTACTTGCATTGCCTTCCTTCTAGTTTACTGACCACCCAAAAAATAAAATAAATAACAATCAAGGGTTAGATTAGTGCATCTCCAAAGTAGATATCATATTGTCAAAATCAACACTAACAGTAGAAACCGACAACAACAATATTTTCCAACCGAAAAGCCAAATATGATGTTGCATAACATGGATTGATAGCCCTTACCCTTGTTACCAAAATTGATAGCAGCTTCAAATCATTTTTTTAATTGATTATTAAATGCATTTAATTAATTTAATTAGTTTTTTTTAACATTTATTATAATAGTTTAATTTAACATATCGGATGGAGATCAAAATTTTGAAAGATATCAAAATGCTACATAAGATCATCTCCAAAGGAGATGTTAAATTTTGAACACAAAATTTAAATTTGATGGTTTATGTGGCATTTTGACATATTTTAATGTTTCACTCTCCACCCGATGTGTCAATTTAAATTATTATTTTATTAAATTAATTTTTCTCTTAATTTCTATTTTATATTTTAAATATTACATATATAAATAATTCATACTAATTAACAACAAAATACTAATACAAATAATCCAATAAAATACAACCCTTAATTGAAAATATTAATTAAAAACAAAATATTTGTGAACATGCCTCAAATTTTATTAGACTCCTCCGCTTGCTTAGAAGATGAGTCTGAAAAAAATTGAGGCATGTCAACCACGAGCTGCTGGCTCAGTGGTAAATGACAGACTACGAGACTTCCTTAAAACTAAAAATTTGAGGTATCGGCTTCGAAACCTGCTGCTGATGTGGAAGTCAAACTTCTAGCCATGAGGAGACTAAAATGTCTCTGTAAGTCTTTTCGGCTCTCGAAAAGAATAGATAACTCTAACTTACCACCAATTGTCCCCATTTTTAAAATGAAAAAAAAAAAGAGAAAAAAAGAAAATTTGAGGCATGTCCACAAAATAAAGTAGGATACCTATTGAAGAATGAATAAGTGTATTTCACAAAGTTGAAAAGTACTTGTTGATTAAAAAAAGAAGAAAGAGGGTAGCGTATAAAACAAACTCTACAGTCAGCAATCCAATAATAAAAGACATATAATAATAAATGACATTTAATTATTAATAAAAGACATTTACTAATTAATAATTTTTTTTTTTTTTTTTTTGGGAAGCTGGTGTCAAATGGGACAGCAAGCCCCTTTGTTACCATTCATTGTCATACCATATAAGATTTAATATTTCGGTTGGAAAAAATTAGCTACTGTCTTTTTTTATTGTTATAGCTTATGTAGAGATTTTGTTATTTCATTTGGAGATGCTCTAAACTGTCAAATTTAAATCTTATATTTAAAATTTGACATATACTAAAAGAGACGCTCTAAGTCAATGCTGAGTAAAAAGACGTGAGCCACAAGATAAGAAAGTTGGAATCATCACCCGACTTTTGGTGGTCCTATAAGACTTTAACCTATTAAAAGATGAACAAATAGTCAAAAAGTGGATTCTGATTCTCCATTGAAATCCATCAAGCTTTGGAATTTAACACTCTTATGTTTGATAACAATAGCATATATAGTAATGCATATTGACAAATATGATTTCGAAACTAATCGAGTAGATTTGGTCACGGTTATCACAAAGGAAGAATTCTCAAGTTTTTTATGTGGACATTATATCGTTATGTGTCGTTACCAATAACAACAAACCCTAAATAACCCACCTCACAAAGAATTTGTTTTACTGATTTTTCGAGCTGGACAACATAATACATGAATCTAAATTAGTAACGCCATTCGAAAATATTTCAAAAAAAATTTTGAAATAGGTCTAATTTTATAGACTACATTGTGAAATAAGTACAATTTTTAATGACTTTTAACTTTTAAAATAGATCCAATTCTTAATTACTTTGAACCTATATAAAAAAAAATTCCATATTTCAATGTTGCTAGACTCACAGCACGCATGACCATTTTTCACATTAGGACAGTAAAATTTGGGCCACGCATCCCAATAGAGATGTTTGTATTTAAGGTGTTGGGGGTTTTCATGGGCCTGGCTTCTCTGCTTTTCTAGTTTTTATACACTCTTATTTCCTCATATTTGTGCGATTACAGTTAAATCATGTTAATATTTTTTATATCACTATTATTTTTTATCTTATTATTTTTATAAAAAAATTAATATAAAATATTAATATGATTTAACCGTGATCGTATAAAATAGAAGAAGATAAAAATATACGGAACGGAAAGGGCAGACAAGCCGGGTCCCTTCATGCTTCGGCAGCACAAACAGCTTTTTCAGTGACCCCAATAAAGACAACTGAGAGGACACATCAAAATTTTCAAACCTTCATCTGCTGTCCCAACTCCCAACGTCTGCCGTTTTGACCAAACCGAAACCATATTTATAAATATTTTAATTTTCAACCGGCAAAGTACAAACCCCTTTAACGTTGGAACGCACTCTTAACTATGGCAAGTTAAATTGACAAAATTACCCATGTACAAAATATGAATTAGGTTAGAATCCCCTTGTTATCTATGGCAGAACGGACATCACGCACCTGGCCGGACGCAACCTTGAGCTGGTAATAGTGGAGCTCCAATGGAGTAGACGTGACGTGGACGCCGAAGAATGTCGCGGGATTCTTGTAAGATATCCTGACCGTCGAATTCAACGATAGCATGTCCGTCGAGACCCCCGTCCTGTCGCTCCCCGCCTGTATATTTAAACTCTCGAACACAATATTCTGCTAGCCCCCAGGAAAAAAGAAACAAAACCTAACGCCGTCAGACAAAATGAAATCAAATCCCCGTCAACCGAGTCAACTCGGTCCATTACCGTGTAAAAAAAGTAAAACCTAAAAGTTACTCCGGCAAGCTTTATTATCTCCATGTCCGTGTTCACATTGTATTTATTTCTGAGTTTCTAAATTTTCAATTGAACAAACAAAAAAAAATTCAAGTATATCTAAACGTCTCGTTTGAGACGTTTCGGTTATTTTTTACATTTGAATTGAATAAATGAACAGATATTCAAGTAAATATAAATTAGACATCTCCCCTTGCACATTAATCATGTTTATTTCTGTTATTTTAATTGAATAAATCATAGAGGATTAAGTAACTAAAATAAACGTTAGAGCAAAATGAAAAGGAAGGTCGGAAATCATTTACCTTAACGATGACTCGAGGCTCGTAAGCCTTGCTGGCGCCCCACAAGATCAAAGAAAACACCGTGAAGAGCACAACGAACAGCAATGCGAAGCAGAAGTACAACCTAATATTAAGCGCGGGGCCGCCGTCGTCGAATGCGGAGTCATTTTCGTCGCCTTCGGACAATTCCACTTCGTCCCCGCGCTGCAGCTTTCGCCAGGCGGACATGCTGCCGGGGTTTTTCAGGGAGGCGGAGAATCTCGACGTGGAGGACTCGCGGGAGTGGTGGATAGGGGAGCAGTGATAGTAGTGGTGCTGCGGCGACCCAACAGGACTCGAGCCGTACGACATCTTCTCGACGTCGTGGTTGGAGGGGCTCTGGACGTAGTAAATCGGACGGCGAGGCGACCGCGGCGGCGTCAACTGCTCCACGCTCATCGTCACATCCGAATCCGACTTTTGGTGCATTATCGTCTATCGTTCGGGGACGTCAGTGTAATTTTGGTAAAGTTCGGGGACTGAAATAAAAAGCACAGAGCCACAGAGGTCTTCACACTTCGTCTCTGATTTCTGCGGTTTCGTTCGTTGTTTGGTTCTTGAGGACAATGGGAAGGAGTTGCACTGTGCGTTTTGTTCACGCCTGATTATATTTGCAGGGTATCTGCCGTTGGATTTGATCGGACGGTAAGGATGAGGTGATCTAGGGGGCACGTTATTTAAGGAAATGTGCTTTGGTGGTATTGATGAATGGTGGAGGGCGAAAGGATGAGGTTTTTGGTAAGGTGACAGAAAGTGGAAATGTCCGCGTTATTTGACCCCCTGTTTTCTGTGGATTTGTTAACTTTTCCAGTTGTTACCATACATGCAAATTAATTAATCTCATTACCTTATAGTGAATGTAATTAGCCAAAGTTCATTGAACCTGTACTAGGACTAGGGGTGGGCACGGTACGGTTCGGTGCAATTCCACCCCTAAATTGGAATCGCAACCGAAATATATTAACGGTTCAATTCGGTGCGGTTCCACTTAAATTTATGACTAGAACATTACGGTTTGGTCTACACCGGTTCCGATTCGGTTCTTGCCGGTTTACGGTTCCTAATAATAAATTATTTGAATACCAAATCATTATGCATTCAAATACATCTTCTAAAACTGATTACATAAAGTTGCATACAACACATCTTTTTTAATGCAAATGTTTTTGGTAGTGGCACCAAATCAACAAAAAGAGACAACTAAAATACATATGCACTGGTCAATCAGTCAACAAACAAAAAAATGATGAAACAAATTGCAAGTTTTCAGACTTCAGAGAGCAAGCAAGAAGCAGCAGCTCCTGTACACAATTTTTCAACCTATTTTTCAACCTATTATACCATGACATGTGTGTGTGTGTATATAATTTATTTATTTATTATTAATAAAACGGTTCGGTTCGGTTCGGCCGGTTCTTGGTCATTCGAAACCGGAACCGGAACCGGTTTGAACGGTTCGGTTCGGTTTTTCACTCAAAGTTGACTTTTCCGGTCAACACGGTTTTTTTCGGTTTTTTTTCTTACGGTTCGATGCGGTTTTGCGGTTTGGCGGTTTTTATGCCCACCCCTAACTAGGACGAACGAGGTCTTCTTTCTACATTAAAAATCGAATTTAAATTCTTATAATTATAGTACTTTTTTTTTAATCAAGAAAAATATATTAAAAGGAAAACCCTCGAGTACAACCGTTACCTACAGAATCAAACTGAAGAGCAAGAAGAGAAAATGAAGGAATACAATCATCCCAAGTATGACAATCAGTAATAAGAAGGCATTGGCGAGCGAAGACATCCACCACAAAGTTAGCATCTCTACAAGTATGTTTCCAGTCAATGGAATCAAAATTGGTTGCCGTCCCCTTGATATCTTCAATAATAGAAACCAGATTCCATGAAGTCACACCCTGGTCCAACACTGACTGAATGACCAACTTAAAGTCACCTTCAACCATAATCTTTGTATAGCCCTTCCTCTAAGCAAAAAGAAGGCCCTCTTTGAGAGCCTTAGCCTCCATTTCATAAATAGTGGCACCATCCAAATTTAAAGTTCCACCTCCAATAATCTACCCATTATGATTCCTTAAAACAAATCCCGTCACCGCCTTGTCCCGAACCGCCGAACTTACAAAATTTAACTTAATAGAACTCTTATCCGGCAGATGCCATTTAACAATTGTGGAAGTATCATTAGTATTTCTTCTCTAACCTTTACCATTGGCTTTAAGATATCACTCACCCATAGATATAGCCAATAACTTAGATCTTGCCGAGATGGGCAAAACATTTCTTAACACCATATTATTATAGTTATTCCAAATTTGCCAACAAAGGAGCAAACACAAGCTCAATTCACTAGGAACTTCCTTATCAACATGCTTTAAAGAATTTAGCCAGTCTACTGCCGAGTCGAAGTTAGCATTAGTGAAATTGCCCAGCTTAATTGAACAAATGTCCCAAATCAATTTGATGACACCACAATGAAAAAATAAATGCTTTTGATCCTCGACTACGAAATTACAAAAATGACACAACTTATCACTATTAATTACAATATGACTTAATCTTTTTCTAGTTTGAAGTCTATCACGAATGAACAACCACGCAAACATCTTAACTTTAAGAGGGATATTAAGTTTCCACATCTTATTAATGAACTTATGCTTTGTAGATTGAGTCAACATCCCTTTCTGGATCCAAGTAGCTGATTTAACAGAGAACTTACAATTTGTATTTGGACCCCAAACTAGCACATCTTTGGAATCCTGCAAGGGAATTATAATATTACAAATTTTCCTCACAATTTCATTACTAACCACTTGCGAAAGTTTTCTCCTATCCCAACAATAATTATCAATAAATTCACCAACTTTCAAGACCCAATTAATGTTTTGGTTGTCAATATTAGGTAAGAGATAGAATAACAGGTAAAGAAAAACTCAATGTGGGACCAGAACAAAATGTCCTTATCATTACCCAATCTCCATCTCATACCGTTAAGAATAACATCTCTACTTTTCAAGATACATTTCCAAGCAAAAGAATGATTTTGTATAATTTTATTATTTAGAAAATTTTCCTTTTTACGATACTTACTTTTAACTAACTTCATCCACCAGTAATCCTCCTAAGTCATTACCTTCCAACCCAACTTAGCAAGACAAACATTATTAGAATGATCAAGTCTTCTAACTCCCAAACCTCCCACTTTCTTAGGAGCACAAACCGAATCTCAAGCCATTGGAAAGATTTTCTTGTCCCTATCCCAGAAAAAATCCCTACACTCTTTATTAAGCTTATTGACAATCCTGTCAGGACACTTAAAGCAAGACATAACATGATTAGGCATACCCATTAGATTAGAGTTAATTAAAGTAAGCCTCCTTGCTCTTGAAAGAGTGCTTGCTTTCCAACCAGCTAATTTTTGCTTAACCCTCTTAAGTAGCACATTACCATTAACTTGGTCTTTCCATAAAACAATATTATGAATTCCTAGATACTTACCTATAGTAGTTTTATAATGAATATTTAAAATATTAACAATATCAATTCCAGTTGAAGAAGTGGTATTCTTGGAAAAATACAAGGAAGACTTATGAAAGTTTATTTGTTGACCCGCCTCTTTAGAAAACATATTAAGTATTTGAAGAATATTCCTCGCACCCCTCGGCGTGGCCTTAGCAAACAGGAGACAATCATTTGCAAACACTACATTTGAGATTTTAAATCCTCCACTACTACAAAACCCTTTATTAGTGTCGCTATGATAATCGACAAGGAACTTATATTACTGTAGGATATTAAGCAAAATCCAATAGAAAATGGATGCAGTGACGGATATAATAAGCGACATAATTGCTAGCGTCAGGAAATGAATTTTCCAACAGAAAATACCCTAAAACCGATAGAAATTGTGTCGGATATAACCGACAGAGAATATATTAATAATGAATAAATAAGAGTATTCTTTGTCGGATAAAACTGACAACAAATACTCTAAAACCGACAGAACTTGTGTCGGATATAACCGACAGAGAATTTATTAATAATGAATATAGAGCATACTCCATCGAATAAAACTTACAGAAAATATATTAATAATAAAAAAAATATAGACCACTAAGAAACAAAACCTCTCATACAATGGACAAAAACAAAGGAAAACAAAAGCATAATCAACCCTAAAACCGGCGAAACCAAGAGATAAGATTACTTCCTCATCTTGCATGTTTTTCTCTCCAGATGGTTCGATCCTAGATTCCTATATACAGAGACTCGTCATCCCAACTCATTGATATCTCCCCAAAGAAATCAATCTCTTGCTGCACTTTGTAATCTACCCTTGTGCTATATATGCACAAAATCTGCAGGTTCTGCGACCATCATGAACTAACCATATGATGAAAAGCGAATTGATCTAGCAGCACCCAAGTTATTCTTCAGAACGGCAACTGGCAATGAAAGATTTGTATATAGTTAGTAATAGTCTGGAATGACAAAAAAAAAAAAAAAAAAAAAAACGGAGTTGTTTAGAGTTAGTAAACGGTTCCCATCTTTGAAAATACAACCTGGAAAATGCTTTTAGGTGTAAATTTGGAATTTAGAAGCACAACTGCTCTGCTAACACGAAGTTAAGGTATACTGAAAAATAAACAAAAAGTAGATATTGTTATAAAAGGAATAAAGTTTGAGAGATAACCTTTTAAGTGGTGGGTGCAATGTAGATGTAAAATGCCACACTAAAATTATAGCACAGGCAGATAACAAATAAAAAAACAGAGGAGTAGATGATGTTACTGATATTTTTCTCTAGTTTTCTTTCTTCTTCTTATTTTCTTGTAACTTACAAACATGCGGAGTGCTCTATTTATAGAGCGTCTCCAAACTGATGCAGTTAATGCATCCTGAAATTTAAAACGTATCCTCTGACATTACAATTCACTTTCCAATTTCACTTTGCATGGGCATTGAAAACTTTGCCCATGCAGAAGACTTTTGCTTTTGTGGGCATTCATTGCCATCAAACATTAGACTTTTCAACACTCCCCCTTGGATGCCCACATATCAACATGAGTTGCCTCGTTAAAACCTTGCTTGGAAAAACCCAGTGGGAAAAAACCATAGCGAAGGAAAAAGAGTACAACTTTTCCTGGATCGTTGATATAGTGTCAAGTATGCTTATGTTGCCTCGTTAAAACCTTGATAGGAAAAACCCAGTGGGAAAAATCCTAATCGAAGGAAAAAGAGTACAACAAGCATGTATCAGGGATGCTCCCCCTGATATGTATCTCCCCCTGATTCCGCATTTTCCAAATTTAGCTGTTTGGTAAGTCGACGTAATCCGATGCCTTGTACTAACTTCTGAAATGTGCACTTTGGTAGAGATTTGGTGAACAAGTCTGCCAGATTTTCATTTGAACGGATTTGTCTGACTTCAATAACTTTAGCCTTCTGAAGCTCATGTGCACTGAAAAACTTTGGAGATATGTGTTTAGTCTTATCGCCCTTGATGAATCCTTCCTTCATTTGGGCAACACAGGCTGCATTATCTTCATGGATGACAGTTGGATTGTCTGTCTTCGAAGTTAGACCACATGAATTCCGGATATGATGGATCATTGATCTTAACCAAGAACATTCACGACTTGCTTCATGTAAAGCAAGTATTTCTGAATGATTTGAAGATGTAGCAACTAATGTTTGCTTGGTTGAGCGCCATGAGATTGCTGTATCTCCATTCTTAAACACATATCCAGTTTGTGAGCGGGCTTTATGCGGATCAGAGAGGAAGCCAGCATCTGCATATCCAACAAGGACCTGGTCATCTGTGGAGTCCTTTGAGTAGAAGAGACCCATGTCTGTTGTCCCACGAAGGTATCGCAATACATCTTTGATACCCTTCCAATGGCGAATTGTTGGAGCAGAGCTATACCTTGCTAACAAATTAACTGAAAAAGCTATATCTGGTCTAGTACATTGTGCTAAATACAACAAAGCACCTACTGCACTCAGATATGGTACTTCTGGACCAAGGACCAGCTCATCATCTTCTTTTGGACGAAATGGATCTTTCTTAATGTCCAAAGAACGAACGACCATTGGCGTGCTTAGTGGATAAGCCTTATCCATACCAAATCGCTTCAGAATTTTTTCAATGTAAGCTGATTGGTGGACCAAAATTCCACTAGCACAATGCTCGATCTGCAGGCCGAGACAATATTTCGTTTTTCCAAGGTCTTTCATTTCAAATTCGCTTTTCAGATATTCAGCAGTTTTATGGAGCTCTTCAGGAGTCCCAACTAGATTCATATCATCAACATATACTGCCACTATAGCGAATCCAGAATTGGATTTCTTAATGAACACACAAGGGCAAATAACATTGTTGATATACCCTTCTTTGATCAAATACTCACTGAGACGATTATACCACATTCGTCCAGATTGCTTCAGACCATACAATGATCGCCTCAATTTGATCGAGAGCATACCTCGTGGTTTATTACTTGTTTCAGGCAACTTAAGTCCTTCTGGGACTTTCATATAGATGTCAGTATCTAATTCTCCATATAGATACGCAGTGATGACATCCATAAGTCGCATGTCAAGTCTTTCTGAAACCACTAAACTTATTAAGTAACGGAACGTAATTGCGTCCATTACAGGAGAGTATGTCTCCTCATAATCAATTCCAGGTCTTTGAGAAAAACCTTGTGCAACGAGTCGTGCTTTGTATCTTGCGATCTCGTTTTTCTCATTGCGTTTCCTTGTGAATACCCATTTGTAACCCACGGGGTTTACACTAGGCGGGGTTTGGACTACTGGTCCAAAAACATTCCGCTTTTCCAAGGAATTTAATTCTGCCTGGATTGCATCTTTCCACTTAGGCCAATCCTGTCTCTGTTTGCATTCATCAACAGAACGGGGCTCAATATCATCACTTAAGATGATTTCAGTGGCTACTGCAAATGCAAACATATCATCGATGATTATTTCATTTCGATCCCACAATTCATTTGTACATGCATAATTTATGGAGATTTCTTTGCTTTCATGTACTTCTGTCTCTTCAGGGACAGATGTCTCATCAAGGACATTTTCTTTTTCTGGAAGTCCAGAATGATGAATTGTGGATGTATCATTCATTTTCTCTTCCTGAATGATTTCATTTGGATTCAGTTGTGCCCTCGACTTTCTCTTTCGAGGAGCTGAATCTTTTGAACCTTGGGGTCTACCACGCTTCAGGCGTGCACCAGATGAATCATTTGCTGCCACTTTATTTTGTCCAACAGGGACATCAATTCTTGCAGGTGCATTTGCAGCTGGTATATGTGATTTTGTCACTTTCATAGCATCATTAAATGCATCTGGCATTTGATTGGCAATGCTTTGAAGATGAACGATCCTTCTCACTTCATTTTCACATTGAATGTTGCGAGGATCAAAATGAGACAAGGTGGGAACAACCCATGTCAGCTCTTTCCGTTCTTCTGGAACGGTCTTTTCTCCCCCTAACAACGGGAAAATTGTCTCATCAAAGTGACAATCAGCAAAACGAGCTGTAAACATATCACCTGTCAAGGGTTCCAAATATCTAATGATAGATGGTGAATCAAAACCCAAGTAAATTCCCAGTCTACGCTGAGGTCCCATTTTAGTGCGTTGCAGTGGTGCAATAGGCACATAAACAGCACAACCAAAAACTCGTAAATGGGAAATGTTTGGCTGATGTCCAAACACGAGTTGTACTGAAGAGTATTGATGGTTGGCTACAGGTCTCAATCGAACCAATGATGCAGCATGTAAGATGGCATGTCCCCATGCAGAGATTGGCAATTTGGTTTTCATAAGCAGAGTGCGAGCTATTAACTGAAGCCGCTTGATCAATGCTTCTGCTAAACCATTTTGAGTATGGACATGAGGAACAGGGTGTTCAACATCAATGCCCAATGTCATGCAATAATCATCAAAGGTTTGAGACGTAAATTCACCAGCATTATCAAGTCGGATTGACTTAATGGGATAATCTGGGAACTGTGCTCGTAACTTAATTATTTGAGCAAGAAGTCTCGCAAAGGCTACATTCCGAGTAGACAAGAGACAAACATGTGACCATCGGGTAGATGCATCAACCAAAACCATAAAATATCGAAATGGTCCACATAATGGTTGAATAGGCCCACAAATATCTCCTTGAATTCTTTGCAGAAATGATGGGGATTCAGCATCAACCTTTAGTTGAGATGGTCTAATTACCAACTTCCCTTGAGAACAAGCTTTGCAAGGGTTATCATTTAAGGCAGTAATGTGTCTGCTCACTAATGGATGTCCATTAGAGTTGGTAATGATCCTACGCATCATGGTAGATCCTGGATGACCCAGACGGTCATGCCAAAGCATGTAAACCTTTGAATCAATGAACTTCTGGTTCATGACAGTATGTGATTCAATTGTCCTTATGTATGTATAATATAATCCACTCGACATACCACGCAACTTCTCCAATATACGTTTCTGGGTATCATTGGAGGTAATGCATAGATACTCAACATTTTCTGCACTTTTTGTTTCAATGTGGTATCCATTTAGACGTATGTCTTTGAAACTCAACAAATTTCGAGTAGATCGAGTAGCATACAATGCATTATGTATGGACAATATTGTTCCATTTGGTAACATAATCTGGGCTTTCCCTGAACCTTGAATTACATCTGAAGGTCCTGATATTGTTGTTACCCCTACTCTTGTAGGTATTAAGCTTGAGAAATACTTTCGATCACGAAGTATTGTATGTGTGGTTGCACTGTCTGCAAGACAAATATCTCCGCCATTTCTCATGTTTTGAGAATAACCACAATTTTTATCCATGCTCTCTGAGTAAGAGAAAAGCAAGTTATAACAAGAAAATTTACATGCCACTTTTATTGAATCTGAAAATACTACAAGTTCAGCATAATAAAAGTACATTAATGATTCAATCGGACCGATATACTTCATTTCCTCTTTCCACAATATAGTCTGAAACATCTAGATGAGTTGTGTTCAACTGCCCTGATAAGTCGAACACTGGATCAGGTATATCCATTGGTCTAGCCTGGTCGAGAAAGTTGGTCTCGACACCCTTCTCCTTGAGGGAGGCTTGATACAGATCCACTAGATGTTTTGGGGTACGACAAGTACGCGCCCAATGCCCATTGCCACCACACCTATGGCAGGCTCCTTCAAAGTTTCTAGGAGCATGGTTCATATGAGCTTTGCCTTTGTGGCGATTCACATTTTTGAAGCTCGGGCCTGAATTATGCCTCGGAACCTGGTTGTGAAACTGAACTCCATGGTTCTTGCCTTTCCTATTCCATCGACCTCGCTTGTGGCCACGTCCTCGTTTATGATTATCACCACCAGAGGATGTGGCATTCACTTCGAGGGAAGCAGCATTCACTTCTGGGAATGGTGCAGATCCAGTAGGTCGGGAATGATGGTTTTTCATCAGGAGCTCATCATTCTGTTCAGCTACTAAGAGCACAGATATCAGCTGGTTGTACTCAGTGTAGCCTCGCGCTCTATACTGCTGCTGCAGGAGCACGTTGGAGGCATGAAATGTGCTGAGAGTCTTTTCCAGCATATGCTCCTCAGTAATAATATCCCCACAGAGCTTCATCTGAGAGGTAATTCTGAACAATGCAGAATTGTATTCTGCCACTGACTTGAAGTCTTGGATCCTCAGATGAGTCCACTCATAGCGGGCCCTTGGAAGAATCACCGTTGTCTGGTGATTGTATCTATTTCTCAAGGCATTCCAGAGAGCTAACGGATCTTCAACCGTTAAGTACTCGCTCTTTAGCGCCTCATCAAGATGGCGGCGAATGAAAATCATGGCCTTTGCCCGATCTTGAGAGGATGAGTTGCTCTCTTCCCTGATGGTATCTCCAAGATTCCCTGCTTCCAGATGGATCTTGGTATCCAGTACCCAGGTCAGGTAATTCTTCCCGGTAATATCCAGGGCAGCAAATTCAAGCTTCGCCAAGTTCGCCATTTTCTTTTCTGAAAGAAAATGAGATGTGTAAGAACTTGCAATAATATGTATTCCTGGAGGAATATGATGTTAGAACTTCTGGTTCTTACAAATTTTTCATTTTGATCTTCAGGCCAAAATGATAAGCACTCGAAACTTCTGGCTCGAGATTTTCAGGGTGAATGAGAAGGGCGATCGTACCGCACCATTTTCATTGAAATAATGTAATATAGAATGGGCGATTATTCCGCACCACTCAAGTAACAGGAAAATTAAATATGCAGAGCAGCGTGGGCGATTATACCGCACCACATAAAATTGCAATAAAATTAAACAGCAGGTAAATTCAAATATGCAGGGTAGGGTGTGCGATTATACCGCTCCACCTAAAAATTGCAGTAAAATTAAATCTGCAGTCCAAGATAGGCGATGATACCGCACCGTCTTGGATCGCAGTAAGAATAAATTTGCAGTTCAAGATGGGCGATTGTACCGCACCATCTTGGATTGCAGTAGAATAAATACTGGGTTAGTAATCAATCTCTACACCAAACAAGTAATCAAAAATGTATGTAACCGTTAGTTGGAGGACTATGAGTAGGCACGGAGCAAACAATTCGTCGCGAGGGTACACGGCGCAGTTGAGGCAGAGGAAGAAGATGAACAGTAAAAACCTTAAAGGAAACATTTTTTTTTTCTTTTCTTTCTTTCGTTCGTTCGGCGAAGAGAGATGAGAGAATAATTATATATAGAGACTCGTGCTGATAACGTGTTATAAAAGGAATAAAGTTTGAGAGATAACCTTTTAAGTGGTGGGTGCAATGTAGATGTAAAATGCCACACTAAAATTATAGCACAGGCAGATAACAAATAAAAAAACAGAGGAGTAGATGATGTTACTGATATTTTTCTCTAGTTTTCTTTCTTCTTCTTATTTTCTTGTAACTTACAAACATGCGGAGTGCTCTATTTATAGAGCGTCTCCAAACTGATGCAGTTAATGCATCCTGAAATTTAAAACGTATCCTCTGACAGATATCTCTATGGTGAACAATTATAAGAATTTGTTATCGTATTAAAGATAACACTTGTATTGGTATTTTTCCACCATTAACCATTTCCTCAAAGTCTACATGTCTTGCGTTCAATTTTCAAACAGTTTACCTCATCTTATTAGCAAGAATATTTCTATGGAAAGAAAAATGCAGCAAAATAAGTTGCAGACAAGAGTATCATGATCAGGAAAAAGATCTTGGTACCTTCCCATTCTGCGAATCCATGAGCAATGTATCTACATGATCACCAACAACGGCAACAAGCCTACGATCTGGGCTTATTGATGTACGCTGCAAGTAAGGTCAGCTCCACGTTAAGAAAAAGAGTTATGGGAGGAATAACCACAGAAACCAACACATTAAGCAAATTGCTCTACTTCTGGTTCCTGAAGTGGTCCTCTGTCTCAACCGAGAAAAGGGGGAAGGGAGAAGGCACCAACGCAATGAAGAGATGAGGAGGTTTTATTTTGGAAAATTTTCATAACTGTCAGTTAAAATCGACAGAAACATATTTTAAAATAAAAACCATCAGAAAAAAAATGACGGCAAAAATCCCCCCAAAATTTTGTTACGAATTTAAAAAATAAAATAATAATTGTTTGGTTTAATAAATAAATAAATAATATATATTTAAATAGAATACGTTTTTAAAAATTAAATAAATAATTGTTTGGTCTAATAGATAATAGCCTATGTAAAATATGCGATAAAGAAACAAAAAGATAATTGTATAATGAAAATGTCATCACACAAACTAAATATTTTTTAATCAATACTTGAAAAACATAAATAAAAATTTAGCACAAATTACTTTTCCCACTTCAAAATTTAGGCAAATTTAACAGAGATATGAATTCTACGAAAACTAGTTTCCATGCTCTAACCGTCAAGCTTGTTTGTAAATACTACAAGATCGCATATGTAAAAAATTGCAAAAAAAAAAAAAAAAAAAAAAAAAAAAAAAAAAAATCAGAGATTAGATAATGGAACAAAAGTTTTCGATTGTTATAAACGAAAAATCTCAATTTAACCGTTATTTTAGCTCCAATTTTGATGATTTTTTACAGCTACACTCATCGACCTTATAAGAATGCAATGAACGAATTCGATCTTCAATTTAAAATATTTACACCAGTTGATACCATAAAATCTTATTTTATACTTAATGGAAGTATAATATTAACTCTAAGCATTTGTTTAATCTACCGTTTTGATGCGATAGGCATTCTACAAAACTTTTTTCAACGATCCAACCGTCAAACTTATTTGTACACACTCCGAGATTGCATACGTAAAAAATCATAAAAACAAACATTCAGAGATTACGTAACGGAACAAAAGTTTTCAATGGTTATAAACGAAAAATCACAATTTAACGGTTATTTTAGCTCTGATTTTAATGATTTTTTACAGCTACACTCCTCGACCCTATAAAAATGTAACGAATAAATTTGATCTTCAATTTAAAATATTTATACTAGTGGATACCACAAAATCTTATTTTATACTTAATGGAAGTATAACATTAACTCTTTAAGTGTTTATTTAATCTACCTTTTTGATGCGATACACATTTTATAAAACTTTTTTCAATGATCTAACCGTCAAACTTGTTTGCACACACTCCGAGATCGCATATGTAAAAAATCACAAAAAACAAACATTTAGAGATTAGGTAACAGAACAAAAGCTTTCGATGGTTATAAACGAAAAATCACAATTTAACGGTTATTTTAGCTCTGGTTTTGATGATTTTTTACTGTTACACTCCTCGACCCTATAAGAATGCATTGAATGAATTTGATCTTCAATTTAAAATATTTACACTAATGGATACCACAAAATCTTATTTTATACTTGATGGGGAAGTATAACATTAACTCTAAGTGTTTGTTTAATATACCGTTTTGATGCGATAAGCATTCTACGAAATGTTTTTCAATGATCAAACCGTCAAATTTATTTTTACACACTTCGAGATCGCATACGTAAAAAATCGCAAAAAACAAACATTCAAAGATTAGGTAACGGAACAAAAGTTTTCGATGGTTATGAACGAAAAATCACAATTTAATGGTTATTTTAGCTTCGATTTTGATGATTTTTTACAGCTACACTCCTCTACCTTATAAGGATGCACTGAATGAATTCGATCTTCAATTTAAAATATTTACACTAATGGATAAATCTTATTTTACACTTAATGGAAGTATAACATTAACTCTTAAATATTTGTTAAATCTATTAATTTGATAGGATATGCATTCTACGAAATTAGTTTCAACGATCCAACCTCAAAGATGCATTTAAACTCTTGTGGTGAAGACCGTTAGTGAATTTAACCCAAAAATGGAAAAAAACACAATGTGCATATATAACCATGATAACATTTTAAATGACCGCAACACATTAAGGATAATAAGGAGTAACATTGATACTGATACAATTACACTTTTGAGTTTTTGAGGTTTGGATTTTCTTTTTCTCCACTTTTCTACTGCTTTCAGTTCGCAATGAGTTTTGGGTACACAATCTTACAAAGAAAAAGCCAATTGGCAAGAAAGAGATGTAAAGTCTGGTCATCGATCAACCTTCCCTTGATAGAATACAAGGGTCAAGATGAGTTCAGGGACGAAGTTGGCTCGCTCATTGAATTATCATGGTGTTGTGGGTATCTCGACCTCCATCTTAATCCGTGCAAAAAAGTGTTAGAAATTTTGAGTAGAAATTTCATTGCCCCACATTGATCGTTCCCAAAAGGTTTCCTCACTTTATAAGACTTTATCCCTTATAGAAAATGATTGAAGTGATAGGTTTTAGAGAATAAAATTAGCTCACCCTTAGGGTTGGGCTTATTGGGCTTATATATCAAAAATGGGCCTTGGAGTGTACTATATTTAATTAATTTCCAATTTAATTTAATTATTTTTTATTTGAACAGACTCATCATTAAAAAACACAGAGAGCACAACACCCCTCTGAATAGATGTCTCCCAACAGTCACATCTCATTCTCATACTTGTTGCGAACAGGCATAATCCCACTATATATACATCCATTTGCATGACATTTAGAATACAGAAAATATCAAATTCTTCTTCTACATTCCTAAACCTTCTTACTGAGAGAACCACACAGAAATTCGCCAAAAGTTAAATTTTCCGATGCTGGAATTCTAACTTGATCGTTGAATCCTGGTGAAGCAAACGTTCGCAGAACTACAAGCATTGAGTAGGGACGAAATTTCTATTTCAAGGACATTGCGCTACGCAAGCCTCGATCTTCAAGTTGTTTGTTTTATATTTTTGTTTTGTTCATAATCTATTAATTTTTCTATTCGCATTTATTATTTATTAACATATATAATTATATCACAGATTGTTGACATACACACACACACACACACAACAGAAAGAAACAAAATTTGTTGAAGCAGGTGGGAATTTCAACAACTCAAAGAAAAGAACCGCACTCCGCCGCACAATTTCAAACTCAAGGTCGGACGCCAATATATTGACTCTTATAGAAGAAAAGAGTAGTACTTTCCACCATTAGAAAACTAGTGGGTGCATTCCAGCAAGTTGTATTCCTCTCCTAGAGACTAGTAAAACGTTAATACCGATCACATCCGTCGTAGCAAAAACAAATTGGTAACTTTCAATATGGACTTCGACTTCGACAGTGGAATACTTTAGTTTTCTATAAGGCCTAACTACATTTTGGTACAAAATTGAAACTTAAGAGCTAGTTTGTTAACCAAATAGTTTTATGTTTTTAATTTTTACTTATAATCTATAGATTGATGAAAAACATGTGGTCGGATGACCAATGAAGAAAGGTGAAGGATAGATGGTGAAAGCAGTGTGAATTGATGTTCTAAAAAACGGTTTATATAGCTGGCCAACACCACTATTAACTACCAGTCGGTTAGAAAATAAGGTATGGCGCCTCTGTGTGCCTAGCGGAATAGGTAGTTGTCTTGTTTTTTTTAATTGACAATGAGTCTTGACTCACTCTCTCCCAAACAAAAAAAAGAAAACCAAGAATGCAATGTGTTCATGTCCCTAGTACTTTATAATTTATTTATATTTATATTTTGCATTTTATGTTTCCCCATTACAAGTATAGTTTTCATTTATTGATTTGTTTTAAGAATAAATATGCATTTATTTATATGTCGTATAATAAATTTAATAATTAACATAAGAAAATTAAAAAAAAAAAACCCTAGGCCACCAATTAGGACTGTACCCGACGCTCGATAACGGCCTAGCAATGTTTAAAACATAGGTGTGAGGGGAATATGTCTAGAAATCAACATAAAATGTCTTGATTATGCTCCCTTGGCTGATTTTCGCGTCGCCCCTTTGATTCTTCCTTTGAATGGCGTAAAGCCTAGGTTTGAATGTTAGAGTCCACAACTCTTACGTTGCATAAATGTTTCAGGGCCGGATGGTGCGTTTGACTTTCAGGTCAGTGGTTTATGTCTCCACGCCTGTAGGCCGCCTATCGTAACCACACTTAATAGGGCACGAGCCTCCCAAGCTGCTAACCGAACAAGGCGAAATAGGGTAAAAGAGACTCCTCTAACACTATCAATGGGATTTTTTTAGATTCTTCTAACATCATACATATTGATAAGTAAATATGGATGTAGATGAATTTGTTTAAAAAAAAAAAAAAAAAAAAAAAAAAAAAAAACAAACAAACAAACAAACAAACAAACAAACAAAAACAAACGAAATGGCTTAAATTAATCCTTGCAAGGTAATGAAAGAAATCCTTCTAATAAGCATGCATCACTTTTGGTTATGTTGGAGTTTCTAGAAAGGAATAGGTTAGGCAGTTAGCATCCAATGCGTTATTAGAGCCCACAACTCTTAAGTTGCATAAATTTTTCAGGCTCAGATGGTGCGTTTGACTTCCGGGTTAGTGGTCAATATCTTCAAGCCCATAGGCTGCCTATCGTAACCACACTTAATAGGGTTTCAGCCTCCCAAGCTACTAATCGAACAAGACAAAATAGGCTAAAAGAGACTCCTCTTACACTATCAGTGTGAAATTTTTATATTCTTCTAACATGATATAAATTAATAAGTAAATATGGATGTAGTTGAATTTGTAAAAAGTAAAAAAAAAAAAAAAAAAAAAAAAAAAAAAAAAACAAACGAAATGGCTTAAATTAATCCTTGCGATGTAATGAAACAAATCCTTTTGACAAGCATGCATCACTTTTAGTTTTGTTGGAGTTTCTAGAAAGGAATAGGTTAGGTGGTTTGCATCCAATGCGCTATTAGTTAGCACGTAACAGGAAAAAAACAAAAACAAGGGGAACAGAAAACTAAACACGTCAAAGGTTTCATTACCTTTTGCACCGCTAAATTTAGACCCGTACCTCCTCCTTGAGTTGTTTAATTATAAATATGATCTCCATTCATCCATTACTTAAATCAAACAAATAGTTTGTTATCACTTTAGCATCAATTTAAGAAACACACACCTTGAGCAATGGACTCCTCAATCGGATATGCAACTTTCATTGCATCTTTACTCTTATGTCTCTCATCGTCTCTGATACCATTTGCAAATGCAACAGCGTCTTCATTAATTAATAGTGTTTGCAAGCAAACCCAAGACCGATTCGGCTACAACTACAATCAATGCGTAAAATCTCTTTGGAAAGATATTCCAACTCGATCAGCATCTAATCTCAAAGATCTTGATACAGCCATTGTTAAATTAGCACTAACAAATGCACAACAAAGCAAAGCTTTCTTTGTCAATGCGCTCAACACCACCGGCAAAGGTATTGTTAAGGGCTTCGAAGGAGTCAAACAATGTGTAGATTCATATGATTTTGCAGTAGACGGTTTTGCTTTCTCAGTGCGAGGGATCAAAGATAATGACAAATCAGTCTCCCAAATACTCACACAAGTACAAGACGAAATTTTTCGTTGTGAAAAAGCACTGGGCTCTGCCGAAATTGAACTGCCTGATTCAGTATCTTCGACAAACTTTTTAACCACGTTATGTAGGGATGTCGCATTCATTATTACTTCTCAGTTATGAAATATCTAGAAAAGATACGTAAACAATGTATTAAAATTAATATGTATTGCTTACATGCTAAATAATATACATATGATTACTATATATTTAATTTGTAAAAGAAAAGAAAAGAACGAAAAATGAATGTATGAAAAAAAACAAAAAAAAAAAGCCTGTTTTAATATTGAATCCCTTTGTGTTGCTCTTTTGGCTATCCATATTACGCATACACCCAGATATACTACACGTGGAAATCTTAAGAAAACAATATGCTATGCATCTTTAATGTTGACAGCATCAGTGGAAACTTTCAAACTAACATTCTTTGTTGATTATTCGAATTTGAAAATATGAAGAAAAACACGCAAGACAATGTGCATATATAACCAGGAGTCACATTGATACTGATACAATTGTACTTTAGAGTTTTGAGGTTTAGATTTTCTTTTTCTCCACTTTTCGATTGCTTTCATCAGTTCTCAATGAGTTGGGTACACAATCATACGAAGAAAAAGTCAATCGGCAAGAAAGAGATGTAAAGTCTGGTCCTGTCGATCAACCTTCAAGAGATGTAAAGTCCGGTTTCGTTGATCACCCTTTCCTTGAAAGGATACACAGGTCAAGGGGAAGACTTGACTTCAGGGACGAAGTTGGCTCGCTCATTGAATTGTCGCGGTGATGTGGGTATCTCGACCTCCATCTCTATCCGTGCAAGAAAGAAACAGAATCTGTTGAGGCAGGTGGGAATTTCAACAACTCAAAGAAAAGGACCGCGCTCCACCGCACCACTTCCAACTCAAGCTCCGGCGCCAATATGCTGACTCTCCTATAAGCAAAGGGCAATACTTTCCACCACTAGTAAACTGGTGGGTGCATTCCAGCAAGTCGTCTTCTTCTCTTAGATACTAGTAAAACTTTAATACCGAACACATCCATCGTAGCACAAATAAATTGGTAACTTTCAATATGGACTTCGACTTCGACAGTGGAATACTTTAGGTTTCTATAAGGCCTCACTACATTTTGGTACAAAATTAAAACTCCAGAGCGAGTTTGTTAACCAATTTGTTTTAAGTTTTTAATTTTAATTTATAATTCTATAGATTGATGAAAAATATGTGATCTGATGACCAATGAAGAAGGGCGAAGAATAGATGGTTAAAGCAGTGTGAATCAATGTTCTAAAAAACAGTCTATACGGCTGGCCAGCACCACGATTAAATACCAGTCGGTTAGAAAATCAGGTATCGCACCTATGTGGGCCTAGGTGGAGTAGGTGATTGTCTTTTTTTTTTTAATTGACTTTGAGTCTTGACTAACTCTTTCTCGGACAAAAAAAAAAAAAAAAAAAAAAAAAAAAGAAAACCAAGAATGCGACGTGTTCATCTCTCTTTGCCGTAATTCTTTAATGTTGTAAAAAAATTGTTACTTTATCATTTATTTATATTTATATTTTTCATTTTATGTTTCCCTATTACAAGTATAGTATTTATTTATTTGTTTGTTTTAAGAATAAATATGAATTTATTTATATGTGGTACAATAAATTTAATAATTAACATAAGAAAATTTTAAAATAAAAACAAAAATACCCCAGGCCACCAGTTAGGGCCCTACCCAATGCCCGATAGCAGCCTAGCTATGTTTGAAAGTAGGTGTGAGCGGAAAATGTATGGAAATCAAACACAAAATGTCTTGACTGTGCTCCCTTGAATGATTTCCGCATCACCCTTTAGATTATTCCTTTGAAAGGTGTAAAGCCTAGGTTTGAAGGTTAGAACCCACAACTAATACGTTGCAAAAAAATTTTGGATGCCGAGTGGTGCTTTTGACTTCCGAGTTAGGTGTCCATGTCACCATGCCCGCAGGTCGTCTATCGTAACCGCGCTTAATAGGGCTCGAGCCTCCCAAGGTACTAACTGGACAAGACGAAATAGGCTAAAAGAGACTCCTCTAACACTATAAGTGTGAATTTTTTATATTCTTCGAACATGACATATATAGATAAGTAAATATGAATGTAGATCAATTTGTAAAAACTTATTAAAAAAAAAAAAAAACAAAAAAAAAAAAAAACAAACAAACGAAATGGCTTAAATTAATCCTTGCGATGTAATGAAAGAAATCCTTTTGATAAGCATGCATCACTTTTGGTTTCGTTCGAGTTTCTAGAAAGGAATAGGTTAGGTGGTTTGCATCCAATGTATTATTAGTTAGCACGTAACAGAAAAAAACAAAAAACAAAGGAAACAGAAAACTAAACACGTCAAAGGAAATGGGTTTCCTTCAATTCATTATTTTTTGCACCCCTAAATTTAGACCGGTACCTCCTCCTCGAGTTGTTTAATTATAAATATGATCTCTATTCATCCATTACTTAAATCAAACAAATAGTTTGTAATATCTTTATCATCAATTTAAGAAACACACCTTGAACAATGGACTCCTCAATCGGATATGCAACTTTCATTGCATCTTTACTCTTATGTCTCTCATCATCTCCGATACCATTTGCAAATGCAACAGCGTCTTCATTAATTAGTAGTGTTTGCAAGCAAACCCAAGACCGATTCGGCTACAACTACAATCAATGCGTAAAATCTCTTTGGAAGGATATTCCAACTCGATCAGCATCTAATCTCAAAGATCTTGATACATCCATTGTTAAATTAGCACTAGCAAATGCACAACAAAGCAAAGCTTTCTTTGTCAATGCGCTCAACACCACCGGCAAAGGTATTGTTAAGGGCTTCGAAGGAGTCAAACAATGCGTAGATTCATATGATTTTGCAGTAGATGGTTTCGCTTTCTCAGTGCGAGGGATCAAAGATAATGACAAATCGGTCTCCCAAATACTCACACAAGTACAAGACGAAATTTTTCGTTGTGAAAAAGCATTGGGCTCTGCCGAAATTGAACTTCCTGACTCAGTATCTTCGACAAACTTTTTGACCACGTTATGTAGAGATGTCGCATTCGTTATTACTTCTCAGTTATGAAATATCTAGAAAAGATACGTAAACAATGTATTAAAATTAATATGTATTACTTACATGCTAAATAATATACATAAGATTACTATATATTTAATTTGTAAAAGAAAAGAAAAGAATGAAAAACGAATGTATGAAAACAAAAAGCTGTTTTAATATTGAATCCTTCTGTGTTGCTCTTGCGGCTGTCCATATTACGCATACACCCAGATATACTACACGTGGAAATCTTCCGAACACAATATGCTATGCGTCTTTAATGTTGACAGGATCAGTGGAAACTTTCAAACCGTAATTCTTTGTTGATTATTCGAATTTGAAAATATGAAGGAAAAAAAACGCAATATATAACCATGATAGCATTTCAAATGACCACAACGCATTAAGGACAATAAGGAGTCACATTGATACTGATACAATTACACTTTTGAGTTTTGAGGTTTGGATTTTCTTTTTCTCCACTTTTCGACTGCTTTCAGTTCTCAATGAGTTTGGGTACACAATCATTTGAAGAAAAAGTCAATCGGCAAGAAAGAGATGCAAAGTATGGTCCCGTCGATCAACCTTCAAGAGATGTAAAGTCTGGTTTCGTCGATCACCCTTTCCTTGAAAGGATACACAGGTGAAGGGGAAGACTTGACTTTAGGGACGAAGTTGGCTCGCTCATTGAATTTTCGTGGTGATGAGTTATTTATATTTATATGTTTCCCTATTACAAGCATAGTATTTATTTATTTGTTTTTAGAATAAATATGCATTTATTTATAAGTGGTACAATAAATTTAATAATTAACAGAAAATTAAGGAAAAAAAAACAGCAGGCCACTAGTTAGGACCCCACCTGACGCTCGATAACGGCGTAGCGATATTTAAAACACAGGTGTGAGCAGAATATGTTTGGAAATCAAACACAAATTGTCCTGATTATGCTCCCTTGGCTGATTTCCACATCACCCTTTCGATTATTCCTTCGAAAGGCGTAAAGCCTAGGTTTGAAGGTCAAAACCCACAACTATTAGGATGCATAATTTTCTTGGACAACGAATGGTGCTTTTGACTTCCGGGTCAGGGGTCCATGTCCCCATGCCCGTAGGCCACCTATTGTAGCCGCGCTTAATAGGGCTCGAGCCTCCCAAGTTGCTAACCGAATAAGACGAAATAGGCTAAAAGAGACTCTTCCAACACTGTCTGTGCGAATTTTTTATATTCTTCTAACATGATATATATATATATATATATGTGTGTGTGTGTGTGTGTGTGTGTGTGTGTATTGATAAGTAAATATGGATATAAGTGAATTTGTAAAAAGTAAAAAGCAAAAAAAAAAAAAAAAAAAAAAAAAAAAAAAAAAAAAAAAGCAAACGAAATGGCTTAAATTAATACTTGCGATGTAATGAAAGAAATCCTTTTGATAAGCATGCATCACTTTTGGTTTTGTTGGAGTTTCTAGAAAGGAATAGGTTAAGTGGTTTGCATCCAATGCGTTATTAATTAGCACGTAACAGAAAAAACAAAAACTAGGGGAACAGAAAACTAAACACGTCAAAGGAAATGGGTTTCATTACCTTTTGCACCCCTAAATTTAGACCCGTACCTCATCCTTGAGTTGTTTAATTATAAATATGATCTCCATTCATCCATTACTTAAATCAAACAAATAGTTTGTAATCACTTTAGCATCAATTTAAGAAACACACACCTAGAGCAATGGACTCCTCCTCAATCGGATATGTAACTTTCATTTCATCCTTACTCTTATGTCTCTCATCGTCTCTGATACCATTTGCAAATGCAACTGCGTCTTCATTAATTAGTAGTGTTTGCAAGCAAACGCAAGACCGATTCGGCTACAACTACAATCAATGCGTAAAATCTCTTTGGAAGGATATTCCAACTCGATCAGCATCTAATCTCAAAGATCTTGATACAGCCATTGTTAAATTAGCACTAGCAAATGCACAACAAAGCAAAGCTTTCTTTGTCAATGCGCTCAACACCACCGGCAAAGGTATTGTTAAGGGTTTCGAAGGAATCAAACAATGCGTAGATTCATATGATTTTGCAATAGACGGTTTCGCTTTCTCAGTGCGAGGGATCAAAGATAATGACAAATCGGTCTCCCAAATACTCACACAAGTACAAGACGAAATTTTTCGTTGTGAAAAAGCATTGGGCTCTGCCGAAATTGAACTTCCTGATTCAGTATCTTCGACAAACTTTTTGACCACGTTATATAGAGATATCGCATTCGTTATTACTTCTCAGTTATGAAATATCTAGAAAAGATACGTAAACAATGTATTAAAATGAATATGTATTACTTACATGCTAAATAATATACATAAGATTACTATATATTTAATTTGTAAAAGAAAAGAAAAGAATGAAAAACGAATGTATGAAAACAAAAAGCTGTTTTAATATTGAATCCTTCTGTGTTGCTCTTGCGGCTGTCCATATTACGCATACACCCAGATATACTACACGTGGAAATCTTCCGAACACAATATGCTATGCGTCTTTAATGTTGACAGGATCAGTGGAAACTTTCAAACCGTAATTCTTTGTTGATTATTCGAATTTGAAAATATGAAGAAAAAAAAACGCAATATATAACCATGATAGCATTTCAAATGACCACAACGCATTAAGGACAACAAGGAGTCACATTGATACTGATACAATTACACTTTTGAGTTTTGAGGTTTGGATTTTCTTTTTCTCCACTTTTCGACTGCTTTCAGTTCTCAATGAGTTTGGGTACACAATCATTTGAAGAAAAAGTCAATCGGCAAGAAAGAGATGCAAAGTATGGTCCCGTCGATCAACCTTCAAGAGATGTAAAGTCTGGTTTCGTCGATCACCCTTTCCTTGAAAGGATACACAGGTGAAGGGGAAGACTTGACTTCAGGGACGAAGTTGGCTCGTTCATTGAATTTTCGTGGTGATGAGGGTATTTCGACCTCCATCTCTATCCCTGCAAGAAAGAAACAGAATCTGTTGAGGCAGGTGGGAATTTCAACAACACAAAGAAATGGACCGCGCTCCACCGGACCACTTCCAACTCAAGTTCCGGCGCCAATATGTTGACTCTCCTAGAAGCAAAGGGCAATAATTTCCACCATTAGTAAACTTGTGGTTGCATTCCAGCAAGTTGTATTCCTCTCTTAGATACTAGTAAAACCTTAATACCGATCACATCCGTCGTCGCACAAACAAATTGGTAACTTTCAATATGGACTTCGACTTCGACAGTGAAATACTTTAGGTTTCTATAAGGCCTCACTACATTTTGGTACAAAATTAAAACTCCAAAGCAAGTTTGTTAACCAATTTGTTTTAAGTTTTTAATTTTAATTTATAATTCTATAGATTGATGAAAAATATATGGTCTGATGACCAATGAAGAAAGGCTAAGAATAGATGGTGAAAGCAATGTGAATCGATGTTCTAAAAAACAATCTATACAGTTGGTCAGCAACATGATTAAATACCAGTTGATTAGAAAATCAGATATGGCGCCTATGTGGGTCTAGACAGAATGGGTGATTGCCTTTTCTTTTTTTCTTTTTTTTAATTAACTTTGAGTCTTGACTAACTCTCCCAGACAAAAAAAAAAAAAAAAAAAAAAAACCTAGAATGCGATGTGTTCGTCTCTCTTTGCCATAATTCTTTAATGTTGTAAAAAAAATTGTAGTACTTTATAAGTTATTTATATTTATATGTTTCCCTATTACAAGTATAGTATTTATTTATTTGTTTTTAGAATAAATATGCATTTATTTATAAGTGGTACAATAAATTTAATAATTAACAGAAAATTAAGGAAAAAAAAAAACAGCAAGCCACTAGTTAGGACCCCACCTGACGCTCGATAACGGCGTAGCGATATTTAAAACACAGGTGTGAGCAGAATATGTTTGGAAATCAAACACAAATTGTCTTGATTATGCTCCCTTGGCTGATTTCCACATCGCCCTTTCGATTATTCCTTCGAAAGGCGTAAAGCCTAGGTTTGAAGGTGAGAACCCACAACTATTAGGATGCATAATTTTCTTGGACAACGAATGGTGCTTTTGACTTCCGGGTCAGCGGTCCATGTCCCCATGCCCGTAGGCCACCCATTGTAGCCGCGCTTAATAGGGTTCGAGCCTCCCAAGTTGCTAACCGAATAAGACGAAATAGGCTAAAAGAGACTCCTCCAACACTGTCTGTGTGAATTTTTTATATTCTTCTAACATGATATATATATATATATATATATATATATATGTATATATATGTGTGTGTGTGTGTGTGTATATTGATAAGTAAATATGGATATAAGTGAATTTGTAAAAAGTAAAAAAAAAAAAAAAAAAAAAAAGCAAACGAAATGGCTTAAATTAATACTTGCGATGTAATGAAAGAAATCCTTTTGATAAGCATGCATCACTTTTGGTTTTGTTGGAGTTTCTAGAAAGGAATAGGTTAAGTGGTTTGCATCCAATGCGTTATTAGTTAGCACGTAACAGAAAAAACAAAAACTAGGGGAACAGAAAACTAAACACGTCAAAGGAAATGGGTTTCATTACCTTTTGCACCCCTAAATTTAGACCCGTACCTCATCCTTGAGTTGTTTAATTATAAATATGATCTCCATTCATCCATTACTTAAATCAAACAAATAGTTTGTAATCACTTTAGCATCAATTTAAGAAACACACACCTAGAGCAATGGACTCCTCCTCAATCGGATATGTAACTTTCATTTCATCCTTACTCTTATGTCTCTCATCGTCTCTGATACCATTTGCAAATGCAACTGCGTCTTCATTAATTAGTAGTGTTTGCAAGCAAACCCAAGACCGATTCGGCTACAACTACAATCAATGCGTAAAATCTCTTTGGAAGGATATTCCAACTCGATCAGCATCTAATCTCAAAAATCTTGATACAGCCATTGTTAAATTAGCACTAGCAAATGCACAACAAAGCAAAGCTTTCTTTGTCAATGCGCTCAACACCACCGGCAAAGGTATTGTTAAGGGCTTCGAGGGAGTTAAACAATGCGTAGATTCATATGATTTTGCAGTAGACGGTTTCGCTTTTTCAGTGCGAGGGATCAAAGATAATGACAAATCGGTCTCCCAAATACTCACACAAGTACAAGATGAAATTTTTCGTTGCGAAAAAGCATTGGGCTCTACCGAAATTGAACTTCCTGATTCAGTATCTTCGACAAACTTTTTAACAACGTTATGTAGGGATGTCGCATTCGTTATTACTTCTCAGTTATGAAATATCTAGAAATGATACATAAACAATGTATTAAAATTAATATGTGTTACTTACATGCTAAATAATATACATATGATTACTATATATTTAATTTGTAAAAGAAAAGAAAAGAACGAAAAATGAATGTATGAAAACAAAAAGCTGTTTTAATATTGAATCCTTCTGTGTTGCACTTGTGGCTGTCCATATTACGCATACACCCAGATATACTACACGTGGAAATCTTAAGAACACAATATGCTATGCATCTTTAATGTTGACAGCATCAATGGAAACTTTCAAACTATAATTCTTTGTTGATTATTCGAATTTCAAAATATGGAGAAAAAAACGCAAGACAATGTGCATATATAAGCATGATAGCATTTCAAACGACCGCAACGCATTAAGGACAACAAAGAGTCACATTGATACTGATACAATTACACTTTTGAGTTTTGAGGTTTCGATTTTTTTTCCTCCACTTTTCGACTGCTTTCAGTTCTCAACGAGTTTGGGTACACAATCATATGAAGAAAAAGTCAATCGGCAAGAAAAAGATGTACAGTCTGGTCCCGTCAATCAACCTTCAAGAGATGTAAGGTCTAGTTTCGTCGATCACCCTTTCCTTGAAAGGATACACAGGTGAAGGGGAAGACTTGACTTCAGGGATGAAGTTGGCTCGCTCATTGAATTGTTGCGGTGATGTGGGTATCTCGACCTCCATCTCTATCCATGCAAGAAATAAACAGAATCTATTGAGAGAGAGTTTGTTAGCCAGTTTGTTTTAAATTTTAAATTTTTATTTATAATTCTATAGATTGATGAAAAATATGTGGTCTTATGACCAATGAAGAAAGGTGAAGGATAGATGGTGAAAGCAGTGTGAATCAATGTTCTAAAAAATGGTCTATACAGCTGGCCAACACCACAATTAAATGCTAATCGATTAGAAAATCAGGTATGGCGCCTATGTGGACCTAGGTGGAATAGGTGATTGTCTTTATTTTTTTTATTATTGACTTTGAGTCTTGACTCACTCTCTTCCAGACAAAAAAATGAAAGCCAAGAATGCGATGTGTTCGTCTCTCTTTGCTATAGGAGTGAGTTTGTTAACCAATTTGTTTTAAGTTTTTAAATTTTGTTTATAATTCTATAGATTGATTAAAAATATGTGGTTTGATGAACATTGAAGAAAGGCGAAGGACAGATGGTGAAAGTAGTGTGAATCTATTTTCTAAAAACAATTTATATAGCTGGCCAGTACCACGATTAAATACTAGTCAGTTAGAAAAGCAGGTATGGTGCCTATGTGGGCCTAGGCAGAATAGGTGATTGTTTTTTATTTTTTTTTACTGACTTTGAGTCTTGACTCACTCTCTCCCAAACAAAAAAAGAAAACCAAGATTGCGATGTGTTTGTCACTTTTTGCCGTAGTTCTGTAATGTTGTCAACAATTTGTAGCACTTTATAATTTATTTATATTTATATTTTGCATTTTTTGTTTCCCCATTATAAGTATAGTTTTTATTTATTTATTTTTTTTTATGAATAAATATGCATTCATCTATATGTCGTATAATAAATTTAATAATTAACATAAGAAAATTTAAAAAAAAAAAACCCCAAGCCACCAATTAGGACCCTACCCGACGCTCGATAATAGCCTGGCGATGTTTAAATCATAGGTGTGAGAGGAATATGTCTAGAAATCAAACACAAAATGTCTTGATTATGCTCCATTGGCTGATTTCCACACTGCCCTTTCGATTCTTCCTTTGAATGTCGTAAAGCCCGGGTTTGAATG
This sequence comes from Pyrus communis, assembly GCF_041283825.1. Lineage (NCBI taxonomy): Eukaryota > Viridiplantae > Streptophyta > Magnoliopsida > Rosales > Rosaceae > Pyrus > Pyrus communis. The sequence goes on from NC_142569.1 coordinate 15,757,109, forward strand.
TTAGAACCCACAACTCTTAGGTTCATAAATTTTTCGGAGGTCGGATGGTGCGTTTGACTTCCGAGTCAGGGATCCATGTCCCCATGCCCGTAGGCCGCCTATCGTAACCACACTTAATAGGGCATGAGCCTCCCAATCTACTAACCGGATAAGACGAAATAAGCTAAAAGGGACTCCTCTAACACTATCAGTGAGAATTTTTTAGATTCTTCTAACATCATATATATTGATAAATAAATACGAATGTTGATGAATTTGTAAAAAATAAAATAAACAAACAAACAAAATGGCTTAAATTAAACCTTGCGATGTAATGAAATAAATCCTTTTGATAAGCATGCATCACTTTTGGTTATGTTGGAGTTTCTAGAAAGGAATTGGTTAGGTGGTTTGCATCCAATGCGTTATTAGTTAGTACGTAACAGAAAAAAGAAAAACTAATAGAATAGAAAACTAAACACGTCAAAAGAAATAGGTTTCTTTACCTTCTGTGCCCCTAAATTTGGACTCGTACCCCCTCCTTGAGTTGTTTAATTATAAATATGATCTCCATTCATCCATTGCTTAAATCAAACTAATAGTTTGTAATCACTTTAGCATCAATTGAAGAAACATACACCTTGAACAATGGACTCCTCAATCAGATATGCAATTTTCATTGCATCCTTTTGTTTGTCATTATCTCCAACACCAATGTAGCACACGATGTGCTGATAACATAATTATGATTATGTAATGGTAAATCGATAATTCTAGTCAGCATAACACTATTCATGACCGCAAATATAATTAAGGCATCCCATAATAGTACGCATACCAATGCATACCGTAAGATTCATAATTCTCAACATTACAACATTTCTTATAAACGTTAATTTAATTATGACAATCACGTGGAAAATTCATTATTAAATATGTATGTGAAAACTAAACAAATACACACACACACACACACACATTATATAAAAGAAAAGACCCACTCACAGATACTTGCGAGGTCACAACCTTCGAACTAGGAAAGCCGGAGTCTTCGATAGTAATCACACCTAAGTATAATATTAGGACCCATTAGTAATACTCAACTAAAATGATTAGATTTGGGAAAACGGAGTGCGGATTTGGAATCAGGACGTCGAAATATACCAAGAAGGGTCCTGGGCAATTTTTATAAAAGGTCAACAAAAAGTCAACGGTCAATCCCAAAAAGTCAACCGAGCCACCAAGGCAGTCAACTATGTTAAAACTTTAGAATTTCACTAAATGAATGTCAAAAACGAACTCGGGCAACGAAATTAGCCTATAAGGATTTTCGAGAAAATTTCAAAAAAGTCAACTAACAACCAATAGTTAACTTTAATGGATTATTACATCCTTAGACAAACTACTCTGTAAAGTTAACTAGAAGTTAATAGAATATTCCAAATGAATATTCCCTCCAAATTCTGAAATGGACCTGGGTCGGTTTCGTGGATTTGGGTTAGATCTGGTTCTCGGATCCGTGTTTGGATCCCTTTTTTTTGTCGAGTTAGGTCGACCCAGTCCCAATTGCTGGTCCAGCTGTTGGTTTTTGGAAAATTTGGCCGGAAAACTTCCACGACTTTGATTAGCTCCAAAAATGAGCTATTTTTCACATTCTAAGTTAAAGCTTAAGAGGAAAGGAAAGGAAATATACCGTCATTGGGCCTTGCCATGGCCAGAAAATGGCCGGAAAAGGCTGCACCATCTCGCCAGTTCGCCGAAAAACTGGGGAGAGTCTTCCCTGAGATGATTTCATGCTAATCCATCACCAAAATGAGTATACAGACTTAGTAATCAAACCAAATATGAATTTGAGACAAAGAAAAGTGATCTCGAGGCTTACCACAGTCGAAACAGTGGAAATTCGCTGGATTTTCCTTTGGTTTCGCACCGGATTCCATGGTGCCTATGTTAAACCAAGTCAGAGTTATGGTTGGATAAGGACTACATTCCTGAATAAATGTAAAACTTTAGAACTCTCAGGTTTTCAACTCAGAATGTGCATACCCACCAACTGATGGGTTGCGTGTATTTATAATAATTTTGAGATTACATCAGGGGTTTATCAACCCTATTTAGACGGCAATATTTGAATTTGAATAATACAACATCTGGGAAAACAAACTTTCAAACATTTAAAAATAATCTAGAACTATCAGAGTTATCATTGGATAAGGACTGCATTCCTGAATAACAGACTTTAGAGTTTAAACATGAGCTGGATTCTTGATAACTCTGACTTGGTCTAACAGCCTATGTCTCATTTCGAACCTAGCACTTTGATCTGAGGATCCTAAACTCGAGAAGAAGTGTAAGAAAGAGAGGTGGTGGTGGTCACTGTCGTTTGTTGTGCGGTGCACAGGGAGGGTGAGGAGCTGATAGAGAAATGAGAGGTTTAGGGTGAAGAGAGATAAGGAAAAGTGAAGAAGGGATGTCAAAAGAGTTCCAAGGGAGTTGGAGGGAGAGTGACGTGTGGCAAAAGGAGAAGTGGTCACGAGACCCACAATAAAAAAAAAAAAATTAAAATTAAAGCAATAAAATAACATAAGGGAAAATATCTGAAATAGTGAGTTTACCAATATATCCTTTGACTTCGTAAGTCTGTAAAATTTTCATCGTAATTTGAATTCGATTCTGCTTGTGCCCGTACGTTTGTAACAACGAGTACTACATGAATACGGTAAAATAGTAGCTCATATACATCATGAAATGACAGTTAACGAAAGTCAACAATCTCTTCTCAAGGGCATTTTTGTCAATTCACACTTATAAAATTAATAAAACCATAAAATTAGGGACGGGTTGGTACAAGAGCTTAATTTTTTTTGAAAAAAATTAGAGGGAAACAACGTTCGCCAGACGAAATTTTAGAGTATTTCGTCGGGTAAACCATTTAATATGGGAAAAATTTTGATATTTTGGGTTAACATTTGCCCGACGAAAATGACGTTGTGACCCGACGAATATGTATATTTTTTCCCGACGACCTTCACCTATTCGTAGAGCAAACTAAAAATCTATTTATTTTTTTCTTATTTATCTATTTATTTATTTTCCAAAGGTTAAAAGACCATCGAATTTAATTATTAGGTCCCTTTAATTTGTGATTATACTCTCAATTAGCGTTCTTAAAAAAATCATCGAAATCGGTCCTAAAATAACCGTTAATTCGTGATAATCTGTTTGTAACCCTTGAAAGAATTTGTCCGATTACTTAATCCCGAAAGTTTGTTTTTGGTGAGTATTGATGTAAACGATCTTGAAGTACTACAAACAAGTTTAATGGTTGGAAAGTTGAAATTAGTTTCGTAGACTCTGTATCATGTCAAAACAAATATTCTACAAACACTTACAGTTTATTCTACTTAAGTAAAATGTAAGATTTTGTGGTAACCACTAGTGTAAATATTTTGAATTGATGTTCGTTATTGTATTCCTCTAAAGACAAGGAGTGTAGTTGTAAAAAATCATTAAAATTGGAGCTAAAATAACCATTACATCATGTTTTTTCATTTCTAATCGTCAAAAGATTTTGTCTCGTTATTTAATCCTCCAAAGTTTTTTTTCTTGTGATTTTTTGCGTATGCGATCTTAGAGTATATACAAACAAATTTGATGGTTGAATCGTTGAAATTAGTTTCGTAGACTGCGTATTCTATCAAAACAATATATTCAACTAACACTTTTATTTTATACTTTCCATTAAGTAGAATGTAAGATTTTGTGATAACAACTAGTAAAATTGGTACCTGGTGGAATAACCTGTATATAAAAATTATAATCCGCTGGATTGACTAGTCAAGCCCGTTAGTCAACTAAGATAGATTTGTTAGTCGATATAAATCGAAGGTTCAATTTCCAATTTCAATTACAAAAAACTATCTTAATCAGCAAGGCTGCAATTTGTTGCAAGTTATTTATGTGTCAAGTGGCCAAGATTGTGAGCACGTACCATTTAAGTGTTCAATAGATATATGTATCAAGTATGTGTATGTGAGATGTGTGACACAATAAAAATAACTTGAACAAAAGATATTTTTTGCCAGAAAAACCAACCTCTGGGTTAAAAAGTTGGGGACTCTCCATTGAGTCCAATCCACTAGTGTAAACAAAGATTCATACAAAGATCACACAAGATGAAGCAGCTTTACCTTTGTGCAACCTTGCTTTACACGAGATGGACTCATTCGGTCTTCACGAAGTGGCAGCTCCTCTTGAGCTTATCACCTTGTGCACCGAGATCAACATGATCAATGATATGATATGATTTGATGATATGCACATGAAATCTGGATTCAAATGACCAATCAGATTCTTCAATTAAACAGTTGAAGGAAGAATCTAACTTGAACCAAAAGCTTGGTCTAAAAATGAATTTAAAGCTTAAAAACTAGACCAAGACATAAATGCAAAACCTTAAAACAATGCAACCCTAATATACAATGATTGGGTGTTTAATGCATGAGGAAGGTTTGGCATCTAAGGTTTCATAAATGGAGAAGATGCAAGCTTAAAGCCTTAAAGCAACTCTTTCTCTCTAACAAATGAATTCTAAAACCCCCAAAGAACAATTTGCAACCCTAAAAGTAAATATACCAAAGGAAATCTGATTTTCCATCAGCCAACTTATCCCAAGGACACTTGTCGGATGCAAAAGAAATCTAGGCAGATCAATGGCTATAAACTGACTACCATCATAAAGTGTCAGTTAGCCCATGTGGGCAGTCTTAATCTGTGTGCCTAGACAGTTGGAAGTCAGCGCGTAAAACTAACTAGATAGTTGGAAGTCAACGCATAAAACTAACTAGACAATTAAATTAGATAGAATGCAACACAAATAGAGATATGAGATACACATGCATGAACAAACCATTTGAGATGAAATGTGCCACTTCTTGAACATTTCCTCCAGCAGCACCAGCCCATAATCTGAGTATATCCTATAGCTAGATTGAGCATGTATGATGGTTTAATTACAATATTTGACAAGGAAAGCCAAACACTTAAGACTAGACTTCACAATCTCCCCATTTGGCTTTTCTTGACAAAATACCCAAGCCTATAACTAATTTCACTTAAAACTCAGACTCAAGAGAAGATCAATCAACAGAAGACCAAGTAACAACTCTTGCAAAAGAACAACTCTTGACAAGAACAAGTAAAATTTATCGTGGGTAAAAGACTTGCAAGATATAAAGCACAACGGAATTTTTCTCTCTCATTTTGTCATGGTAAGACAAAGAAAAGGTGGAAAATCAAATAGAACAGTCAGATTTGCTGCAAATACACAGGACAAGAACAACAAGAGCACAACAGATAAAGAATATGCACTAGATCAAATGAATATGCCCAAGCAAAGTGTAGCAACAATTAGACTAGTAACAAGTAAGCACGAAAAGATGTATGCGTTGTGATTGAACTTCCCCATAATGGAAACTCCCCCAGAAATGATGCTTGCAATATGAACAGATTCTTGACCAAGATTACCACACAGAATTAAAGAATTACACCAATAGACAACCAACAACATAACAACTTGAGAGAATGAGCTACGGTGTAGCTTGAATATCTATGCTTCTAAGAGATATGTAATTTGAAGAACACAAAAAGATAGACGTGCAATGCAGTTCTCAATGGACGAATCTTCTAAGGAATACACAAATATTAATAATGAGATTAACCACAAGCTCATAATCCTACAATGATGTGTCAAGGTATGGGAGAAATGATTTCTAATAGCCGTCTTAAAATCATAGAACAAAGCATTCAATCTCAAAAGCATTTTCAAGTTAACCATGCTTTTAATATTCCACTGACCTTAAGAGACAACACTTCCTACATAATATGAACAATGGACAAGACTCACAAAAAGCAAGGCATAATCCTTGGAAAAAAAAAAAAAGCTAACTTTGGTGAAGAACTTCAGTGAGGCACCAATTGGAGAAATGCCAAGGTCATTTGAATGAAGGTGAAATTTTGATGAATCACCATTGATTTTTTATAGAATTTGATTCATGACCTATGGAAGAAGATCTTGAAGCACCACACATGACATTGCATGGAAGGCCAAAATGAAGGGATTTTCCCATTTGATAATATATACTTTTTTTTAAGACACCACTTTCATATAACACTCTCCCATTTGATTTTTTTTTTCTTTTAATTTTAGGAAGAGGACAAAAAGACGAGAATTGGCACATGGTCCATATTAGAGTAAGTAGAGTCACTACCACTCAATTAGGACCAAGGCAACATTAAATTCAAGTACACCACTAGATTTGGATGATTGGAAAAATAATTTTTCAAAGGCCATCAAGATTATAGGGAGAACCTTCGACATTACAGTGAATAATTATCCAAGGATAATCACAAAAATATCATGAATGTATGACAGTTATGATAAGCATATAGAGAGATAAAACATAGGTATCTGATGAGCATGCTGACAAGACAGACACAACCTGGAAGCGTAGCTATTCAAACAATTCAGTTTATAGCAGAAATGCCAATAGACCGTCGAAGATCTTCATACCTTCGATTATCTAGGGCTTTAGTGAATATGTCAGTTAGTTGTTTTTCAGTTGGCACAAAGTTTAGTGTAAGAATCTTAGCTTCCACTAGATCTCTAATGAAGTGATGCCTAATGTCAATATGTTTGGTCCTCGAATGTTGGACAAAGTTCTTAGAAATATCAATTGCACTCATGTTATCACAATAAACAATAAAAGTGGATTGAGATATACCGTAGTCACTGAGTATTTGTTTCATCCACATCAGTTGAGTGCAACAGCTCCAAGCAACCATATATTCTGCCTCAGCAGTAGATAAAGAGACACAATTTTGTTTCTTGCTGTGCCAAGCAACCAAATTGTTCCCAATATAGAAAGCTCCACATGAGGTACTCTTTAGATCATTAATGCACACAGCCCAATCAACATCACTGTACCCAACTAGGTTTTGTGTTGATGTCATAAATATATTGAAGTCCATAATCAGTGGTCCCACTCGCATACTTGATAACCCTCTTAACTGCTTGTAAGTGAGACTCATTGGGATTGCTTTTAAATTGTGCACATACACCAACAACAAATGTGATGTCTAGTCGACTAACAGTCAGGTAGAGTAAGCTTCCAATCATGCTTCTATACAAAGTCTGATCAACAACCTTGCCAGTTGAGTCTTTGTGAATTTTGGCACATGTGCTCATTGGAGATCTAACAGCTTTTGAACTCTTGAAGCCAAACTTCTTCACCAAGTTCTTGGCATACTTTGTTTGAGAGATGAAGATGTCATCTTCTTCTTGTTTCACTTGAAGTCTAAGGAAGTAGTTTAATTCATCAACCAAGCTCATCTCAAATTCATTTGTCATCATATCAAGAAAATCAGAGGTAGATCCAATCAAGAAAATTAGAGGTAGATCTAACAACTATGTCATCCACATACACTTGAACAATCACAACATGAGATTTAACCTTCTTAACAAATAAGGTTTTATCAACAGAGCCACGAGTATAATCTTGAGTAAGAAGATGAGAAGACAACATGTCACACCAAGCACGTGGGGCTTGTTTAAGATCATAGAGAGTTTTCCTTAGTTTGTACACCCCATCTAGCTTGTGAGGATCCTCAAAGCCTTTAGGTTGTTCCATGTAGACCTCGTCATTAAGATATTTATTAAGGAATGTGGTTTTGACATCCATTTGAAAAAGTTTGAACTTAAATGGCATGCAATAGCACAAAGAAGTTTGATTGATTCAAGACAAGCAACAGGAGCGAAAGGTTTCATCAAAATCAACACCTTCAAGTTGAGAGTATCCTTGAGCAACAAGCCTGGCCTTATTTCTGATCACATTTCTTGACTTATTAGATTTGTTCTTGTAAATCAATTTTGTGACAATAACATTAGTGTTCGATGGACGATTAACAATAGACCAGACTTCATTCCTCTCAAACTGATTCAACTCTTCCTACATGGTCAAGATACATTCTTCATCAACTAGAGCATCTTTGATATTCTTGGGCTCAATCTGGGAGACATAGCAAACATTTGCAACTTCATCAGCAATTTTTCTACGAGTTCTAACGCCTTTGTCAATTAGACCCGCAATTTCCTCATCACGATAACCTCAGTCCCACTTCGGTTTATCCTTGAATTGGACATGAGAATCTTGATCAGTGCTATATTCACTCTCATTGTCACTTTTTGACACCCCACTTGGCTCACTAAAAGTATCATCGTCATCCTTAGAAGAGAGAAGTAACACATCATCATTTTTAGTTTTCAAAGAGGGAGGACCATCAGTGTCATCCATCTTGACATTTATGGACTCTATGATGGTTTTTGTTCTCAGATTGTAAACTCTATAAGCCCAACTTCTGTTGGAGTAACCCAAGAAGATTCCATCATCACTCTTAGTATTAAACTTTGCTAGATGTTCACGATCACATAGAGTGTAGCAAACACTCCCAAAGACTTTGAAATATTTTACCATTGACTTCTTACCATGCCAGAGTTCATAAAGTGTCACATTAGTGCCAGGTCAGAGAAACACCGGATTTGAGATGTAGCAAGCGGTGTTCATGGCTTCGGCCTAAAAATGCTTTGCCAAGTTTTTGTTGTTAAAAAGCACCCTAGTCGTCTCTATCAAAACACTTTTTTTTTTCCTTTCCACTACACCATTTTGTTGACAGGTGATTGGAGCAGAAAATTCACGCTTGATGCCATTTGTTGAACAGAAATCATCAAAGTGACCATTCTCAAACTCAATTCCATGATTAGTTCTGATTCTAACTAGAGCAGTATGGCTAGACAAAGATTCATTCAAGTTTACTCTATACACAGTGAGAAACTATTGGAAGGTATTAGATTTTTTTTCTTAAAAAGTATACCTAAGTGAATCTAGAGTAGTCATCCACAAGTACCAAGATGTACTTCTTGCCACCAAGAGATAAGGTCTGAATATGAATCAATTGAAGAGGCTTAGTTGTTCCAATGTCAGTCATTTTCTTGTGAGTCACTCTAGATTGTTTTCCCAATTAACATAATCCACAAACATAAGAGTCAGAAATAGAAAACGTGGTAGCCCCCTCAAAACCTCATGTTTGGACAACTTCTTGAGGTCTTTGAAGTTCACATGCCCAAGTATCTTGTGCCATAATACACTAGTTTCATTCATACCTTTATGGCACTTGGAGTATTCAGCAACTTTAGAGACATCAATAATGTAGCAATTGTCTCCAGATCTCAGGAGTACAAGCAAGTTCTTTCCATGTTCATCCACAATCCGACAACCTCATTTTGAGAAACACACTTCATCATCTGCATCATCACACAACTGGCTAATTCTAATGATATTTGACTTTAACCCATCAACATAGCTAACATTTTCAAGCTTAGGAAATCTAGGGATCTTGACATCACTTTTCCCTATGATCTGAGACTTGTCTCCACCACCAAACACAATACCACCGCCAATAAAAGGAGTAAGAGATGAGAAAGCCTCATTGTCTCCAGTCATGTGACAAAAGGACCCACTGTCAAGATACCATCCATTGGCTTGGTAACAGATAGAGCTTTTAAAAAGACAAGACACCTGTTTAAAGCCTTCTGAACCCATTTTAGACTTTGCTTAATATTTCCAGATGAAGAAGACTGAACAAGCTGAGCAATTTTGTTGACTTCGATGGCCAGACGATCTACATGACCCTTCAGTGAATTGGTCTTTCCAGAGTACAATTTTCTACATTTTGGACGAACGTGCCAACTTCACCGCAGTGATGACATGTAAGAACACGTCTTGTCTTTGGACATTGTTTGACTTTCTGAGATATAACCTTAGATTCTTTGACAAATTTTGTTTTGGTGGGGATAGAACTTGAGCCATTTTCTACATAACCAAGACCAAATTTGTCACCGTGTAGTTTTCCAATACTTAGCATCTTGTCAATTTTTTTAGCCCTAATAGTGAGACGAATAACCTTATCATTTGCCTCATTCAGTTCAAATAGTTGTTTCATGTTGGCCTCATGATACATCACATTATTTACCTTCAGTGCATGAATTTGATTCATCAAGTTTTCTTGAGATTCTAGCAAGTTTTGAACCTGTGCTTCAAAAGTAATAATAACATCATCCTTTTCAACTTTGTCATTGAAATTAGAAGCCTTCTCATTCAGCTCCGCAACATGGGCCTCAGGATAATCATTTTTTCATCCAATTCAGTTTTGACTAGACACAGAGACATGTTTTCTTTCTGTTACTCAGCAACCTTCTCAGTTAACTCAATCTTCTCCACTTTTGTAGTACAAGTCTCATCAAATAAAGAATCATACTTGATGCACAATTCATGATAAGACATATCCTCATTGCCATTCAGAACAATCATTATTACTCAGAGACACTTCCTCAATTGGAGCAACAAAAGCAAAAACCTTTTTCTTCAATATCTAATAACTCATCATAATGCATAGAACCTTGATCATTGTTATCACTCTAAGTAACCATCATCGCCTTTTTGTGATTTTGACTAAGGAGTTTGGTGTTAGCATAATCAGCAGCACGATGCCCACTTCCCCCACATGCAAAGCAGGGACCAGCTACATTTAACACAACTTTGTCTCATTTTCTAATGAACCCTTTGTGCTTCACTCCAGTAGATTGTTTTTCCCGATTGTTTAATGACTCACCAAACCATTTAGAATCCCTTCCTTTTTTTTTGAGAATTCTTCTAAATTGTTTGACAAATAGGGCAAGATCATCTTCTGAGGCATGTCTACACACATCACCAACAACCTCACAATTCTCAACACTTTGAAGGGCCACTTCTTTTATTTTCTTGGAGTCACTTTCATCCATGTCAAGCTCCATCTCATAGGTAATGAGCTTCCCAACCAATTTTCCAAGCTTGATCTCATTTAGGTCCCGAAACTCTTGAATGGCAGCCTTCTTTGCTTGAAATCTCTTAGGCAAGCATCTCAAAATCTTTTGAACAACAATTGTTTCATCAATAGGCTTCACTTGTTAACATTGCAACTTTCTCAAAGAAGACCGAGAAAGTCTCAGACTCAAGCATTCTCAAATTTCAAATTTTGAAAGGGTCATTTGAAGCTTTAAGTCTCTCACTTGCTTATCACCCCCATGAAGAATTCGAAGTTTGTCCCAAGCTTGCTTGGCAATTGTGCAATATCGAACATGAGCAAACTGATTAGACGAAATGGCATAAACAATTATATTCTTTGCTTTCCTATTAGCCATGGCTGAAGCAACTTCTCATTGAGTTCATTCATCTTTTGGCTTAATCACAGACTCTCTATTGACTAGCCTTGATGGAGCATTCCACTTAAGAATGAGATAATCAACAGCTATAAGATCTTGAGCCTCAAGGAATATCTGAAACTTCTCGTTCCAAGCAGCATAATTTGTACCATCAAAGAATGAAGGTGTATTGCACGAGCCACTGACACGATCACAATCCATGGTGAGATTCCACCCAAAACCAACAAATCCCAGAAATCACTCTAAGTATATCTAGAGTTAGGCTCTGATACTAATTGAAATTGGTACCAGGTAGAATAACCTATATATAAAAAATGTAATCCAATGGACTAACTAGTCAAGCTCGCTAGTCAACTAAGATAAATTTGTTAGTCAATAAATTGAAGGTTCAATTTCCAATTTCAATTACCAAAACCTATCATAATCAGCAAGGTTGCAGTTCATTACAAGTTATTTATGTGTTAAGTAGTCAAGATTGTGAGCACATACCATTTAAGTGTTCAATAGATATATGTATCTAGGGGTGGTATTGGTACAATTACCGTATCAAAACCCATGTACCAATTATCATACCAAACTTTTGGTATGACAAAATCTATTACCATTACCATGCCAAACTTTTGGTATACTGAATTTTGGCATGCCAAATAGTTTGGTTGGCATGGTATGGTAATGTTAATTTCCACTTTGTTTTGGGCTATTCTTTTGGGCCAAAATTTGATTTTTTTTTTTCCCAACCCAATTCAAGGCCCAAACGTGTTTTGGCCACTCCCCTTGAGTTTCTAAATTTTTTTTATTTAATTATGAGAATTTTGTAGAGATTCATTTAAGAAACAAGAAGTCAATAGATGGAAGAATTGCTGAAAGAACCCAATATCCCAAAAAAAAAAAAAAAAAATACAAAGATTCCTAAATTTCATCTCTACATTCTTTAAAATTGTACAAAAATTAACTTGATAGACAAAGCCAGGGAGAAAGACATCTCGATTCGATGAAGGAGAAGATGAGATGGACTCCAGAGATAGAGAGTCGCCGGAACTGGAGCAACAGAGATGAAGTCGGTGGCTAGATGAGTGAAAATATAAAGAGTCGCAGCGCAAGAAGGCTTAGATTTTTTTTTATTGAGAAAGTAAAAGTTAGAGGGTGGGATGATTAGATAAATGACTAGGAAAAAAAATATATAAACTGCATATATAATGATAATAATACCTAATATAAATGATATAATATTAATAGTAGTGGTACGGTATACCATTGGTAATGGTTTTGAATCCATTAACGTACCAAAAATGTATGGTACGGTACAAATACTGTACTATTACCAATGGTACAAATTTTTTGGCAAAACTTTGGCATGGTACATTTGGTAATTCTGTTGGTATGGTAATTTGGCAAAAAATTCCACCTTTATTTGTATCAAGTATGTGTATGTGAGATATGTGACACAATAAAAATAACTTAAGCACAAGATATTTTTTACCGAAAAAAACCCACCTATGGGTTAAAAAACTGGGGACTCTCCACTGAGTTCAATCCACTAGTGTAAACAAAGGTTCATACAAAGATCACATAAGCTCATTCCTAGACCCCTATCTATGCAGCAGAGTTACCTTTGTGCAACCTTGTCTTACACGAGATGGACTTATTTGGTCTTAACAAAGTGATAGCTCTTCCTAAGCTCATCACCTTGTGGCACCGAGATCAACATGATCGATGATATGATATGATTTTATGATATGCACATGAAATCTGGATTCAAATGACCAGTCAGATTCTCCAGCCAAACAGTTGAAGAAAGAATCTAACTAGAATCCAAGAGCTTGGTCTAAAAGCTTAAAACCAGACCAAGACATAAATGTAAAACCTTAAAACAATGCAACCCTAGTATACAATGATTGGGTGTTTAATGCATGATGAAGGTTTGGCAGCTAGGGTTTCATAAATGGAGAAGATGCAAGCTCAAAGCCTTAAAGCAACCCTCTCTGTCTAACAAATAAATTCTAAAATCCCTATAGAACAATTTGCAACCTTAAAAGCAAATATACCAAAGGAAATCTGATTTTCCATTAGCCAACTTGTCTCAAGGACACTTGTCGACTGCAAAAGAATCTAGGCAGATCAATGGCCAGAAACTGACTACCATAAAAAATGTGTCAATCAGCCCATGTGGACTGCCTTAATTTGTGTGCCTAGACCACTGTTCTAAAAATCCCCGCCTAGTGCCGCCTAGGCGTTAGGCAGCTGGCCACTGCCCCGATTAATGCCTAGGCGTTTGAAAATTAAGAAATGACGCCTAGACTTATTGAGGCACCCGCCTAGCCCGCCCAGACCCGCTTAAACACCTGTCTAGGTTGCGACTTACTTAGATAGAAAATACATAACTCTCCTTTTGCATTTTATTATTTCCAATAAATTGTAAGAGACTTATTAAACACTTAAATAACACACACATTATATGTTTACTCTGCATGTTTTCATTATGTTACAATATTTCATAATATATATGTCATTTTATTTTCTAGTTTATAATGAAATTATATATATTTTAAGTATAAACAAACACTTATTTACACGAAATACAATAGATTTACTTAAATCCGCTTAGTCTTCTAGGCACTAAGCCCGAACCCGCTGCCCGACTAGCGCCTAACGCTTTTTAGAACCTAGGCCTAGATAGCTACAAGTCAGCGTGTAAAACTAACTAGACATAATGCAACACAAATAGAGATATGAGATGCACATACGTGAACAAACCATTTGAGATGAAGGGCTGGTTTGGTATTGTTGTGCTTTGAAAAAAAAAATTGCTTCTGCTGTGCTGTGAGAATAAGCAGCTGTGAAATAAAGTAGCTGAGTGTTTGGTAAACTTTTTTGTAAAAGTGCTTTTGGAAAAAAAAAAAAAAAAAAAAAAAAAAAAAAAAAAAAAAAAAGCAATATTATAGTATTTTGGTAAACTTTTATATAAAATAGTTGTGACTGTGTGAAATGACCAAAAATGATATAATACTAGATGTGTCATTCATTTAATTTTCTTAACAAATAAAGGTGAATTACTAAATATACTTTATTTTTAAAAGAAAAATATTTATAAACTTTATCTTAAACATATAATCCAACATTTAACAAGAAATCATAATCCAACATTCAACATATAATCCAACATTTATGCTGCTTCACGTTTTCAGTTTTTTTCCACCCAAAACTGTGAAAATAAGTTGTTTTTAAGTGTTTACCAAACACCTTTTTGAGCTCAGCTTTTTTTTATATCCATTTTTTATAAAAGCACCTCAATATCAAACCAGTACAAAATGTGCCACTTCTTGAACATTTCCTCCAGCAGCACCAGTCCATAATCTGAGTATATCCTAAAGCTAGATTGAGCATGTGTGATGGTTCAATTACAATATTTGACAAAGAAAGACAAACACTTAAAACTAGACTTTACAACTAATGTAAATATTTTAAATTGATGATCGGGTATGTTTATTGTATTTTTTTATGGTCGATTAGTGTAGATGTAAAAAAATCATCATGTTGCGGAGCTAAAATAACTGTTAACTTGTTATTTTTCGTTTATAACCGTAGAACGATTTCGTCCCATTACCTAATTCGAAAGTTTGTTTTTGGTGATTTTTTGCGTATGTGATCTCAGAGTACGTACAAATGAGTTTGACGGTTGGATTACTAAAATTAATTTTGAAGATGGCGAAAATCATCGAAGGAATTGAATGTGCCAAAATGTCCCTCGCCTTTACTTGACGGAATAGTATATTTTGCCCTACAAATCATAAATCTTAAATATATATTTGCGACGAAACCTGAATGGTTCATGCCCAGAGGATGCCATGATAAGTGCCAAGTTTTTTTACTTGACACAAAAACTTTACCCGATGAATGACACTTTGCCCGTTGAACTACTGTTGTCGGGAAAAAGCCTTTGAAGAAGAAGCCAAAATGTTGACAAGTTTTACCCGATGAACGTTTGTATTCCGGCTGGTAAAAATAATTTGTTTCGTTGGATAAATAGTAATTTCAGGTAATGTATGAATGTATGCATGCGTGGCAAATTGACAACCACTGCCTGCAAGGAGTCATTGACTCAGTAAGCTGGCCAATTCCTCATTTACCATCCTTTTCTTTTTCTTCTTAACAAGTTTGGTTAAATATATCCACATCTACATACCAAATTCATCTCATATGCTAGCAAGTATTTTCATATTGGATCGAGTTTCCTAGCTAGGGGTGTTCGTTGGTTCGAAACAAATTGAATTGTTTATTTTCGAATCCAATTCGGCCTTGGCTAGTTGGAGCCCGAGACTCCTTAGGTCAAATTAGCCTTGGTTCTTGCCTATAACTCCTTACGAAGGCAGTTTAGGACAAAACTGGTAGCCAATGAAAATTAGACACCTAACACTTTTTAGTTTCTAACTGCTCTCACCATTAGAACAAAAAGAACTTTGGAAGGCTAAATTTAGTAAATTGTGTCAATTTGAGGGGCTAGATTTCGTCAATTTGAAAGGCTAAATTTATTTTAAGGAACCTCAAGTTCGATTCACGCGGTTGTTTTTTTTACTTAAAAAAAGAAAAGAAAATGAGGGATAACTTGTGGCAAGCTACTGTTATCCACCCCTTCTGGGTCCAGAGAGGCTATGGGGAATTTTACCTTACATGTGGCCATAGTCAAGTAGATTCACACGGTTGTGAGTATAATATATATTTGTAGTAAATATGATACCAAGTTTGGATCATTCTGACCATGTACGAAAATGTTGTCTTAAAGCTTCATCGTTCAGAAGTTCTAAATTAGGGGTGTACTATTCACATCTCTTTTTACTTCTCACACACTCCTGATTAATTTTTGTCATTTAATCTTCTTCAATTCATTCGATCTGATGACCGAAAATTGAGAGGGATGCGCGGAAAATGAAATTTAGGAGGTGTGTAGATAGCACACCCCCTAAATTATTGTATGTGGAAGTTGGGTTCACCCATAATATACTGAGCTAACTTCTGGATTATTTGAAATAAAATAGATTGAGGATTTGATTATTCTAAATTGAAATCATGTGTATGAACTTTACCTCATAAGGTATGTTAATTAGTTCTAGCTTTTTGAATCTTAACACTTTACTACCCCGTTGCAAGATTTTGATAAACTTTCTCTGTTGTTAAACTACCGTTAGAAATTTAAACCGACTGTTAGAAATTATTTCAAGTATAAGAAGTTAAGGGCTCCTTTCTAAAGTCATTTTAAATGACTGAAAATGTTTTTAAAGAATGTTTTTTAAATCAATCATTAGAAAATAAAGGGTAAGTTTTTTATGGAAGAGCAATATAATTGCAATAAATACTTCAAGTGCTTTTAGAATAAAAAACATATTCTCTAAAAGTGTTTCATGTCATTCAAAAACACTTTCATGTAACATTGCCAACTACAAACTTCGTATACAAGCCCAATAACGACAACCCTTCTCAGGTCATCCTTATGGGTTTAGGGATGGCAACATGGCGGATTGGGTTCAAATGTGTCATCCCCATACCAAAATCCATTTATTTTCCCCGAACCCCAACTTGTAAAATCTCTAAACGGGTTTTCCCCATAACCGAACCCATCGAGTGGCATATTTTTTATCAGGGAATAGTTTTCCCCATTGTGATATTTATATATTTATTTATATTATTAACTAAATGAAGAATATTAAAAAAATTATTATTAATACAATTGATACAATACATCTAATAAGTAATACTAAAAATTTATATTACTAAGAAAACATTTACACTCTTGAAAATTATAAGCATATAATTCCTATTATTAATGATATAAAAGTAAATAATTAATTTCATATTTAATAATGCATGATTATTAACAACCCATTTTCATATAATAAATATTTATATTTTTTTTATTCATAGATGAAATGGTTCGGTTTCGGGTATGAGTTTGGGACAGATACCCCAATAACCATAACCGAACCCGAAACCAAAAATTTTACCCGACGGTTACCCATAACCATAAAATACCCGAAATTTTATGCCCAAAACCAAACCATTCGGATCGGTTACTTGTGGGGATCGAATTTGACGGGTTAAATTACCATCCCTATATGGGCCTCAAAATCAAAGTGTACATAATAGAAAAACAAACGAACTAAAAAAGTGCAAATATATTACGTAATTAACTGCAAATGAATAAATAAGAATGAGGATCCTCTTCGGATTCTCTTTGTGAGGATTCAAGGGATCCTTTAATCGTGTCTGTTTATTGTAAATCGTGCGACCAGTTTTCATCAGGTACTATTCGTGTTCAATTTTAAATAAAATTTTTTAAATGATTTATGATCACACGGCGTATGATAAATGGACACGATTAAAAGATCACCAAGAATCCTCATTCAATAAATAATACATAATCTTCAAGAAGGTTACATCAATGAAAGAGACTACATCTTGATAGACTTACACCTAACTGAATTACAAACATCTTATTTACATATAACTAACCCTAATTTTAAGGGGCAAAGAATCCAAATTCTGTTCTTAATAAAAATAAAAATAAATAAATGTGAAATCAAATGCATGTGGCGAACTTCCTACCAGAAAAATGTATGTGCCAAAATCAGCATGCTATGCCATGGCCCTTAACATCTTTTATGATCGCCATTGTTACATGATATGGATTAACTCGAGATTGAGTAACTCAATTTTTCGTAAAATTAACACGTAAAGTATCAAATATCGCCTAATATTATGGATGCAACGGTTCACATATCCAAAATATAGTACGGAAAAACGAACTCATAAGTTGAAGTGTAAGAAAAGTGACATAACGCATAAATTTGCACTATAGAATTTTCCTTGAGGTCACATTGATCACCAAAAGCCATATGATCATTTCAATTAGATATACAACATAAGTATATCCTACTTTCTCAATTGGGCCTCCTCCACATTACCCGGCCCAATTGAATTTTGGGCCTCCACAAACTCCTTGATCAAATCAGGATCAACATTCTCCTCCGGCTCCCACGTGGCCTCATCTATATCCGTCCATTTCACCAAGTACTCCAGCTTCCCTTCATCCCCAACTCTCTTTCCCACCACCCCTTCCGCCACCGCGTACTCGAGCCCCGCCTCGTAGTCCGCCACCAGATCCTCGCCGATCAGCTTTGCGTTGACCCACTCGTTATCTCCGCCGTCCTTCCATTGGACCAAATACTCCGTGCGATCCCCTTTCCCGCGCTTCTCAAGCAACTCCTGCACCTCCGCGTACTCGAATATTACCCTCTCTAGCTCCCTAATCACGGCCTCCAACCCCAACCGCCTCGCGAAGTGCATCGGGTTCCCCTGCGGCGTCGTTTTGAGTATCTCCCGCGCCAAATCCAACGGCTTCCGCCCCCTCTCGTCCTCCACTTCGGGATCCGCACCCAGCTCCACCAATAATTTGACGACACCAGGACGGACATAACCAGCAGCCATATGTAACGCTGTTAGTCCCCCGCCGTTATCGCGGTGGTTCAAATCGGCTCCGGCCTCGGCCAGAACCCGAACGCACTGCTCCGACCCGAGACCCGAGACGAATATGAGAGCAGTGCGGCCGTCCCCATCAACTGCGTCAACGTCGCGCGAGTCATTCTCGGCGGCTATGAGCTGACTCAGTGCGGATTCGTCAGCATTTTTGGCGGCGGTCCACCACGGGTTCTCGTACTCCGCCACCACGTCCTTGGCAATGGAACCCGACGGGACCCACGATGGCGAATGGCCGTCTTTCCAGGAAATTAAGTACTGCATCCCCTTGCCGCCCACCAGCGCTCTACTTCCGATGATTTTGTCTACCTCTCCGTAGGACTCGTCGTTTTCTTCCGGTTCATTGGCATCCGGGAGCGGAAGTGGGTTATGGGTTTCGATGGATTGGGTTTGTTGTTGGTTTTGGATGGCGGAGACGGTTATGAGGGTGGTGGGCTTGGTGGCGGTGTAGGTGGTGGGTTTAAGGCGGTGGAAGGATTGGGGAGGGAAGGAGGAGGTGGGGGTGGTGAGGTTTGGGGAGAGTCTGAGGCCGGAGATGGAGTACTGGTTGACGAAGAGAGCGTCCATGGAGTTTTGGTGGTGGTGGTTAGAGAAGTGACTGAGGTTTCATTGGCGGTGTTCCGAAGAGTGTTCGGGAGAGTGGATAGTGTAGGGGAGAGGGGTAGAGAGGGAGAGAAGTATTCGTTAAGGATAAGAAATCCCATCCAATCCATTTTACTTGTTTTGGAGTCAGAGTAGGACATTGGTGGTATTTTCAAGTTTTTTGTTTCGGGGGTTTCAAATTCGGCACCACAATCTCGAGGTTCAAAACTAAACCCAAAATGTTAAACTGGGCTTATAACAGATGAGCCCATTATTTTTCAATCATTGATAAGCCCATTTTATGCTTGCATTTTTGACCCACTTTAATGTTTTACCTTTAGAGAAGTGAAACATGCAAAGAAAGCTAGTTGACTTTTTAAATTTTCTTTTGACTTGTAAATCACAAACTAAGATGTTGACACGTATCTAAAAATAACTCATTAAATTATTAAAAAAAAACATTTGCATGTGTGAAATTGATATTTATCAAAAAAGAGTGAATGACTTACTACACGTAGTGAGCATGGTATTTTTCATCTTCCATGATGAAATTTGGCAAGGGCTTTGTGTGTACTTGTGACTACTAATTGGAGAAGATATTCTCCTTATATCATGGCGAGAGTTGGAAAACTGGTCAAAACAAGATTAGATTTCATCTTCTACGATGTTTTATTCCTTTCAAATATTATACTACCAATAAAATTGTAATGTAATAATTTGGCAAGGGCCTTGTGTGTACTTCTTAGTTTACCACCATTAAGAAATGTTGAATTGTTTTGCAAGCGATGGAATTTCAATTACGTAGAGAAATATTGTTTCCCTTTTCTTTTCGCACAAGCAGGATTAATATGAGTAAGTTACAGTTACTATATTTTTAGTACTACTTTTTTAATAGAGATAGAACCAACCAATATGTGAATGTCTCATCTTTATAAGAAAGATAATACAATTATATTATAAAAAGTACACAAAAAATACAGGATTAGTTTCCGTACAAACACCCTACGCCCTAACCAATAACCACGTAAAGCAAGTAGTAGTCAATACAATTGTGTCAAAATCGTGATTTATGGTTGCGTAAAATAAAAGCCGTAGAAAAATGAATATCATCATGAGTCCATGGCTGGCTGTATAACAACCGATGATCACATGCGAGATTTCTAGATGGAACAAAATGTTTCTTGTCAATTATTATATAATCTCCACCGTCTCCATGTATTAATTTTACAAGGCCATCACACTTCATGCTTTCACAATTAGATGGACGTAGACTTTGCCATAATTCGATACACCTGCCAGTTCATCACCAAACATTATACTACTTTCCAGTCAACTCACTCCATTCACATTTAAATTGTTAGGAGTATTGGATTAATGGTTAAGAGACTGCCACTTGTCAGTAGATTACATAGGTAGTTACAAAGATAGCTTATCTCGTAAGCTATTATAGTTGTTAAGATTTACACTTGTACAAAAGACTAGGTTTGTAAGAAAGAAATCAGTTAGAGTGAAAGAAATATTCCTTTCTTCCTCTCTAAGAAACCTCAAGAATTCTCTCTCTGTGATCATCTTTCTCTATGAGTTTATAGATTGATGTAGGTTGGTTTACATGGTATCATCGCCAGAGAAAGCTTAACAGCTTGACGGTGATTGATCTTGGTGATTTGCCTCCGCTCTCTTGTTGATCTCTTCTATCATTATATTTTCTTGATCTTTTGTTGCCCAATTCTGCTTTTAGGGTTTCGTCTTCTTCTCAATTCTATGATTCTACGTGTGCAATTCTCTGCACACAAGGTGTTTGATTGAAGTACTCAGACATATTTTCTCTCGGTTCTTGATTTGCAACTGCTACAATGGTGACAGCATTACAATTACAGATCTTACAATCCCCAATTACATCCCTGAATTCATCAATCTCAATCTCTATTACTTTGAAGCTTGATGACTCCAATTATTTGCCATGGCATTTTCAGATGCAATTGTTGCTTGAGGGGCACGGTATTGCTAGTTTTGTGGGTGTGTCAACACCTTGTCCTACTCAGTTTCTTGTGACACAATTTGGGGATTCAGAGGTTGATTATGGCAATTCTTCAACTCGTACAGCTTCTGATGAATATACGATTTGGAAGATGCATGACAAGGCATTGATGCAGCTGATTACTGTGACATTGTCACCTGCAATATTGTCATGTGCAATTGGAAGTACTAGTTCCCAAGATTTGTGGACTAGGTTAAAGGAGCAATTTTCAACAGTTACTCGCACAAGTATTTTCCAAATAAAGCTTGAACTACAAACCATCAAGAAGGGTAATGATTTTATCATTGTTTACTTACAAAAAATCGAATAAGGTAGGGATTACTTGTCTATTGCAAGGGTAATGTTTGAGGATGATGATATTGTGATACTCACTTTGAATGGTCTACCTATTGAGTATAATACAATTAGGTATGTTATTAGAAGTCGTGAAATTGTAATTTCTTTAAAGGATCTGCAATCTCAATTACTTGCTAAGGAAGTCATGCTTGAACACTAGGGGTGGGTTCGGTTTCATTTGGTTCGATTTTTGGCCGAAACCGAAAACCAAACCGAAGTTATTGTTCGGTTCGATTTTTCTTTGGTTTTTTTCGGTTCGGTTTTTTCCATGAAAATTGTTTTTTTTTTTCCATGAAAATTGATAACAAACTATCATGAAACTAGGAGAATGATGATCTTTATCTATTGAATTCAAACTCTACAAAGGAAGCCGGACCCTCACTGATGCCTAACTACGGACAATAATAGTAACGGCCAATCCACTATATTGAACATAACCTGATTTTGTAACCTGTTGCCTTACTACTATGATTTCATGGTAGAGTCTAATGAGTCTGAACTCATTAGCATCAGCAGGTCCTAACGTAGAAACTAAAACTAACAATTCCTTTCTAAATGGACTGGAAATCTTGGAAACTAAAACTAAAACTAAATGGGCTTACAAATTAGGTTTAGAAAATAATACCAAAAACAAATAATTAAATAAAAATAATTAAAAAAATTATTTAATTAATTCGGTTTGGTTCAGTTTCTAGACCACTAAAACCGAAATCGAACCAAAAGAATTCGGTTCAATTCGATTTTTTCAATTTGGTTCAGTTTTTTCATTCAGTTCAATTTTTCAGTCTCAGTTCGGTGTTTGGTTCAGTTTTTTTCGGTTTTCGGTTTTTTGAGCCAACCTCTATTGAACATAATGTTGGCAATTATGTGCTTACTGCTCTTATAGCTGATGCATCTGGATTTAATCCTAACAATGGTGGTTCTTTTTCTAATAATCAGGCTAATCCTCACAATGGTGGTTATAAATCTTTTCACAATAAAAACAAGGGCAGAGACAGGTTTTCACAGAATTCTAATAATGGCAACTATAAATTCTCTGGGAGGCCAACTAATAATGGCAATTCCAAGTTTTCTTCTGCTAGTATTCTTGGTGGACCTCCAAAATAGCAAAATTTCATTCCTCAGGTTTCCATTTGTCAAATATGTGGCAAAAATAATCACGTGGCTGATGCTTATCGATTCAGGACTGTTCAAGGTTGTCAAATTTGTGGCAAGAACAATCATTTTGCTGATAAATTCAGATTTCGAAATGTTCATTCTCAGGGTAATTCTCAAGGAAATTTTCAAGGGTGTTACATTTGTGGCAATCCTAATCATTTTGCCTCACATTATTTTCAGAAGAATAATTTTTTCGTGATTGTTATGCATGCTACTTACCAATCACCATATGTACCTCCTTAATTGCAATCTGATCATCCTTCACAAGTATGGATCATAGATTCAAGGGCTACAAACCATATGACATTTGAGCTCAACAAGCTATCTTTGGCTGTTCTATATCCGTCCAATGAAACAATTCAGCAGGCTAATAATGAAGGTTTATCAATTTCTCACATTGGTTTTTCCACTCTAAATACCCCAGTTCAATTTTGAAATTAAATTCAGTGTTGGGTGTGCCAAAGTTGACACAAAATTTACTCTCAATTCATCGAATTTGCCTTAACAATAACTCTTGATTAATTTTTTATGTGTTTTGATTTTGGATTTAGGACAAAACCACAAGAAGGATTCTATTTAAAGAACTGTGTAGTGATGAATTGTACTGATTCCTACCTATCAATATGGTTCCAAGAAGAAGATTGTTGTTGGTGTTGCCTACCTTGGCAAGCAAGTTACTTCAAATATTTGGCACAGCAGGCTAGGTCACCCTTCAAACCCAATTGTTTATCAAATGTTAAAGAAATCCAATATGCATTTTGTTGCTGATACTATACCTATCTTATGTCATAGATTTCTGGAAGGCAAGTTTACTAAACTTCATTTCAATAATGATGTGTCTAAGTATGTAAGTCCATTTGAAATTGTTCATAGTGATGTTTGGGGCCCTACTCCTTGTGTATCAATTGAAAGGTTTAAATACTATGTAACCTTCATTGATTAGTGTACTAGATACTGTTGGATTTTTTCAATTATCAATAAAAATGAAGTTTGTTCCACTTTCATGTTCTTTTACAAGTTCATTTTGAATCAGTTCAATGTTTCAATTAAGGTTTTACAAAGTGATGATGGGGCGAATATATAGGCAATCAATTCAAAACCTTATTGTTAGACAAAAGTATCAGTCATCACTTGTCTTGCCCTTATACACCAGAACAAATGGATTGGCTGGATGAAAGCACAGACACATCACTGAAACCACAATCATATTTCTTCAATATCCCTCCTCACCTACTACTTCTTGGTCTTTTGCTTGCCAAACCTTAATCTATCTCATTAACAGGATGCCAACTTCTGTTTTAAACAATAAGTCACCCTTTGCAGTTCTATATAATTCAATACCTGAAATTAATCATCTCAAGGTATTTGGTTCTTCTTGTTTCCCATTGCTTAGACCATATAACAGTTGCAAATTGCCACTTAGGACTACAAAATGTGTTTTTCTAGGTTATGCATCTAAGTTCAAAGGTTATATTTGTTATGAAGTCTTACATAGAAGGATTTATAATTCTAGGCATGTCCTATTTGATGAGTCAGAATTCCCTTATTTTGATTTAATTCTTTAAGTGTCTCATTTCAACCCTCCTACCAAAGTCTCAGTATCTTCACCAATAGTAGTTGTTCCCGATTATCAAAATGTTTTAGTAATTCCCCAATATCACCAAAATGTGCACTGTATACCTAGTCCTGCACCTGTGCCAAATCCTGCTCTTATGCCAAGTTCAATTCATGTGCTTATATCTGCATCAGATTCTCAGAGTGCAACAGAAGAACACCCCATCACTCCATCAACACGGTCCTCATCCTCTCATGTCCTTATGGTTCCTGATTTCCATCCTAAGAGTTTGCAAGTGGTGTTATCCATTCCCCCACTTAATTTGCACCCAATGCAAACCAGGTCCAAAAGTGGTATTTCTAAGAAAATTGCATTGTTATTTGCAATTCATGAACATGGTGGTGTTGATCTCACTAAGGTTGAACCTGCAACCTACAAATTAGCTTTAAAGTCTTCTGTTTGGACTGCAATTATGAAAGAATAATTGGCAACACTTTATTCTCAAGGCACTTGGTCATTGGTTCCATTTCCTGATAAGGCAAGGTTGGTTGCCAAGGGGTTCAATCAAGAAGAAGGGTGGACTATGGTGAGACTTTTAGCGTAGTTGTTAAACCAACCACAGTGAGATTAGTTCTAGCCTTGGCTGAAAATTATGGGCGGTCTTTAAGGCAGCTAGATGTAAAAAATGTCTTCTTACATGGCATTCTTCATGAAGAGGTTTATATGGCACAACCTCCAGGTTTTGTTGACAATAAGCATTCAGATTATGTGTGTAGGTTACCAAAATCATTATATGGTCTGAAACAAGCCCATCGGGCATGGAATGATAGGTTCACAATATTCTTTCTTTCATTGGGATTTCAAACGACATATTCTGATACTTCACTGTTTGTTAAAACTGTTAGCTAGTCAATTGTGATTCTTCTTTTGTATGTTGATGATATAATCATCATTGGAAGTAATGATGCTGCAATTTCTAAGGTCTTCACTGCTCTCACATAGGAATTTGACATCAAAGATTTATGCTTGTTACACTATTTCTTGGGAATTCAGATTGTTCACAAAACAAATGGTATTTTTCTATCTCAGAACAAATATGTCACTGAGTTTCTTACAAAGTTTGAGATGTTATCTACTAAGCCTTGTGCTACACCTTGTTTACCATATAATAGATTGTTAAAGGATGATGGGGTACCTTTTAATAATCCAGCACTATATCGAAGTCTGGTTGGGGCACTGCAATATCTCACCTTTACCCAGCCTGATATCGTTTTTGCAGTTCATCAGGTGTATCAATTCATGTAGTCTCCCATGGAATCTTATTATATTGCAATGAAACGCATTCTTAGGTATCTCAAAAGGACTCAGGGCTGTGGTATTCATTATGTTAAAGAGGATTTAGATCTCAGAGCCTTTAGTGATGTTGATTGGGCTGGTGACCCTAATGATCGAAGATCAACATTGGGATGTTTTTAGGCTCTAATCTGATTTCGTGATCCTCCAAGAAACAACAAACTGTTTCTAGGTCTTCTACAGAGGCATAGTATCAAGCTTTGTCTTTTACTATTGTTGAGCTCGATTGGATTAAACATCTTCTCAAATTTAAGCAAAATCCAGTTTTTTAACCACCAACACTTTTCTGTGATAATATGTCAGCTATTGCTCTCACTTATAATTTGATTCTGCATCAAAGAACAAAGCATATAGAGATTGTTGCTCACTTTGTTCATGAGAGGATAGCTAAGAAACTTCTACAAGTTTAAGTTATTACTTCTAATGACCAGTTTGTTGATATTTTGACCAAGGGTCTTTTTGCATCATTGTTCCAGAAGCATTGTTTCAATCACAGGCTTCAGTTTTCAACTACTGAGCTTGAGGGGGATGTTAGGAGTATTGGATCAATGTCTGAGAGATTGCCTCTTGTCAATAGATTACATAGGCAGTTACAAAGATAACTTATCTTGTAAGCTGTTATAGTTGTTAAGATTTACACTTGTATAAAAAACTAAGTTTGTAAGAAGGAAGTCAGTTAGTGTGAATGAAATATTTATTTCTTCCTCTCTAAGAAATCTCAAGAATCTCTCTCTCTTTCTGTGATCATCTTTCTCTTTGAGGTTATAGATTGATGTAGGTTGGTTTACATAAATTACAATTTTCTTCAGATAAAAAGTAAAAATGTTAAGACTATGAAATGTGATTCTTGTATCGATGATTAAGGAATTTGCATGTGATTAAATTTTGAAGTTGAACTACACATATGTTTAGTTTTGATAGTTGCTTTTGTTTGATTTATCAATTCGATTGACATAAACAAAGAGGGGTGTTTAATTTTATGGTAGAACTTTTCATTGTTTAATAACATTAAAGCATGTTAACACCACATGTTGAGCCTAATGCCTCACACACTCTAATGTCACTCAATATGTATTGTCCACATGTTAGACTACTCCCCCAGTACTCCAATATTAGAATATGTTAACCCCCACGTGTTGGATTTAACGCAGCACACCACTTCAAAAAAAAAAACAAAAAAAAAACTTATATGTGATTATAAAAGATGTGAATGCAGTATATCAACTGTGAATGCAATATGGAACCTTGGACTACTCCTTAATTAAGGAACCTTAAATTAAGGAACCTTAACTTATTAAAAAAAATAATAATAATAAAAAATAAAAAAAAACAATCCTACTTTTTCCAAGTAAAAATGTGAATGCAGTATATCAAGCAAGGAAAGAAAAAGAATCATTAATATATTGGATTGCAACATTCAATTTCATATCTGTCTTCCAATTTCAAAACAGCTATCATCCAAACCCAAAAGAAAAAAATAATTAGAAAGACATCCATTGGAAGCTTCACGGTGGTTGTATGTCAGATGCTTTTTAAGAAAAATCCAAAAATTAACACTCATTAGGAAGAATAAGAATAAAGTTAATTAGAATGTCCCGTAAGCATAGGGAATTATTTGTTTCCGCGTAAAATCCATTCAAAAAATCTCCTAATTAACTTGTTCCCATAAATTAATTTCCCCACCACTTATTTCCTTTTCCTTGCGCCCACCAACAACACACACACCCTTTTTCTCTTTGGTAGACCAGAAATTTTTCAGCACATGAAAATGCCGTGTGTCGCGTCAGAATTCACGGGCTTTCCCGCTCATTCCAGCCGTGCAGATTGCACAAGAGGAAAAACTTTTACGCGGTTAAGGCGCGGCGCCACCCAAGTCCCAACTGGACATGGGCAATACAATCAATTCACCAACCCAAATATGCAAATTTTCATACGTGTTGCAGCCCCATTGGTCCACATCGTTATTTGCCATGTGGGCCCTCCACCGCTATGAGTGTGTATTGTATTGCTTTCTACTGTAGCAGACTGAAAATGACAAATTATATGGCCACTCGTGTAGGTTTTGGACCTTGGCTTGCTTGCTTGCTCTTTAAATAAGTCGTAGACTGTTACCTCTTGCCATATTGAAGTGTTTTCTTCTGTAACCTTCTCTGTAATTGCACTGGGCTCTCGAGCACTCATCTTCTCCCCCCGTTGTTTCTTCTTCGATTTCTCTTTTCGATCACCACCATCTTCTCCCAAATGCTGCTCAAGTTTCTAGCTGCTGTTGTTTTGGTTCTGGGTCTTGTCAGTGCCGAGGACCCTTACCGATACTTCGACTGGAACGTAACATATGGTGACATATATCCCCTCGGTGGTGCTCGTCAACAGGTTTTCAAAACATTTATTCTCTGATCAGCTGTGATCATGATCCTCGATCATGTCTTTCAACTTGATAAAATGTTTATGTTTTTATATGACTAACTGTTGTATAAACTTCAAATTTTTGTTGCAGGGAATTCTTATTAATGGTCAGTTTCCGGGGCCGGAAATCTATTCTGTAACCAATGACAACCTCATTATCAACGTCCACAACAGCTTGCCGGAGCCTTTCCTTATTTCATGGTCCGATTATTTTCTTCCAGCTCTTTACCGTACATTTTCTTTTCTATTTTTCATTTTTTCCCGGCCACCATTGTCATCATTTTTTTTGGTCGGATATTTTGTCATTTTTTTTTTAAATTCATTGGTAGCTAGAAAAGTTTTTTTTTTTAAAATGGGATTAAAGGATGTTTTCAAGAATACTCTATTTTCAATCACTTTCATGGAAACTAAATCTTCTAGTTCGAGCAATTGATAAATTTGATATATTATTTACACATTTCGTACATGCACAAAAATGTTATGGCTAAATCTTGACTGGTAATACAAGGCGAAAAAACTAATTAAATTATGTAATCGCAAGAATATTTATTCTCTAATTAGTAAAGGATATATAGTCTAATTTTCTTCCCAAAATATAATATTACACTACTATTTTTTGTTTTTGTTTTAATTTTAATTTTAGAATATAATCACAAGATAGTGAGATAAGAGTCTAAACAATAAACATGCACATGAACATAAGTCGCGATCATTTTAATGCCCAGAATTTATTTTGTCAAATCGCCAGCTTTTTATTCAAAAGTCCAAACAATGTGTGGTAGATATTTTTTTTTTTTTTTTTTCAAATACATAAATCTATCCATAGGTTTTTCTACATTTTTCTTTAATTGGTTTGGGTTTTATACGACTATATATGTCACGTAAGATTAATTGTCACGTAATCTTGCATGTGGGTGGACAATGACAAGTCACAACATGACATGCATATTTTATAATCAATATTACACGGGGTTTGTTGCTGGCATTTGCAATTTGACATCTATAGCCGTTAGCCACACGCATTTATTTAATTTTGGTCAAGAAAACCAAACTCATAAGGAAACTTTTATTGACTATTTCCAAATTCTCTCCACTTTGTGATTAGACGGTACTCAATTCCCTCTTGTCTAGCCTATGTTGGGAGTTCTTTAATTGATTGTAGATGGAATTTCAGTTGTTGACGTAGCAATATTAAGTTCAGTCGTTCATGCGCGCATATAAATTGATCTAAGCTTACACGAATTTTAGTTGTAGATACATATAGGGTTTACAATGCATTAACGATCAGATCAAGATTCATGATTGGTCGTAAAATGAGTTAAGTAATTGCTAGACTTTTGAAGTAAAACAATTTCGATTTGAAACTTAATTGGTAAATGGGGAATTTGAAACAGGAATGGAGTGCAACAAAGGAGAAACTCATACCAAGATGGAGTGTATGGAACCACATGCCCAATCCCACCAGGCAAGAACTTCACCTTCACACTACAAGTGAAGGACCAAATTGGAAGCTTTTACTACTTCCCATCTCTTGCCTTCCAGAAAGCTGCCGGTGGCTTTGGAGCCATTAAAATCCTCAGCAGGCCCAGAATCCCAGTCCCATTCCCAGAACCAGCTGGGGATTACTCCATTCTGATTGGAGATTGGTACAAAACTGATCACAAGGTAATGAAGATTCAAATTTATAACGTCTTTCAATAACTGAGAATATAGATACTACTAAACTAAGAGCAAGTTGGTATTTCCGTATATGGTTAGGTGAAACTGTAGTTTATTGAATTTTTTTACCCTAATATTGCAGGTATTAAAGGCCATTCTAGATCGTGGTCACAGGCTTCCCTTCCCAGATGGTGTTCTAATCAATGGACGTGGACCAAGTGGTACAACTTTCACATTTGAACAAGGTAAATTTTTGCTACACCATCTAAACTCTTACAGTCCATTGTTTTTTTTTTAATATTTTACTGCTTTACATTTTTCCATTTTTTGAGCTTTTTTTTTTTTTGTCTATTTTCTTACAGGTAAAACCTACAGGCTTAGAATATCAAATGTTGGGCTCCAGAACTCTCTGAACTTCAGAATCCAGGGACACACATTGAAGCTGGTTGAGGTTGAAGGAACGCACACTCTCCAGACCACTTACGAGTCACTTGATATCCACGTGGGACAGTCCTACTCTGTGCTCGTCACAGCAGATCAGGCCCCTCAGGACTACTACATTGCTGTGTCAACTCGTTTCACCAGCAAGGTCCTCACCAGCACTGCAATTTTTCACTACGGTAACTCCGCCCGTCAAGTTTCCGGCCCAATTCCTGGTGGCCCCACCCAAACTGGCTGGTCTCTTAGCCAGGCCCGCTCCATTAGGTATGTGACTTTTACCATATCTAGCTCATTACTAGGTTGAATCCATTTATATAAGTGAATCTCGTCTCTATTAGTTATGTAGTATAATAATCTATACGATAGTATCAATTGAAAAGCTCTCACCAGTCTCGCACCATTAGGTAGCATCTAATCCACTTTATACACTTGGGTTTGACAAGACATCCAATTTACCATCTTCCGTTCTACTAGAGATGTGCATTAAGCAGACAATCTATAGTATTGGATCAATGAAATGTGTCATTTAATTAAAAGGATTCCGAGTCCGGATCCATGCTTCATTTGTAGTTGTTGTGCCCCTATCTAACATCTATATTTTGGACATTTTTCAGGACTAATTTGACAGCAAGTGGACCAAGACCAAACCCACAAGGCTCCTACCACTATGGTCTTGTGAATGTGAGCAGAACAATCATGCTACAGAGCTCAGCAGCTCAAGTAAGTGGGAAGCAAAGATATGCAGTGAACAGTGTATCTTTCATCCCTGCTGACACACCATTGAAGCTTGCGGATTACTTCAAGATTGATGGAGTTTTTAAGGTTGGAAGCATCTCAGATTATCCCACTCACCAAAACATGTACCTTGACACTTCAGTCATGGGTGCTGATTTTAGGGCTTTTGTTGAGATTGTGTTTGAGAACAAGGAAAACATTGTGCAAAGTTTTCACTTGGATGGTTACTCCTTCTGGGTTGTTGGGTAAGTACACAGTAATAATAATAATAATATATATATATATATATATATATATCTGCATAATTCAATGAGTTTAAAGATGGTAAATTTGATTAGTAATTCTCACATTTTTTTTTACTTGAATTTCAGAATGGATGGAGGTAAATGGACACCAGCTAGTCGGAACGAATACAACCTTAGAGATGCAGTTTCAAGAAGTACCACACAGGTTAGTTGCCCTAATGATGCTAAAAATTGGTTCAACGATATACAAAAAGTGAGAAGGGTGAACAATAAGAGTGAATCGTATTAAATTCCGGCTATACTCTTCACATATTTAAATGTGGTATAATCAAGGTAGGAAGTAGAGCATGAACATAACCCTATCATATAACAATATAATCTTCATTTGTATTTTGAAGCATATATTATATATAACCGGCACATACAATAATTCGTGTTACACGTGATTAAAGTTTTGGTTTTGATTATGTGACAGGTGTATCCAAAGTCATGGACTGCAATATACATTGCTTTGGACAATGTTGGTATGTGGAATGTGAGGAGTGAGTTTTGGGCGAGGCAATACCTTGGACAACAATTTTACCTACGAGTTTACTCGCCTGTGGAGTCAACTAGGGATGAGTACCCAATTCCCAGAAATGCCCTTCTTTGTGGTAGGGCTGCTGGCAGAACAACCAGACCTTAATCAACAAGCTGCTGAGGATGATTATACACAAAATTGATTAACCATTACAATTATATAAATTAATCACATTCTTTTGCTACAGAAATTGTAACATTTATACTTTGGCAATAAAAATGAAGCTTTCAGTTAATTCTTTGGCATGTAATTAATCTGTGCTTCATGTATTAAAAGCCAAGTGGAACAAACATATTGTAGTTTATTTATCATTATTAAAGAAGAAAAATAAAGAAATTTGATTGCAAATTGGTGAGGACAAATAAACAGGCCACTGTCCTCCTTGATTGTGTCAGACAACTATGGACTTAAGTATCATGTGTTTACAAAGTAATCACTAATAAAACAACCAAATTCGTTTAGTACTATGCGTTTACAAAGTGATCAGTAATTAAACATTAATTTGTAAAACCCTAATCTATTTTATAATATGGGTCTCGCTTTTATTAAAGATATGTTGCATATGATTGTGTCTCAAAGCGTTGAGTTAGTAACTATTACTACTTAAACAAAATCGAACACGTGAGCGAAGTGTAGTGCACCATAGTTCTTATCATCATATTTAACATGAAGTTCATGATTATTAAATACTTAACGAAGCAATTAAATATTTGGCCAATGCTCAAACCGGCCATAGGTAAACACAGTATGACAAATCCAAAGCATTTGCATGCATATTCTAAAGCATTTCCATGCATATAAATTCCCCTTTCGATCTTAATTGATTCGAAAGGGAAAGTGAAGCTTTCACTAACATTAAATTTTTTGGGTACACACTGTTTGATTAACTTAATTATTTCTTTTAGTTATATCTAAATCTCTCATGGCAAACAAATCATGGGTTGTTGTTTCTCTGGTCCTCTGTGTGGCTGTAGCTGTTGTTAGTTCATCAGACCAGGTGCGCCACTAATCTTCGTACTAGGTGACTCAACGGGACGTTGGAACCAATAACTTCTTGCCCACCAGCACGGCTAGGGCTAACTTTCCACACAATGGCATTGACTTTCCTTCCTCAAAACCCACTGGAAGGTTCAGCAATGGCCTCAATAGTGCTGATTTTCTCGGTTAGTATATACAGTTATTCTCTAGACAGAACGTCTATGTCTTTATCTTTATCGAATGATATGTCAATAATAAAATGAACCCTAAACCCTGCATGGATTATAAAGCTTAACTTAACCCATTGCTTTTCTTGTGGTGATCATAGCTCAGATACTCAGTCTCAGGAGAAGTCCGCCACCTTTTCTTTCTCTTAAAGTTAAATCTCTTCGCAAGAAGAGGTTTAATGGAGTTAACTTTGCTTCTGGAGGGTCAGGCCTTCTTGACATTACTGGAAAAACATCGGTGCATTATTCAGAAAATTGTTATCTTTGTAAGCATGAGATGTTGGAAAAGAAACATTTTTTTACAGTTTTCTCATTTTCTTGTTTCAGCTGAGTCTAATGAAGTTTGGAACACCAGAGAAAACTCCGCTTGCTGCCCCATCCATCAATCAAAAAAATGTTGTGTCATTAACAGAGCAGATACAACAATTTGCTACCGTCAAGAGAAATCTTACCGCCATAAAAGGGAGGAGGAAAGTAACTAAGAAGTCTTTGTTCTTCATCAGCATTGGTAGCAATGACCTTTTCGTAGTTTAGCTGAGCCCTGTATTGAAATTGCAGAATTTAATTGATCTTGGAGCGAGGAAGTTTGGCATCATTAGCGTTGCCCCGATTGGATGCTGCCCGTCTCAAAGGATTCACAACACTACCAGCGGATGTTTGGAGGATTTGAACGATCTTGCAGTAGCTTTCCATGGAAGGTTGGATGCCTTAATGTTCAAGCTGAGCTCAGAATGTAAGGACATCAAGTATGCACTTGGGAATGCATTTGAGATGACAATAAATGTCATTCAGAATCCTCTTCCATTTAGTAAGTCAATACTCTGTCAGTTCAGTAATTTCTCATTTTGTACATTTTCTTAAGGCCCGTTTAATAACTATTTCGTTTTCTGTTTTCATTTTGTACCTTCTAAAAATAGTTATTACCAACCAACTTCCAAACAGTTAGCAAACGAGACCCTGCAGCTAGGAGTTGAAGGAAAACGCACAATCTAATTACCATCAAATTCCTCTTTATTTTTTAGATTTTACACAAGTGGAAGCTGCACGTTGCGGAGCTGGGAAGCTCAACGGTGAATCCTTCTGCAGTCCGTATGCCAATCTTTGTTTGAATCGCGACAATTACTTGTTCTGGGATCTATATCATCCAACAGAGGCTGCTTCTAAGTTAGCAGCTGTGACCCTCTTCAATGGTGGACCACAATTCGTAACCCCAATAAATTTTGCTCAGTTGGCCATGGCTTAATGGTACAGAGTAACCATTTTGAAGTGATAACTGTATCCATGAGAAGAAAACAATTGGAATTGAATTGACAAGTTACGTAAGCAGATTTTTAAATTTTCTGCTTCTTCAAACTCCAATCTGTAATGAACATGTTTTTATTTGCAGGAATCATATGACATGATCAATGAATTTCTAATTAAGAATACAATTTCTTGTATACAAGAAGTGAAAATAAACATTAAAATATTTGATATGTGGCTTCATTCAGTGAGTCATGCCAGTTAATTAGAACAATTAATTGGGCACAATAAAGTTTCAAGAAACATTGGAAAACTTGTATACAACTATCAATGAAACAAATTCTTAACCAAAAATCTGAAAGTTGCCTGCAAAGTAAATGTTTTGAGTTTCTCACGCATCGTGTTGATAACTTGGTACACAAGTTGTCACATCCCGGCCCGGGCGGAACCACTTTCCGGGCCCCACTCCACCGTAGCACGATATTGTCCACTTTGGACCTCGACCACGCCCTCACGGTTTTGTTTTTGGGAACTCACGAGCAACTTCCCAGTGGGTCACCCATCATGGGATTGCTCAAGCCCCCTTCTCGCTTAACTTCGGAGTTCCAACGGAACCCGAAGCCAGTGAGCTCCCAAAAGGCCTCGTGTTAGGTAGGGATGGGAATATACATTTAAGGATCACTCCCTTGGGCGATGTGGGATGTCACACAAGTTATCTTCTCAGAATTAAAGTATTGAATACCAGATTAGGTGTTTCCTCTTCTTCTTTTTTCCTGCATGAAGGAGTAGAAAACAAGGGTCAGTGTTTTCGTAGTTGGCCTTCTAGGTATACGATGAATGCATAGGCAGAGTTGTGCAGTTTTCATCAATATTTTGCGGATCTCCTGGTGAGATTGAATCGCCTCTTTCCCAGTGACAAGTTATAGAAGCACTACTCCATAGGAGTAGATATCCATCTTTCCATCAACCTTGCCAGTTGCCATACCACGTGTACTCCAGGCTAATTATCTATACGTCCCAACAACATCGGATGGTGTCTTTTGTGTTTGCTGAGATTGCTGAAGCATCATTGCTGCTTCAAAATCAGACAACTTGGATTGAAAGTTAAGGTAAATCACTGGTAATGGAAACTTCGATTTTTTTTTTTTTTTTTTTTTTTTTTTTTTTTTTTTTGTGTGCAAGTAGATTCATACGTATCAAATTCAAAAGTGGAATTATTGAGCATAAAATTTTCGATTGTCACATTATTATTGTGACATTTATACAGTTTAGCAACAAAATGCAGTCAGTTACTTTGGCTCATAATCGATTTGTGCTTCGCGTATGAGAAGCCAAGGGAACAAACATATTGTACAACTATCTTATTTTAGAAAGAAAAAGAAGAAGAAGAAGTTTAATTGCAAATTGGTGTATTTAATTAGGCCAATGAGGACAAATGAACAGGCCACTAAGCTCCTTGTTTGTGTTAGAGAATGTGTTTACAAAGTATATTCCCATAAACAACCAAATTTTGTATAAAACTCGAAACGAATGTACGAAAGAGTTGGAAAGGCGGCAGCAAGTTTAATCAGTTCTACATGAGTCTCACCTCTATTATAGATGTCACTGCGAGTATTTGTGTTTGAACGCATTGAATCAGTAGCTATTACTACGTAAGCAAAGTTAGCTAGTGAGGAAAGTGCCAAATCCGCTTTTAGTTAACCTCTTGTGTTTGTAAGTTCATCATCATTATACTTGACAAAGGAAGAACTTCGTCAACGATCAAACCGGCCATATATAGGTAATCACTATGCAAAATCCCCCCTCAATTAACCTCTTGTATTTGTAAGTGTACGCTCCAGGACTACAATTCTAAACCATTCCATGCAACATAAATTCCCCATTACCTAGCTCTTACTTGAAAAAACAACATAAAATTTGTTCTCCTTTGTTGCTCTAGCACTGACGTGGCCTGCGCTTCCCTGGGTCATCAAGGAAATTCACAGATTCCGACTTAACCTTTTCACATTAGATCTTAATCTCCCATGGAAAACATATCATGGGCTGTTGTTTCTCTAGTTCTATGTGTGGCTATAGGTTTTGTTAGTCCAGCAGACTCAGGTGCGCCACTAATCTTCATATTTGGTGACT
This sequence comes from Pyrus communis, assembly GCF_041283825.1. NCBI lineage: Eukaryota > Viridiplantae > Streptophyta > Magnoliopsida > Rosales > Rosaceae > Pyrus > Pyrus communis. The sequence continues at coordinate 15,793,591 of NC_142569.1, forward strand.
CAACTGCTGATGTTGGAACAAACAATTTCTTGCCCACCAGCATGGCTAGGGCTGACTTTCCCCACAATGGCATTGACTTTCCTTCCTCAGAACCCACTGGAAGGTTCAGCAATGGTCTCAACAGTGCTGATTTTCTTTGTAAGTATATATAAAGTTTTTCTCTGGACAGGAAGTCCGTTTCTTTATCATTATATATGGATGACATGTCAATAACGAAACAGATCCTAAACCCTAAACCCTAAGCAGTGTATCGATCACAAAGATTAACTTAACCTATTTCTGTTATTGTGGTGATCATCTATAGCTATGACATTCGGTCTCAAGAGAAGTCCGCCGCCATTTTTCTCTCTCAACGCTGCGTATCTTTCCAACAAGACATTTGGTGGTGTTAACTTTGCTTCTGGAGGGTCAGGCCTATTTGACATAACTGGAAAAAAATCAGTGGTACGCGCCTTATTATCTTGCAAAAAGTTGTTATCATCATAAGCCTGATATGAGAGGAAGATACTTTTTTGTAACAGATCTCTCAATTTTCTTGTTTCAGCTGGCTCTTATGAAGTATGGAATGCCAAAGAAAACTCAGTTTGATGCCTCATCCGTCAGTCAGAAAAATGTTGTCCCATTAGCAGAGCAGATACAACAATTTTCCACTGTCAAGAGCAATCTTACCGCCATAAAAGGGGGGAGGAGAGTAACTGAGAGGTCCTTGTTCTTCATCAGCGTTGGTAGCAATGACCTTTTCGGATATTACCACTCAAACAGTTCCATACCAAAGGAAGAATTCTTATCTTCTTTATTACTTGCTTATGAAAACCACTTGAAGGTAATACTTTTCTCTATCATTAGCACTTGTATCAAATGCACAAGTTTTAGTAGCTCAACTGATCCCTGTGTTGAAATGGCAGGGCTTAATCGATCTTGGAGCGAGGAAGTTTGGCATCATTAGCATTGCCCCAATCGGATGCTGTCCATCTCAAAGGGTTCACAACGCCTCTGGCGGGTGTTTGGAAGATTTAAATGATCTTGCTGTAACTTTCCACTCAAGGTTGGATGCCCTAATGTCCAAGCTGAGCTCAGAATACAAGGACGTCAAGTATGCACTTGGCAATGCATTTGAGATGACAATAAATGTCATTCGGAACCCTCTTCCGTTCAGTAAGTCAATACTCGACAGTTGTTATTGGAAAAAGACTTCCGCACACCCTTGTATCTTTATATCCCTTGATTCTCCGTTGATTTATTAAATCCAAAGGTTATAAATAAACAAGGCTATGCAGGGAAATCACTTCCCTTCTTATTTCGGTACATATTCATATGCTCTCAGCAGCTAGAATGGTGAAGGAAAAGGAACAATCTAATAACCAACAAATCTCCTTTTCATTTTTCAGATTTTACACAAGTGGAAGCTGCGTGTTGCGGAGCTGGGAAGCTCAACGGTGAATCCTTCTGCAGTCCAAATGCCACTCTTTGTTTGAATCGTGACAACTACTTGTTCTGGGATCTATTTCATCCAACACAGGCTGCTTCTAAGTTAGCAGCTGTTACCCTTTTCAATGGTGGACCACAATTCGTAACCCCGATAAATTTCGCTCAGTTGGCCATGGCTTAATGGAGTAACCATTTTGAAGTGATCAATTGTATCCCCAGAAGCAAATTATTTTCACCAATTTTTCAAATTTTGTTTTGTATTAGACGAAAACAATTGCAATGATTGATAAGTTATGTGAACAGATCTCAATTTACAAAAAGCTTAAGTGATAATATAAATCTAAGAAGCTTTATTTTGCAGAAGCTTGTGAAAATCCTTGGATGCACATCCAAGTTATTGTTTCAAATAATAGCCAATTATTGTTTCTGATACTAGGTGACCAGCAGGAAAATCCATTTGGAATCAATTTTCTTGTTGGTCATCCTGCATAAAATAAAATAAAATTTTGATATGTATTATCCCACTCACCAAAACATGTACCTTGACACTTCAGTCATGGGTGCTGATTTTAGGGCTTTTGTTGAGATTGTGTTTGAGAACAAGGAAAACATTGTGCAAAGTTTTCACTTGGATGGTTACTCCTTCTGGGTTGTTGGGTAAGTACACAGTAATAATAATAATAATATATATATATATATATATATATATCTGCATAATTCAATGAGTTTAAAGATGGTAAATTTGATTAGTAATTCTCACATTTTTTTTTACTTGAATTTCAGAATGGATGGAGGTAAATGGACACCAGCTAGTCGGAACGAATACAACCTTAGAGATGCAGTTTCAAGAAGTACCACACAGGTTAGTTGCCCTAATGATGCTAAAAATTGGTTCAACGATATACAAAAAGTGAGAAGGGTGAACAATAAGAGTGAATCGTATTAAATTCCGGCTATACTCTTCACATATTTAAATGTGGTATAATCAAGGTAGGAAGTAGAGCATGAACATAACCCTATCATATAACAATATAATCTTCATTTGTATTTTGAAGCATATATTATATATAACCGGCACATACAATAATTCGTGTTACACGTGATTAAAGTTTTGGTTTTGATTATGTGACAGGTGTATCCAAAGTCATGGACTGCAATATACATTGCTTTGGACAATGTTGGTATGTGGAATGTGAGGAGTGAGTTTTGGGCGAGGCAATACCTTGGACAACAATTTTACCTACGAGTTTACTCGCCTGTGGAGTCAACTAGGGATGAGTACCCAATTCCCAGAAATGCCCTTCTTTGTGGTAGGGCTGCTGGCAGAACAACCAGACCTTAATCAACAAGCTGCTGAGGATGATTATACACAAAATTGATTAACCATTACAATTATATAAATTAATCACATTCTTTTGCTACAGAAATTGTAACATTTATACTTTGGCAATAAAAATGAAGCTTTCAGTTAATTCTTTGGCATGTAATTAATCTGTGCTTCATGTATTAAAAGCCAAGTGGAACAAACATATTGTAGTTTATTTATCATTATTAAAGAAGAAAAATAAAGAAATTTGATTGCAAATTGGTGAGGACAAATAAACAGGCCACTGTCCTCCTTGATTGTGTCAGACAACTATGGACTTAAGTATCATGTGTTTACAAAGTAATCACTAATAAAACAACCAAATTCGTTTAGTACTATGCGTTTACAAAGTGATCAGTAATTAAACATTAATTTGTAAAACCCTAATCTATTTTATAATATGGGTCTCGCTTTTATTAAAGATATGTTGCATATGATTGTGTCTCAAAGCGTTGAGTTAGTAACTATTACTACTTAAACAAAATCGAACACGTGAGCGAAGTGTAGTGCACCATAGTTCTTATCATCATATTTAACATGAAGTTCATGATTATTAAATACTTAACGAAGCAATTAAATATTTGGCCAATGCTCAAACCGGCCATAGGTAAACACAGTATGACAAATCCAAAGCATTTGCATGCATATTCTAAAGCATTTCCATGCATATAAATTCCCCTTTCGATCTTAATTGATTCGAAAGGGAAAGTGAAGCTTTCACTAACATTAAATTTTTTGGGTACACACTGTTTGATTAACTTAATTATTTCTTTTAGTTATATCTAAATCTCTCATGGCAAACAAATCATGGGTTGTTGTTTCTCTGGTCCTCTGTGTGGCTGTAGCTGTTGTTAGTTCATCAGACCAGGTGCGCCACTAATCTTCGTACTAGGTGACTCAACGGGACGTTGGAACCAATAACTTCTTGCCCACCAGCACGGCTAGGGCTAACTTTCCACACAATGGCATTGACTTTCCTTCCTCAAAACCCACTGGAAGGTTCAGCAATGGCCTCAATAGTGCTGATTTTCTGCAGAAGGATTCACCGTTGAGCTTCCCAGCTCCGCAACACGCAGCTTCCACTCTTTGTTTGAATCGTGACAACTACTTGTTCTGGGATCTATTTCATCCAACACAGGCTGCTTCTAAGTTAGCAGCTGTTACCCTTTTCAATGGTGGACCACAATTCGTAACCCCGATAAATTTCGCTCAGTTGGCCATGGCTTAATGGAGTAACCATTTTGAAGTGATCAATTGTATCCCCAGAAGCAAATTATTTTCACCAATTTTTCAAATTTTGTTTTGTATTAGACGAAAACAATTGCAATGATTGATAAGTTATGTGAACAGATCTCAATTTACAAAAAGCTTAAGTGATAATATAAATCTAAGAAGCTTTATTTTGCAGAAGCTTGTGAAAATCCTTGGATGCACATCCAAGTTATTGTTTCAAATAATAGCCAATTATTGTTTCTGATACTAGGTGACCAGCAGGAAAATCCATTTGGAATCAATTTTCTTGTTGGTCATCCTGCATAAAATAAAATAAAATTTTGATATGTATTTCGTGTACACGAATTTTTAATAGCAGGATGCAATCCCCTCGAGCTGCTGACTGCACGGTTATATCAACGTGATCGGTTGTCAAGATAGGGCTGTTTTGCCTCTTTCAGTTACGTTTAGAAACTCGTCTCTTTCTCTCTGCATCCTTAACCAGTTATCTGGCTTCTCAAGTAACTTCAGTATCTGCAAACAGAAACAATAATTGGAGCCATGTTAGCCCGAACAGTTTGACACAACGTTTCAAGATACATTTGCAACAGAGTCTCAACATAATTTATTAAAGTGGTCTGCGGAATAGTAAACATTTTGCAGTTTGTCATCCGCCATGTTGATAACTTGATACAGAAGTTACCTTCTCGGTGTAATTATTGTGTAGCAGATTTCGGTTTTTGTTCTTTTTCTGTATGAAAAAGAAGAAAACAAGGATTACCGTTTTCATGGTTGGCCTTCTAGAAGATGAGTGCATAAGGCAGAGGCGTGCCGCTATCATCATAATTTCCATCTCTTCCTTGTTGTAGTGTTCGATCAAGTGAGGATCGATCAGACGTTCGCATATGCCACAGCTCAGCAAGGACCTTGCCTGCAAGTGCACACAAATTCAAAGGAAAATACAATTTTTCAGAATCAGTTTTATAGCTTATTGATTTCTTCGCTTACCCATAATACTAAGCTTTCGCGAATCTCCTGGTGAGTTTGAATCGCTTCTTTCCCGGTGATAAGTTCTAGGAGCACAACTCCATATGAGTACACATCTATCTTTTCATCAACCTTTCCATACATCATGTACTCCGGGGCTAAGTATCCAAACGTCCCAACAACATGGAACGGCGCCTTTGTGTTTGCTTGAGATTGATGAGTTTGAAGTAACATTGCTGCTCCAAAATCTGATAACTGGCATCAAAAGCCAAAGTGATCAGAGACAAATGTAGACCTATTGAGATAAAGCCCTTGCTCGGACAGTTCTAGCAATTGAAGCTAATTGAGTTTTAGCTTTCTGCAAGTATAAGAAATTGTTATCGAACTTACTATCGGTTCGCAATTGTGGGAGAGGAGAATGTTAGATGACTTCACATCCCTATGGATGATGGGAGGACTGTGAGAATCATGAAGGTAGTCCAACGCCTTTGCCATGCCGATTGCAACTTTCATCCTCTCACTCCACTTTAGCTCTCTTAAATTCTGCCTCAAGCTTCCCATCAAAAGTTTATACACAATTGCTTGCATCTCCCCACTACGACAGAACCCGATTATCTGCACAATGTTGTCATGCTTCATACCAGATAACAAATCTACTTCTCGAAAAAAATCCGCTGTTGAGCACCGTGTCGTTTGGAGGACTTTCACAGCTGCAGCTTCACCATTTCCAAGTTTGGCGCAGTACACCTTGCTATGTCCACCCTCTCCAATCACTGTGGCTGGGCTGAAATTGTTAGTTGCATCATGAAGCTCTTTCGGCGTGAAATGCCTGCTTGAACCTTCTGCTTGTAGTACTTCCAATCTTTGAAACAGTTTTTCGGACACCAAATCAGCGACCTCCACCATTTTATTTACGGCAGAGAGTGCTCTTCTAGTAGTCGTTGGCCGCATCAACGACACTGTAGAGGAAGGCGGAGTTGTTAAGGACTTTTGCAACTGCCGGGTGGTATTTGATTGGTCATGGCAAGTGTAGGTTGAGGAAAATGAGTGAGAAAATTGTAGGGCTGCTGCCCTTACAGAGCCTTGTTGGCAAGTCCCCTGCCCCTCCATTAGGACTCTTCCCACGGTATTCATCACCAGTAGTGTGCATGTTGGAGGTAACCCTTTCAAGCACGTATGGATAGCTGAAAAACTTGGCCTGCATTGCAATTTAACATCCATGAGAGAGAGAGAGAGAGAGAGAGAGAGAACTCTCATGTGTAACTAAGTTGGCTAGAGCAGTTTACCCCCGCAACTTAGTTCCAAACCCCTCCTTGTAATTCAAATTAATTTAGATTAATTTAGAATACCGTTTTAATCTCTCATAATTTAGATTAGATTAGAATATTGCATCAGGGAGAGAGGGGGTGGGTGCAGGGATACGACAAGTTCCCCTCCACACCCTCATTCAAGTCCCCCTCCTCGTAATTTAGATTAGTTTACAATATCGCTAGAGAGAGAGATCGGAGTTATTAGTTTCATTACCCTGAAAGGCTGCAACCAAGTACAAGGATTGATGCAAAGCCGATCCTGACTTGGTAGGTTAATTCAGAAATGTAAGAATCTGCAATGCACACTTTTAGTTGGAAATCCACCTGCAAAGAAAAAGCCATAAGCCAAAAGCCAAAAGCCAATGCCATAAGCTCCCAAGTAAAAGGAGTTTACCTGCTTGGATTTGCAGAAATCTTCATGGATGTGGAAAGTGTTGGGATCAAAAGAATCATCGTTCTCTTGAACATGAACAGCAATCACACTGTCCCTGTGTTTTACAACAGCAATGAGCAATCTCAGAAGCATTTCTCTGCTTGAATTATCCGATTTCAGACCGACAATTATCGTCCTCTTCTTCGATTTCTTGGACCTGAACGACAACATTTGGGGCCAAAAAATCAGCACCACTTCATTGCACAACCGAAGAGTAGCTTGCTTTCAATTCTGGTTATGGCACCTTCCACCTTGAGGCTTGAGTTTTCTGAGATAATGTTGAAGTAGGTAATGGGTTTAAGTGGTTACCAATAGTGGTTAGATATTAATGGCAGAATACAACCATTTCCAAAGGGAGTTAGCAACTGTTCAAGTGTTGTACTCTCTCAGAGGATAAAAAAACGAGATGATAAAATGCATTATTAGCACGTGTTATATTCTTAAACAGACGAGAGATTCTCTCATGTCACTAATTTACTGCGTGTCAATCATCTACTAAATAAATAGATGGATACTTTTATAACACAAATATTTATTAGGCGGTAACGGCATCAAATTAAATATTGGTTGGAATTTGTTTGATTTTGTCTGTAATTTTAAAATTGAATAGCCGCGGTAATTAGGTGTTTGCTTAAAATCATAAATGAGAGCTCCAAAAGTGGCCAACTAAAAATCACAGAATAATTGCAAAGCCTTTATTGTAGTGCGGTGAATGGACCGCATCCTCTTTCACAATACTTCAAAAAGCTGGAATCTGCAGAGGAGAAAACGAACATGCAGAAATCTCTTTCAACGTGCAAATATTATGAATCAAGGCGGAAAGCGTTGTTTATAACGGTCGTTACGTTTGATTCGGGTTTTATACTGAAAATTTTAAACCACTTGAGTTTGGCGTCAACTCTTTCAAAATTTCATCTCTTCAACCGCAAGAAATTTCTCCAATTTTATTCCACCTAAGTCTACGGCCTAAATCGAACCAACTCGAGTAGGATTGGAAACCTAAACCGAACCAAACCAAACCGTATTATAAGGTTGCGCCTTTTCCAGCGTTCTTTTTCGTTTTCTTTTTTCTTTTTGTCTTTTTTCCTGTATGATTGTGTGTGCAAAGTTGAACAGTTTTAAGAGTTGGTGCAGCAAGAAATAAATTGCAAAACAGGAATTAATCAGAAAGATATGGTGAAAAAAAAAAAAAAATCAAAAGACAAGATGGAGAGCTTCTTTAAAGGCTTGGTCCCAATAAACCAGCAGATAAGGGTCCAATAATATGCCTGCTTCGCTAGCATGTCTACAATACAAGACACTACCACCTAAAAATATGATCATACACATCATCCACAACAATTCGACCACGGTGTGATGTCCCGAAAATCGGGTTGTTACTTTTGGATTTTTAACGGAACAGAAGAAGATGAAAATGTTAAATAACAATTACCAGTTTTACAGCAGACTCTATCTGAACAAAAGTTCTGTGAATATGTAGGGAGTTAATTAGGCTAATCGAGCGAAGATTGCATATTATTCAGATTATGTTTCAAGAAGCGGATGTAGCACATACAGTAGAGCAGAAACCATATATGCGTTTCAAATTACACATGTACGTTGGCGGACAGGATGATGAAATCAAGAAAACCAGCCCAGGAGAAAAAGCTCAGATGCCCCGTGCATGGTGAGGATGCGAGGCGATCACTCAGCAAGCTGCAAATTTGAACACAGAAATTAGGCTGGCTCCATTGTTACAAAAAGATATCGTAAGTCCGAACACTTAACCAAAAAATAAAAGATTTCCTAACCAATGATTAACTAACTAATTAGTAACACTCTACACATCCGAACATGTGACACGAATCTACCAGCTTGGATGATTGACAGCACAGACATACGCTAAACACAAATTCCCATTAAATACTCATATCAAATGCCATCACCATGCGTCAACGTATTTAACAAAACACTATACACTGGGGCAACCAATATATGAATGAGGATTGCAATTCAAAGACCTAAGTCGCAAATCACTGTAAAGGAACAATAAATTTTACTTTACCAGAGAAAACGGCATAAGTAAGTCCTAGCATCTAGTGACGGGGCAGGGGGGGTTAGACATTATTATTAGGTTGGCATTGCCATGTTATGATTGGATTGAAGGTTCTTTGTATAAAGTGTGTAACTTACTTACGTTGACTAATGCAAGTAATTATCACACAAACAATGACTGTGACTGTGTGATATCCGAGACAAAACTAAACCTGATTTAGAGGATTATCCGGAGATTTCTTCCATAGCTTCCATATCATATCCTTGTATTGATTGTGAGTAAGACCTGGTTTCTCTTCCTTCAGCCTGGGGAGCTCAGCTTCTTCAAAAGCCTACAATTATTACCCGAACTTGTCACATTATAAACACAGAAGAAATGACTAATGTCAATATTTAATAAGATCAAAGAAGCAATCACCAAAAGTTAAAATTGATTATTAACAACGGTTGAATTATCAATGAAAGTTTAAAAAGACATGGATGGAAAAGTTCCGTGGCTGTTAACCAAAGAAATTAGCGCTCCTAAGAATATGACTTAGCGTCTACCAATAGCCCCTACAATTACTATTATTCAGGAAACGACAACAATTAACTTTATATTTCACCAGCAGTTGACAATACTGTACAATCGAAGTGAGGCAGCAACGATAAATACAAGAATCATCAAAATTTAAGCAGCCATTCCACAAGAGGCATCAAATATGAGATACATCCGTGCATGAACAAATAAAATAAAACCTACAAAACTTCAGCTATTGTTTTGAGAGACGCAACAGCTACGACAGTCTACAAAAAGAACACATGAATTTCTCTCATAAGACCGCTACAAAAAACCAACAGAGCACTGCTACATCATAAATTGTGCAACATGAATTCCTCTTATAGGATGCTAGCTAGAAATTACTGAGATCACGAGTGTAAAGAAATGATGTAAAAGTTCAAGTTCATAGCTTTAATCTACGTTTGTAATCCATGAGAAAATGAAAAACGCTCAGAACTCAAGAGGCAACCCGTCTGTCTAAAAGAGGTCCTCCACTAACACATTGCAAAGATTTCAGTGCCAACACAAGCAATCAAGCACACTAATGCACACCCAAACTTTCGAGTAGCGGATCACGACCATTTGAGCGAAGTTAAATCATTGCGGCATATAACACACTAAGCTGTCTTCTAGAAGGCTTTCATTTGCGTGCATTCGTATTGTATATTTTCAATGCCGAGTCGATTTGTTACTCTAATAATAGCTAGAGCTTCAAGCTAGTACAGTACTAGTCCTAATTCCTAAAGCTCAGTTATTCGATACAAATGACAACAATTCTATGTAAATGCATCAGATTTTAGATTTCAAAGCTAATCGAAACCAATGCAATCCAATCCCCCTAACCAAACAAACCCTAAATTCTCCCAATAACACAGAAAAGGTACCTTAAACGAAGCCTTGAGCCTCCTTTCCGGGTGGCGATCCACCGGCAAACTCTCCGCCACCGACATCTTCGCAACCGCCTCCTCCACCGTCCTTGCCTCAATAATCGAATCATCCCGATTCCTATTCTCCACAACCACCATCCTCTCATACTCCTCCTCCTCTGCCGTACGGCTCTGCTTCTTCTTCACCTCATCCGATTTCTTCTCCAACGCCGCCTGCTCCTCCTCTTTCCGCCGTGCCAGCTCGGCCTCGGTCACTTTTGGAACCGGGATCGTGACTCGCCCGGCCTTCTTATCGGGCTTCTTCCCCGCCTTCTCGAGTTCCTTCTCCTCCAGCTCCGCCAATCGGCGCGCCTCGGCTTTCCGCGCGGCGGCCTCCGCTCGTTTCTCGGCTTCTTCCTCGCGCTTCTTTGCCGCGCGGGACTTGCTGCCCTCGGCCTCGCGCCAGTACTGCTCCTCCTTCTCGCGAACCTCGCGCTCCTTGCGCTCTGCTTCGGTAGAGCTCTTCCGAGCCTTGGCGGCCTCCGCCTTGCTATTCAAACCCATCTTTTTCGGCATCTTGTTCGGGCACACGCTTTAGGGTTTTGATCGTCTTCGAGTCTGCGACGACGGTGGTGATATTCTCCGACTCCGCTCAAAAGCGATGTGATGGGAAGAGTTACTGGGACTCTGGTAACGTGTTCCGTTCACAGACAGAAACAGAACAAAAACAAAAGCGGTTACGGTTTTTGGGTGGCAGCTAGCAAACTAAGTGGGCCTTTACTGGGTTAAATCAAATGGCCCAAAATAATAAATCCAGACGCTTGCTGGTCAAGAAACAAAAGGCCTGCCCAAATTACATCGGCCCGTTGACAAATGGTTCTTAACGTTTACGTTGGTAAAATGAGTTGATGGGTAACAAAGTTGCTGGCTTTTTCTATGTTGGTTCCTTTATGTTGAAAATCGATAAATGTCATCTCACGTGTTGTACTTTAAACATCAATGTTGTTCCTGCTGTTACATTCCGTCAAAATCACTTAAGAGCATTTCGATCTTTTTATGTCTCTACACATACGAATCGATTATTTCATAACCATGCTACAATTTTCTCCAACTCTCCAAGTGCCTAATTAAGCCGTAACATCTTTGGCATAATATTGAATTGCCATCATGGTGATCTTGTTGGAACCTTTTTCTTTATATAAATAATGATATGGAGAGATTGAAATGCTCTTGTATCGGTTACTGCACTTTTTGAGATTTGATATTTTGGATTTTTTTCGGGTTAAGTTTGGGTATTTAATTTTTTTTTTTTTTTCATCACTAATATCATGTGCAGGTCGCATAATCCCTTTTAATAAGGATTCTAACATGTTCGGATTTTGCCTTTAATTAACACATAAGTCAATGGATAAGAATCGAAAAACCAATGCCAAGCAATGACTAGAGGATCAAAAGAGAAAGTTGTCATAAGGGAAGAAAGTAGGACAACCACCTCTGTTTTCCCTCCTCCCCTCTCCTCCCCCATTTTTTTTTTCTTCTTTTCTAGTCTATTATGGTGATTGGTGAATATTATTCTATCTTTTAGCGACCTAGGGCTAGTTTGGAATTGATGTTCTTTTTTAATAAATTTCTTATACTATGTTTTAAGAATAATTAACTGCAAAATAAAGTAATTGAGCATTTGATGCTTCAAGAATAATCAATTGCAAAATAAAGCAATTGGGCATTTGATAAACTGTATTTTTTAAAATGTTATAAGTATGAAAAACATAAGTATGAAAAACAATGTCTAGAAGGATAAATAATTTCGTTGTTTAAAATTAATAAGCTTGTTACAGGAATTAAAAATATTCTAAAGGCTCAACTCTGCTTTTTATTAAAGCAAATTTTAAAAGCAACCTATATGCCGCTTTTAGAAGCTGCTGTTTGAAGGCCATTACTTTTAAAATAAGCAGTATATTTTATTTTTACCGAACATTTTTTTATTACTTAACTTTAAAATGAAGTAATTTTTGATAAAAAAAATCCAATACCAAAATGGACCTTAGTATTTGTTTAAGTCATGCTTAGATCTAAGTTCCATATCACTTACTATTTTTACCCCATTTTCAATCCAGTTTATTCTCCCAAAATTACCACCCCTAAATTTTAAACCATTTTCATTAGTTTTCCTTAAATTTTATCCTATTTTCTAAATTTAATGTCACATTGCTTATGATATTGGATAAGGGCAATGTTATCCACACATCCTTTTCATTTTTCTAGGCATTGAATCGAATGAATTGAAGAAGATAAATGACGAAAAATTAACAAAGGTTTGTGAGAGATAAAAATATGTGTACAAAAAAATAGCACTATCCATTGGATAATTGGAGACCAAACCCCCTAAAGATCCAACCCCATGTTCTACAATTGTATCTTGACTGTATGCTGGGTAGTTTGATGACGACGCTTGTTATGAAGATGGTGATTTTTTTTTTAACAAACGATATTATCTACACTAAAGGGGAGGGGTGGACTTAGTCTCATAATGGGCTAGCAATAATATTGTTCAAACGGTGATTTAACTCATGATTTAGGATTTTGAGTTTGTTTTCGGTTGAATGGGCTTGGCAAAAGATTGGACTTAATTATTTTTTAGGATAAATTACATAAAATTATCTCAACTATTAGATCAGTCACAGTTTTATACCTCATCTTTAAAAAATGCCAATGTCATACATCATCTTACGAATTTGTTACAATTTCATATTTTCCGTTAGTTTGTCTGTCAATTATTCCGTTAAATAAAGACGTAGCTTGAGGAGATCCACTTTTAAAATTAATTAAATATTAAAAAAAATATAAAAAAAAACCCAACCTACACCCAGGTCCCTTTTGCTTCCCCCTCACCTTTCTGCAACTCCCACTCCCTCCTACACACCCATCACCCTCTCTTCCTCCATCTCCACCTCCCTCCCATGACGCTCCTCCCCCTCCTACACACCCATCACCCTCTCCATGTACACCCTTTCTCCTTCGCCGCCGTCGTCGTCCGTACGATTCGTGACTTTTAATAAAACTCCCTCCCCCTCATACAATTAAGGAGCCATGTCGGAGATTGAGGTCGTCGTCGACAACAGCGACGACTCCAGTGCCCGCGAGGTCAACCTATTTGGGAAGTTCGAGGTTGGGAGGCTTCTGGGTTGTGGGGCTTTTGCGAAGGTGTACTGCCACTCACGGTACTTCCAGCCGCTAATCTCCGCCGTCGGTAGTGGTGAGGGTGATGGGTGTGTAAGAGGGGGTGGAAGTTGCAGAGAGGTAAGGAAACATTGACAGACGAACTGACAGAAGGTATAAAATTGTAATAAATTCGTAAGATTAGGTATGACATTGATATTTTTTAAAGATGAGGTATGAAACTGTGACTGACCTAATAGTGAAGGTAGTTTTATGTAATTTACAATATTTTTTATGTGAGCTTTCTAGGTACTAGTGTTGTTCGTCTTAGATTTGCTCTCGTGGGCATGTGTCTTTTGTTTGGTGCAGTCTATCCAAAACTTTGTAAGTGATTTTGTGTGCAAAGTCTCTACTATGGCAAGGTGTGTGGTACTGATCACGCCCTACATATTCAATAATATGGTTGCTAGGAAATTGGTCAAGTTTGCAGCATTATTATTTATTTTTAAATCGCTTTGGTTTGAAAGGCCCTCAAATTTAATAACATTCTAATAAAACCACTATCATTTAATTTTAAAAAACCTAAACAAACAATCAGGGAAGTTTTTAGCACTAATCTACGCGCATTTTAAATGTTGGGAGAATTCAAAGGGTTAGGTTCATCTTACATGTGAATCAACAACCCAAGATTATTAATTTGCATATGTCATTGGGATCGTTAATATTTTAATCTTCCCATCATTAACTCCAAATCTCTAAAATATTTCAAACCAATTAATATTCCTGCCAATACCACCTTAAAAAAAATAAGGAAAACTAATGAAAAAAGTTTAAAAAGTTTGAGTTTTAACGATAAGAATAAAATAAAGGATATAGTGAATAGTACCAGGATTGACTTTTTAGTGTAAAAATGTGGTTTTTCGTTAAAGTGAACAGTACCACAGGCTTTTCGTTAAAACTCTCTAAAAAATACAAATAAAAAACCAAATTAATTATCCATTAAAAAAGTGCAAAAAGTCATTCACGACGAACACAAAACCATACTATCGGAAATTACGGATGAGGATCCTCTTTGTGAGAATCTAGATTCTTACATTCTAACTGTTTATCGTGTATTATGCGGTTAATTTTCATTAGGTATTGTTTATATTTAATTTTAAATAAAAATTTTAAAATAATTTCTGACCTCGTGATAAATAGTTAAAATGTGATAATCCTTAGAATTCCCATAATTTAAACGTGAATAGAATCCAAATCCGAAAATTACAACATGCATTGAGCTCGCAATCACGAGATTATACGTAGTCCAGCACGCAAAGTGGGTCAATCCAAATTAACGTACACGACCCGCCGACTTAGTGTTTGCGGGCTACATGTCGGTCACGTGCAGTACACACTCTACGGGGGACCTCACCTAAAATTCTCACGGGTCAAAACAATACGCAAATGGACTGTTCAGTGGCGACCCGCTCCGATTCGACACTTTCGACGAAGTCACACAAATATATACTTCGTGGAAAATAGTTATCGCCAAGTGTCCGCAGATGCTCTGTCCCTCGGGTGAGTATATCGTTATAGACTTTGTACAACGTAGTATACAGTTACGTATACGACCCCGACCGGATACCTTGTTGTTCACACAATGTCAGACGGCTGAGACATGTCCGCTGCTCAAGAAGATTCCCTCCGCCATGGCGTTGGTCATGCGGGGCCCCACTCCTCTTACAAAAACAGATCAACGGTCCAGGTGGTACCACTTAATTAAAATACGGGAGTCGTTAATTTAGGTCCTCTTAAATATCAGTAAAGTAGGATTAAGATTAATAAACTGCGCGAAAATAATTGTTTAATAACGTAGTTACCCAGATCGAATTACTAATGACTGCAATTAAAGAGTCGCACACAGAAAACGATGTCGTATATCGAGAATAATAGTCATATTTTGGATGCGAGCGCACTGAAAGCAAACCGGGGACGTCCACACCGTTACTTTCTCTCCCGTGACAAGAAAACAAAACAGCTCTAACCGCCGTTTGGTATCTTTCCCACGGGAAATTTCTGAAGTCCCTCCGGGTCCCACCCCATGCCCCTGCACGTCAGCAGAAATCGCCACGTCACTCAAGCACAGTAATCCTCATAACGCATAAGGTGGGTCCCGTGGAAAAAGTACCGTGTCGGGTGCTCTGGCTCTGCAGACCAAACGGCGTTACTTTTGCTTTTTGGGGCCTTTCTCATCATCATCTCCTCCATCATCAACCCCACCGTGGACAGTCACACTAGCAATTCTAGAGAGAGAAAGTTGAAGAGAGAGAGAGAGAGTGGAAGAGTGTGGTGTGAGTAAACCTGAAAGCACTTTTTTATCCATCACTTATCAGTTTTGCCTCTGCAGCAATCTTCCGACCACGCGACTGCTGCTGCTTCTGCGCTTCTTATCCTCTGGGGAAGGCTTCACGGCAGCGAATGTGAGGCTGAGATCTGA
This sequence comes from Pyrus communis, assembly GCF_041283825.1. Taxonomy (NCBI): domain Eukaryota; kingdom Viridiplantae; phylum Streptophyta; class Magnoliopsida; order Rosales; family Rosaceae; genus Pyrus; species Pyrus communis. The sequence goes on from NC_142569.1 coordinate 15,809,406, forward strand.
GCTTGTACGGACGACGCTCGTTTTGGATCTCCTGGACGACAATGGGGAGTGTGTCGTCGGAGGACGGCTTGGACCAGGAGAGCGAGCGGTGCGGGAGCTACAGCCTGAGCGCGGACGTGAGCGAGTCTGAGAGTTGCAGCAGCTTCTCGTGCAGGAGGTTCGACGCGGAAGGGGCTTCGAGCTCCATGACGTCCTCTCCGCACCCGGTTGCCGGAAATTTCTGTTTTCAGCCGCCGGTGATGCTTCCGGTGATCGGAGGGAAGGATGTGGTGGCTTGGGATGAGAAACCGGAGAAGCGAGATGCTGATTTATCTGGTATTTCATTTTGTTTTGTTTTATTTATTTGTTTCCTTTTTTTGTTTAAACTTTATTCTAGATTTAGGGTAATCAATTGAGAATTTGAGGGAGTTTAATAGATTTATAAATAATTTTTATTTAATTGATTTGTAGAGATTTGATATAAAATTTTAATTCAATTCTCTTAAAATCTTATGAAAAGATGTGAGATTTGTGGATGTTTAAAATACACTACAAAATCTCTCTAATTACCTCTAATTCCTTAACTTTCTCAAATTTTTTAAAATCAATTTTTAATTGAATATACCTTAAATATTATAAACTTCTTTCAAATCCTAATTGAATACACCAGATTTTGGATTTTAATAAAGTATCTTAAAATTCTAATTGAATACGTCTTGTGAATTTCAAAGAATCACTTCAAATCTTGATTGAGTACGCCTAGATTCATTAAAAGAATTAAAATCCCTCAAAATTCCAATTGAATACATCCCTAACGGAGATTCTAGCTCACTGTTTGGATTCCGAGAAAATTTAGGGGAAAATATTGAAAAATGTACTGAAAATTATTGTCCTTTAATACATACAACCTGAAAACTGAGTGAAAATACGTACTAATTTCTCTGCAGCTGAGAAAAATTTGCTCAGATCTGATTCTGTTCTAATTAAGATAATTTGCTTTGTTTTTGTAGATTTTAATTATTTTGTAATTATCTATGATTGCAGAGGTTGAAATGATGAAGGAGAGGTTCTCAAAGCTTTTGCTCGGAGAAGACATGTCCGGAGGAGGGAAAGGAGTCTGCACTGCCCTTGCTATCTCAAATGCCATCACCAATCTCTCTGGTAAGTCACATCCCTCTTGGAATATGCATATTTTTATGTAATGTTGGCCGAGATTTTTTCGATTTTATGTGGAGGTTCTGTTTTCGGAACTCAATTTTCTATGTTGGTATTGCAGCAACCGTGTTTGGCGAATTATGGAGGTTAGAGCCGCTGAAAGCGCAGAGAAAGGCAATGTGGCGCCGGGAAATGGAGTGGCTCTTGTGTGTGAGTGATTCAATTGTTGAGCTTGTGCCTTCAATACAACAGTTTCCAGGTGGGGGTACATATGAAGTCATGGAGATGCGGCCGCGCTCTGACTTGTATGTGAATCTACCCGCCATAAAGAAGCTTGATGCAATGCTGCTTAGTATGCTGGATGGGTTTTGTGAGACAGAGTTTTGCTATATTGACCGGGGGATAATTTTGGGTGATTCGAAAGAGGGTGAGGGGTTTATGGGTGGAAGGCCTTCGATTAGGCAGGAAGAGAAGTGGTGGTTGCCCTATCCTAAAGTTCCACCAAATGGGTTGTCCTGTGAAACAAGGAAGAAGTTGCAGCAGTGTAGGGACTGCTGCAACCAGATATTGAAGGCGGCCATGGCGATTAATAGTAGTGTGCTTGTTGAGATGGAAATCCCGAGAGCATACATGGAAACGTTGCCCAAGGTATGGGTTTCTACATCTCTTTTCATTATTTTGCTCGTATGCTAACTATATTAGTGACTAGTAATGCTTTATTAGCTTTCGCAGTATATTTATACGTATCTTGTCTTGTAGTTTTCAGTTCATGCTGCATATTCTGCATACAACTTTCACTTAGTTGATCTTAAATTTCTTTTGACACCATCTGTTTTTCAATTCTTGATAGAATGGCAAGGATTGTTTGGGCGATATCATTTATCGTTACATAACTGCAGACCAGTTCTCACCCGAACATCTTCTTGATTGCCTGGACTTGTCGTCAGAACATCAAACTCTAGAGATAGCCAATAGAATCGAGGCAGCTGTGCATGTTTGGAAGCAGAAAGACCAGAAGAAACACAACAATCATAAAGCTAAACGGGCATCTTGGGGTGGCAAGGTCAAGGGGCTTGTTGCTGATACTGAAAAGAACAATTTTCTGGCCCAACGAGCAGAGACCCTCTTACACAGCCTAAGGCATCGTTTCCCTGGCCTCCCACAAACTTCACTAGATATGAACAAAATACAGTATAACAAGGTACATTTGATCGCATGTTTTCCCTATCCATCTACGTTAAAATGCATAATCCATCTACGTTACATTACTTAATACATGTCACCTTAACTTGGGATGTTGTGAAGTATTTCATCCATCAATTTTTAAACAGTGGTTTGACAAATATGTTAAATTCCTTGGTTTGGGAAATTTTGACTGTCCGAATTCCTTATTGCGCATTATTAGTTACTTCCTGCACACTGCAATAACTTCTGGATTTCTATATTTAAAAGAACAAATCCTCGGAGGATGAAGTTTCTGAAGGATTTTTCGTTGTTGATTTTACAGGACGTGGGGCAGTCAATTCTGGAAAGTTACTCAAGAGTTATGGAGAGTCTGGCCTTTAACATCATGGCAAGAATAGATGATGTCCTCTTCGTTGATGATGCTACCAAGCGATGTGCTGCAGCGGATTCAGTGTCTATCTTCAGCAGGGGAGGTTTGAGTGGCCTTCCTATCCAGAAGCGGATGTCGCCAAGCCCCTTCTCCATTCAACACACTCCTTACGCGTCTCCGCTTGCAACACCGACTTTCTGCTCCTCCACCCCAGTTATTGGAAGTCCAGGAAGGACACCTCTGTGTGTAAAGCGCAGCATTATAGTAGACGAGAAGTCAGAGAAACTACTCGCAGCTGATTTTGAGAGGGTGTGGTCGTATGCCGGAAGCCTAAGCTCAAGAAGAACTACCGGCGATGCTCCTGAACGGGATTGACTAAGATAACGTTAGGTCGGTTTAAGATTAAGTAGGTTAATGTGACAAAAGGAAGGTGCAGAGATGGGTCTAAAGCCTAACCCCCGTGGTGCTGTTGAGATCTAATATTGTATATTCTTTATTAGCAGTAGAAATAGGTTGGTCTCTATAGTTTTGACCTGGTAGTAGATGAAGAAAGGACAATTTAGTTTCATGCTGGTTCTCAAATTCTCGCATGCCGTATGGTACTTGTAGCTCAAGTTGTTAAAAGCTTCTATCGATTTATGTGAAGTCCCCTAATATCTGTTGTATCGAAAGTTAAAATTCTTGGATTCACAAGTTTTGATTATATCTCTGCTACCAGATTTAACACCGAGATAGTGTGAAGCACAACGTATCCGATGCACTCTTTTACTTCAAGAAATGACGTAAGAAGACTTGAAAAAAGAGTAGAGGAAAACTTAAGAAGACTTGAAAAGAGACTTAAGAAAAGATATGGAGTAGTTGGAGCTAAATAACGGAAGACTTAATGCAAAATCGAACATGGTAACATTTTAGGATTCATACAGCCAACACTAGTGGGATAAAACTTTATTGTTATCTAAATGTCAACCACGAAAACAAGATAGATGTCTCCAAGAACACTGATAATTCATTCATTAACTTACAAGTTTAGTAAAATACATAGAAAAGATTCATAATTTAAGAAAATAAGACTTAGTTTATTTGTTCGTTATTTACTTTTCAGTTAAACAAGGAATTGGGTCTCTTAACAACCCCCCTTGTAGGTTTAGGTGCTTGCAGAAAGTACAAATCCTTCACTCATAAAGCTCCTCGTGTCTACGGCAACTTGGATTGACTTGTTTTGCTTGCAATGGCTGGCTACGTCACCTGAACTCGTTGATGCCGAAGAAATCATGGAGAAATTCCTGAAGAGCAGGCAAAGTCTGTCCTTTAAAGCCGCCTGGTGCAGCTGCTTTCGCCTTGCACTAGACTAAATAAAACAGCTAAGCTTGAAACTCCTTGGATTTCAGATGCATTCACGACTTATTAGTGTCGTGCATCGATTACATCTTCACCTCATATAGCCAATTCTTCAAGCTGAGTTTGCACCTGTTGCATCAACTAAATCAGCATTTGCATGCCTTGATATGATAATTGAAAATGGATCGGAATACTGATGATGAAAATACGAACGCATAAGGCAGGAATATGCAAGCTAAAGTAGCACTTATTGTAATCTACAAGCCTATCTAACAGCACTATTTGACTGCTCAATATGTTCGATTCTAAGCTGTAAAAGTTCTCAAACCTAATAAAAAGTTACTCAAAAGACTGGTTGCCTGGTGCCCATATAACGGCAACAATTGGAACCTTGAAGCAATGGACTAAATAAAAACTTGAGAAAGAACCACCCTTAAGCAGCTTCCTGGCTGACAAGAGGCAAGATTGGTTTATCAGGACACGCTTCTAACATATTTTGGCTAATCAACACATGTACGTGTGTCTCCTCACCCAACTTAGAGATTTCAACAGAGTTGAACCATAGTACACCTAGTAGCAATAGCAGCTGGCCATCATGGTTTCTCTGTAAGTATTCAGTATCGGTTAGCTGCTAATATACTAGTTGTTTCATATCACGGATTTAAAACAACTATATTACTACATTATGTTGTCAAAGCCCTTGAGCCAGGGCCCAGAGATTTTAAAAATCTGACCACATATAATTGGATATGCAATAAAAATCTGTCACTAACCTAAAAGGCATAACTGATGTCTAGAAAATTGGGGATTTATCAGAATAATATACTGCCTACAGCACCATACAACAAATCATTACCACTGCAAGGTCGCATTAGTTCTAGTTTTTCAATTAGAACTACACCTAGCAGGGTAAGAAATGAATTTGTAACAATGGTCAAATGTCAAACACAACTTGGCAAGATTGATGTCATTAAGCAGCGAAAACACCAGATAGAATGACATAAAACACGACACAAAATTCTAAATGCAAACAAAACTACACTTACTTCTGACGTTGTCGATGCAACCCAGTCAGGGGGTGGCCAAAACAACTTTGAATACTCTGGGTAATCAGATAACGGTGCAATACCACCATCATCCAAGTCAAACACACCTATATCGCGGGCCTTGAAGACACACTCTTCTTCACTGCCCATATAGAAGAAATTATCCGTGAAAAGTATACAATTCCCTTTACAACCCGATAACTGGGAAGCCGAGGCAGAAAATGTGCAGTCATCCCCCAAAAACAACACCCTATCCCCCAAGCTTTTCATTTCAACCAACTTCTTCCCCTCTCTATCCAACTTAAAAACCTCGAACCTAACAGTTCTCTCAGTCAAACAACCACTGAATTGCATTTGTAAAACTTCATCATCGACATCCAAATCCCCCGGCGCAGCGATGCTCAAGTACATATCAACCACCAGCAATTCGCCACTCGATTCAACCAAAAACTTCTTATCACCACCAAACACCGGATTCGCAACCAAGCTCAAATTCGAATTCAACCCCACCGTCACACTCCGGCCAGTGCCATCAACAGCATAAAATTGTCCTTTAAACATTATAACATCATCGTAAGGCGATGGCATATCATGAATTATAGTCCACCTCTTATCCTCAGACTTAAACATTGCTAATTTCCCAGACACATGAATCGTAAGAAGCACAAAATCGTTGCTTTCGGAACCCGAACACATAAAAACCACCTTTTCCATATACAAATTGCCATCATCGCCCAAAGAATTGCCATTCCCAAAAGGCCTAAAATGGACATAATGCAAAACAAATTCTCCACCCAACTCAAAAACACTAAATTTCGATAAATCCAATACCTTCGGAAATGCTTCGGGCAGCGGCTTCAGCTGAAACCGCGAGAGAGGATTCAGCAAGTGCATCCGACCCGGTACGTCCTCTTCGATCTTGACCAGCCAGCGATCTGGGTCTCTTTGGTTGCGGGAATTGGGCAAACCCATCAGGAAAATGCTGCGCTGGGAGAGGTGGAACCCTAGGGAGGTGGCGCAGATACCGTGGTTTGTGAGGAAGGGAAATCGGCCAGGTAGACGGCGAGGTCGGGAGGTGACGGAGGACCGCCATGAGGAGCAGACGGATCGGAAACGGAGCAAGTAGAAGGCGCTCTCTAGGCGTCTAGCGATTTCTTCTAGGAGGTCTTTGGGAAGTTTAGACCAGTCGGCCATGGATTTTCAGTTCAGTTTCCCGGGGAAGTTTGGGAAAATTGGCGAGAAAATTCAAGATACACAGATACTGGAACTTGTAGGGACCATATGCTGGTCGAAACGACAGGTGTCATCGTCGTTTACACGCTAGGAAATATGCGCTGCTGTTTATATTTCATTTCAGTTTTATTTGGGCCCTGTTTGGCAGATCGGATAAAGGATCGGATATGATTAGTTATAAGGACTCGGGTGTTTGGCGTTCACTCGTACTAAATAAGCGCCGGATTAATTTAACCGGTTAGATAGAATAACACTGTATACATCCGCTTAATAAAACCAACCAAAACGCCCGGATTATTTAGTCGGGGAAGAAGAATATGAGAGAGAAAGGGAGGGAGTTTGGGGGGTGTGGCAGAGAGAGCTGAGGAACAATTATTTGGGATTCTTCTGCAGTCGGGGAAGAAGAAGGGAGAGAGAGGGAGGGTGTTTGGGGGGTGCGGAGAGATCTGGGAACAAAAAAATGATTTCACTATTTTTTAAAATTTGTTTTTTAAGTTTAATTCCTCTTATCTAGTATAATATTAAACACAATATAAATAATATGGTCACTAGTCCGATACTGCACCAAACACCCGACTAATTTAGTCAGTACTATCTGGTGACTATTTATCTTATCCGATAGAAATAATCAGTACAGTCCGAGCTACCAAATATGACGGAGAGATACTGGAACTTGTTGGGATTCTTCTTATTGAAGCTTTTCAAGGTACAATTTTTTCATTCAGTTTAATATCTTGACTCTTCTTATTAATAGTGAACCCCAAACATTTCAAATTACTTTGATTAGACACACAAATTGCCTTGATATTCACCATTCTCATCTCTACTTAGGTCTTATTTGGCAGCTCGAATTGTAATGACTATTTCAATCGAATATGATAAATAATCATCGGATATTACAAATTAATTATGATTGTATTATATATTCTATGTTTGGTACTATACCGGATAAGAAAAAAAAAAAAAAACAAATTTTTTTTCAAATTTATACCTATTGAAAACCACACAAATGTATAATAGAAGAATAATGAACTTGAGAGTCCAGACATCAAAATTGAAATGTTAACGAGGTCCGGCAACAACCTCACAAGGCAAATTATCTTCACCGCAGGAAACAAATGCCCAGGACCTGTCCCCCTTCTTTCACACACACACGAACAAATACAAAATATAAATCTGAAGCAAATTGAGGACGAAGACATAATCAATTGAAAAACATAACAAGCAACAAGAAAAACCTAACAATTCAATGTTGAATTTTTCAATTTGTCTTAAATTTTCAGATTTGAAATAAATGAGAAACCCTAATTTTAATTAAAAAAAAAAGCAAGATTACAAATAAATTGAAATGGGGATAATAATACTATTAGTTTGATTTATTACATAAATCAAGCAAGAAAAAACATGAAGTTGCATGAAAATTTGAGAGATGGAAGAATGAAAGAGAGAGAAACTGTGTGCGAGAAAGAGCATAGAGAAGAAGAACAATTTATGGAGTTCAGACGCCAAGACGATGGAACGGATGAAGAATTCGCGAACGCCGATGCGATGGAAGGAGGAAAGAATTCAAGGAGCATAATGTTGTTCTCCCGACTAATTATCCATGGGTTTTTGGGTGGGATAATTAAGCAGGCCTGGAGCGCACTGAAGTAGTGGACCCGAAGATTTAGTCCGGGTACTAAAATGATACATCACGCGCCAAACATCGTATTTGTATTAAATAGTATTCTGTTATGTGTACCAAACGAGGCCTGAGGGTTGTATGCAGCTTCACTAAAGTTGTCGAATTTTTAATTAAATTGGAAAAATAGGGAGTCAAGAGTTTAGCATCTGCTTGCTATCTCCACTAAGGCTTTAAACATTGAAAAGGAAAAAAAATTGGAGCTACTACGCGGAGGTCAATCCTCGACATTGAACTTGGCATTTTTAGCTAAAATGATATTTGAGAATTGTATAATTCTTTATTTTCGTTAGATTATCGTCAAACACTATGAGCAACATTCAGATTTTTTTTTTTCCGATAAATTGTTACTTATTTAACCCCTTCATTTATATTCTTATCATCATTTTATTTAAGGAAAAATAATAAAAAATATTTGAAAACTTTAAGTTTTAATGATAAAGATAAAATAAAAGATAAAGTGAATAATATAAGGATTGACTTTTTAATGTAAAAATATGATTTTTCGTTAAATTGAACGGTACCAGAAGTTTTTTGTTAAAACCCCTTTTTATTTAAGACTATAATAGAAACTATTCAAATTTATTGAAAAAATTCGGTTAACTATTCTTTTTTATTTAATTCCAAAGAATAAAAATAAATCAAATTGCTAACTTGTGTATTCTCCAAGACTTGCTGGTTAATATATTAAATTGAGCCCGCCCAAATTTCCAGCCCTACTTTCTGAGAGTTGAGAGTGAAGCTCATAGCCATGGCGGAGAAGGAAAGCACCAAAGCAAGCGGTCCAGCCAAGAGGAAGCCGAAGGTCATATTTGGCACCAAAGCACTTCAGACGAGCGACGGCGATGGAGCTTCGAGCTTAATCGGTGGCATAGTCGAGAAAGGTATTTCCAATATGCCGCTGTCGGGCCCCACTCCACCGCCTCGGCCGACGGTTCTTCCTTTCCCCGTCGCTCGCCACCGTTCCGCCGGCCCGGTAACCCCTGCAAGTTTGTTACTTTGATCACCACTGTGAAAAGTTTAAAATTTGATAATTTGGTCACATAGGTGAAAAGTTTTGATTTTTTTGTTTGGTTGATAAGAAAGTTTGATAATTTAGGGAAAACGGTGAATATATACATGAATTGTGATTGTTTTTGGTTGATTTTACAGCATTGGGGTCCGGTGAATAGTAAATTGGGTGGTGAGGAGGATGGTGGTGAAGGGGATGATGAGAATGATGAAGATGTTATGGACTTCGAACACATCAGGGATTTCGCTATACGGGTTGAGAGGAAGAAGAAGAAGGATATGGACTTCAGTAAGTGGGCAGAGAAGGAGCTTGATGATAATAGCTCAAGAACTTTAAGGGAAACAATGGAATTTAGTGCTAGAAAAATTGAGTCAAATAAATTGCATTCCCGGCAAAAGAATGAACATGTATTTGCATTGGGTAACTCGAAGATTGAACAAGAATTTGTGTTGGGTAACTCGAAGAGCGAACAAGAATCTGTGTTGGGTAACTCGAAGAGTGAACAAGAATCTGTGTTTAACAACATGGAAATTGAAGCGGACGTGAATGCAAATTCCATGCCTGATAATATTCGAAATGAACAAGGGGCGTCTGTGTCACTTGAGGCTCAGATTGATGAAGAGAACCGTGCACGGTTGCAAGGGATGTCTGCAGATGAGATTGAAGAAGCACAGGAGGAGATCATGGGGAGACTGGACCCTGCATTGCTCCAAGTACTCAAAAGGAGGGGTGAAGAGAAATTGAGGAAGCAAAGAAGCCCCAGCTCAGATAACAATGAACCAAAAGCTTCCTCTAGCTCTCACAGTGGGCCGTCTCATGTGGCTACAAAAATTACTTCAAATGATACACAAACTTCGGTTAATGATAGATTGGAGCAGAATTCAGGCAAAGCCAGTGGCAGTTTGTGGAATGCTTGGAGTGAGAGAGTCCAGGCTGTTAGGGACTTAAGGTTTTCCTTGGATGGAACTGTTATTATAAATGGCTTCCACCAGATATCTCAGAGTAGTAAGTTTTAATGCTTGTTTATATGATTTTTCGGCAGAAGCTAATTTTCTTTTTCATTCCATATTTGAAGAGATTATGGTCTCCTCATCACTCCTGTTTTGTTTTCTATTTTTACTGTTTTATTTTCTCCAAACATGGGACTTAGTTTTGTAGTTGAATTTTCTCTTAATATGAAATTTGTAGCATCTTAATTTTTATTTGTATGGGAAGCACAACTGCACTGAATGATATTACTTTTAAAATGATGAATATACCTCAATAGAGCAACAGGTAAAATTTTCTCCCATTGTACAGGTGATTTATCTGAGCGTGACTACCTGCGTACTGAGGGGGATCCCAGTGCTGCTGGTTATACAATTAAAGAAGCAGTGTCTCTTACTAGGAGTATGGTAAGTTTATATTCTTGATTGCTACAATAGTACACCAACTGTTTTGATAATGTAATTTTTTTTTTTTTAATTTCTCTAAATTTGATGATATACTATGTCCATGACCCTGGGTCTATTATATTATGTGTCAAATCTTGTTGCTACTGGTAAAGTTTGTGTCCTGATTTCAATTATCTTGTTTTACCATATGCTGCTTGGTGGTTTTAGATTCCTGGACAGCGGACACTGGCTTTGCATTTCCTTTCAACTGTGCTTGATAAGGCATTACAAAATATTCAAGCACAAGATCAGTTTATTGGAAAAGATGCTAGTAAACTCGACAAATCTGCTGACTGGGAAGCCGTTTGGGCTTATGCACTTGGCCCAGAACCTGAGCTTATTTTATCTCTTAGGTGAATAATATCTGGATCCTTATGTTCCAAAATTTTGTTGAAACCAGCCATACCTAAAGTGTCCACCTTCATCTCATAAACTTACTCTTATGTTCGATTGTTTTGTGGTGTTATTGCATACTAGTTGATATTTCAAACACGATTATGCCACCTTTCTGATTATCTGAGTTTTTTTTACTGGATATTTTTGCAATTTAACCTCTAATTTATTGTAGGATATGTCTGGATGATAACCACAATAATGTAGTTCTGGCTTGTGCCAAAGTTCTTCACCGCATATTAAGCTGTGATGTGAATGAGAGCTTCTTTGACGTCTCAGAGGTAGGGTTTTTCTTTTCTGTTCTTATTCTTATTCTAATCGTGCAACCGATATCTACAGCTGTGGCAATAGGAGCATGATTTGGTAATACGTTTCTTTGTTCTTTTTCTACTTTTATGAAGTTTTAATCTATCAGTTTTTTATTACTTCAAGCTTAATATATTCTGCTCTCAGAAAATAGCAACCCTGCATATGGATATATTTACCGCCCCTGTATTCAGAAGCAAACCAGAGATTGATGTTGGTTTCCTTCGTGGTGGATTTTGGAAGTACAATGCCAAGCCTTCTAATGTTTTTGCTCTTGATGAGGAAATTATTGATGATGAGACTGAAGGGAAACGTACCATTCAGGATGATGTTGTAGTTGCTGGACAAGATTTTGTGGCAGGTTTGGTGCGGATGGGAATCCTTCCACGGCTTCGCTATGTTTTGGAGGTTAGTCCTTTATTTTCTTTCTATTCAGGACAACTATAAGAGCTATGCAGGGATTTGATAGTCACTCAAGCTTCCCAAGATTTATAATAGAGAACCAAATACTAATCTAAATTCAGACCCTCACCTCCTTCCCTCGTAGTGGGACTTTGACATTCATACTGCATGTCTGTAATCTTTTGTTAGTTGATGTAGAGAGTTTGTTTAATGTTACTAAATTGCACAGCATCTTTAACATTAAACATGAGTGTAACACATCAGAAAGTGCATAAGTGCCAAGCTTGAAGGATTCCTAAACTCTTAACACAAGGCTATTGGTGTGTCGTGTGTGTGCGCATACATTTTTTTTTTTCACAATTTTTTTCTGATTCTTCTATCAAGGTAACGAGGGCTGAACTACATTCTTAGTTCCCATTGTTGGATGGATGTAAATGTCGGTTTGTGGTATATGACAGAACACAGATTCAACAATTAATAGTGTTAAAAATATAGTAAGATGCTGCTAGAAAAGTTTTATACTTAAGGACTTTTTATGAACTTGAGGAAAGACCTGCAATTACCTCCTAAAGTGTATTGTTTTACGTGGTTTCAGTCAGACCCTATGGCGGCTTTGGAAGAATACACAATCTCTATACTTATTGCAATTGCAAGGCATTCCCCAAAATGTGCGGTTGCAATCATGAATTGTGAAAGGCTTCTTGAAGCAATTATCAGCAGATTTATTGCAAAAGACACTTTAGATATCCAGCCTTCTAAAATAAAGTCTGTTAGACTTCTAAAGGTAAGCAGTTTCTGTACAACTTTTATGTCCAATTGTCTCGCATGTTTTGTTCCTGGTGAACTATTATAAGGGAATTATGCCTGCATTTAATTCTGGATAAAACTAATACTTTTATCCTTATTTTTGTGTATATAAAAGGTGTTGGCTCAATGTGATCGGAAGAACTGTGTTGCTTTTATAAAGAATGGGACTTTCCAAACTATGACATGGCATTTGTATCAATCTATTTCCTTCCTTGACAACTGGGTAAAATCTGGAAAGGAAAACTGTAAACTTTCTTCGGCTTTGAAGGTTGAACAACTGCGTTTTTGGAAGGTTTTTATTCAGCATGGCTATTGCGTGTCATACTTCTCTGATATTTTCCGTAACTTGTGCTTGTGGCTGAACCCACCTACAATTGAAAAACTTATTGAGAATGATGTACTTTGTGAATTTGCATCCATCTCTGCTGAGGGATACCTTGTTCTGGAGGCTTTGGCTAGAAGGCTCCCAAGTCAGTTCTCACAGATGCGTCTGAGTAATGAAATCTCTGAGCACTCTGGTTACGGAACTGAATTCTGGTCTTGGAGCCAGGTTGGTCCAATGGTTGATATAGCTCTAAAGTGGATAGTTTTGAAGAATGATCCCAGCATATGCAAGTTCTTTGAGAGAGAAAATGGAAGTCGTGGTGGTCTTACTGCCCAGGATTTATCAGTCACTTCCTTGTTATGGGTGTATTCAGCTGTAGTACACATGCTTTTCAGAGTGCTTGAAAGGGTGATACCGGATGATTCTGTCCACTCGTTTGAAAGTGGTGGTCATGTGCCATGGCTTCCAGAGTTTGTTCCTAAAATGGGACTTGAAATGATTAAAAATGGGTTTATGGGCCATTCAGATACTCTTGATGCAAAATATGGAATAGATCCCAAGGGAGATGGCTCTTTCATTGAGAAACTGTGCCATTTGAGAAATCTGGGTAACTGTGAAACATCATTAGCTTCTGTATGTTGCTTACAGGGGTTGGTGGGGATTATCGTTAGCATCGATAAATTGATAGTGTTAGCCAGGACAGGGGTCCAAACACCTCCCCAAAATTACACTTCATCTAGAGAAGAGAAAATACTCAAGGACGGTTTACTTAAGGGGTCTTTGGTTGAATTGAGAAGTGTGCAAAATACTTTTATGAAGTTAGTTGCTTCTGAGTGGCCCCGTGTGCAGTCCATTGAGATGTTCGGCAGGGGAGGACCTGCTCCCGGGGTGGGAGTTGGCTGGGGTGCCTCTGGTGGAGGATATTGGTCTGGTACTGTTTTGTTATCACAGGCAGATGCAAGATTTCTCGTTTACTTACTTGAAACTTGGAAGCTTGTGTCCAATTTTGATAGCCCCACAGAAGAAGAAATGACTTTTACTATGCTGGCAATTAATTCATCTTTAGGAGCATGTGTAGGTGCTGGACCAACAGACGTTATGTGACAAAGGCGTTAAATATTTTGCTTGATGTATCTGTTCTTAAGTATCTTGATCGCTGTATTCAACGTTTTCTTTCCTCAAATGGGGGAATGAAACTGTTTGATTGGGATTATAAAGAAGAGGATTACCTACTCTTTAGTAAAACATTAGCTTCTCATTTCAGCGACAGATGGTTATCTGTAAAGAAAAAGCTCAACGATAGTGATGGCATGAAATCCTCTGATAGTAAATCACTGAAAAAGGGTAAAGCTTCCCTCAATACCATATACGAGGAATCGGACACACCACCTATGATCAGTCAAAATTGCACATCTTTAGTTGCAGAGTGGGCTCACCAGAGACTGCCACTACCCATTTCCTGGTTTCTCAGTCCAATCTCGACCCTTTGTGATAGCAAGCATGCAGGTCTTAAGAAGTTCTCCAATTTACAAGATCTCATGCAGGATCAAGGTGATTTTCTTGGAGTTGCCAAATCTGGGCTTTTCTTCCTTTTGGGTATTGAAGCACTGTCCAGTTTCTTACCAGTTGACGTCCCATCCCCAGTTAATAGTGTTTCGTTGGTTTGGAAATTGCATTCTCTATCTGTGATCTTACTCGTTGGAATGGGTGTGGTTGAGGAGGAGAAGAGTAGGGTTGTTTTTGGAGCTTTACAAGATCTCTATGGGAATCTTGTTCATCAGGCAAGGCCCTCTACCTTATTGCCAGAACCTAGAAACGAAAACAACCTGGAGGTTCTGGCATTCCAATCAGAGGTTCACGAGAGTTACTCAGTATTTATTGAAACTCTTGTGGATCAGTTTTCTGCTGTATCTTATGGTGATTTGATATATGCCCGGCAAGTTGCAGTTTATCTGCATCGTTGTGTGGAAGCTCCTGTGCGCCTTGCTGCCTGGAATACACTAACCAACTCTCGTGTTCTTGAACTTCTGCCACCTCTTGAGAAATGCTTTACTGATGCAGAGGGGTACCTTGAACCTGCTGAGGTACGCTGATTAGTCATTGACTTGTTTGTGCTATTCAGTATTTACTTGATATGAGAATTGAGTGATTTGTTATTCAGTTTTGAGTTTTGAATGTTGTGTGCGAGATAAAAATTATAATAATGAGAATGAAAATTAGTGGCCTTATTATGACAAAGGTGATAAAAATTTATCTGGTGCTTGTGCAGGATAATCCAGGTATTTTGGAGGCGTACGTTAAGTCATGGACTTCTGGTGCCCTCGATAGGACTGCAAGTCGAGGATCACTTGCATATAAAATGGTTATCCACCACCTTTCGGCTTTCATTTTCAACTCATACGCTGGTGACAAGCTATTGCTTAGGAATAAGCTTTCAAGGTCTCTTTTGCGAGACTTCTCTCTGAAGCAGCAACATGAGGTATGCATATTTTTCTTACAATCGTTAAAACCCTTCCGTGTTCATCTTGCAGTAAGTCTGCCTAGAGAGTAGGTTGTGTCTACCAAGTGGGTGAAACATAAATGTACAAAATATGCCTTCTTACACTGAATGTATAGCATGAATGTTCATTCAGAACTCCCTCTGTGTTGAAAATGATTATGGACTGTGCCATATTACGATACTATAAATACGTAATTCCATAATAACTATTCATATCAAAACTGCTTTCTCCTCGTCTCCACGAATCAACATTTGAGAGAGAATCTAATGCAATGTGGAATGTAATTGCAGGCTATGATGCTGAACCTTATTCAATATAACAAGCCATCTATACCTCATGAGACCAAGCATGAGGATGGAGTGCCTCTGGGGAATGACGTTGAGAAGAGGTTCGAGTTACTGAACGAAACTTGTGAATTAAATTCCTCACTTTTAGCTGCTGTGGAGAAGCTAAAGTCATCCTTAAAGAACAATCTGTCGTGAGCAATTCTGCACTTAGTATGCTTTTTTTTTTTTTTTTTTTTGTATGTGAGAGAGGCCGGCTAGGTCAATCAAATGTGTTTGCATAGATTGATCAATTTTCTAACTTGTAGACGACTGAACTAAAACTCCGGTAACGTCTGTACATAATAAAGTTAACAGGAATTCTTTTGACACCCTCGATCCAGCTTCTGTAAATCCAGTATGAAATAGCATTGGATTTTGGCCAAATAAGACGAGGCTCCTTCAGAGAGTTGTTGAAGTTCAAGTATCTACAGTTTTCGCCTTGAATTTGAAAACGAAAATCATTAACTTCTTTCGAGTTAGATTTGCCAATTTAGTGCCCAGCCCGCCATCCCTTCCCCACCTCCTCCGTAGTTCCCTTCCCGCAGCCACAAGCCGCTTGTCCCCGTGGTGGCTTTCTTCTTTTCTGTTCTTTTTTAATTTTCTTTGGCGTTTTTACTTTCTAAAGAAAAATTAGACATATTTCGGCTCATTGCACTCGGGACAATTGTGTAACTTCTTGAATTAACCGCAAAACAATACACAATTTTTCTTTTTTTTTCATGCATGGATCTTGTCATATCCCAACCAGAGATCCTTCAACATCTTCTTCAAGCCAGAATGATTTAGAAGCAATGAATTTGGTTTTAGAAGCATACGTTTAACAATTTGTAGCATCATATCGTAGTTCCGGTTGGTTGTAGGACACTATGCTTTCATGTGCATCAACTCTACGACGACTATTAGGATGGAAAATCTTAACAACTAGGATGCAATTCTTGCTGAGTTTCTTTCAACAATTTATTGTACTTCTCGGGACCTGTGGACGAATTTTTGTCCATATTGAGCAAAGCATTAGGGTAAACATCATTCAATATCACTTGTCGTCATCAACAAGGCCAGATGAAGAAGGTTCATGCCTAAGTGCCCACTGCCGGAGGATGTTGACATTGTAATGGGTGATTCTCGATGATAAGTCCAATTAGAGTAAGTGTGTACCATCCCATTCATATACAAATGATCTCAGTTTTCGTCCAGTGTCATCCAAACACAATTGGTACATTTCACACACAGACACCTCATACGATTCTAAGCATTGCAAGGGTTGCTTGTAAATTGAATAAATTTGTCCATCCCATACAAGTATTGATCACAAATTCTATCTTGCAACTTGCTCCACTCTCTGTCCATTGTGCATTTTTTCGGAGAATTTAGTCATCATAATAATTTGACACACGCTTGAGAGCCCCTTTATGCCTCCGGTGATGATCTTATCCCATAAAGTGCACTTTTTGCGGTTTGCGATTCACACGACTATTTTTTATTGTAAAAAATTTGGCAGGATATCCCTAGATTCCCTAGATGCACGACTTAGATATTTTAAACAAATATCTAGTATGCACTTGGAGAGCATAAGGGGATAGAACAAGATTTTGCACAATCCAAACTTAGGCTACGTTCATCGCAAACAACAAATACATACTAGTGCACTTCTGAATTGACCGAACTAGTCACAAACTGCATCTACAAACACATCTAACTGACTCTCAAATTGGTGATCAACAAAATAAAAACCCTAAATAAAAAATTTATCCCAAATCCGAATTTGTAAATCCTTATATCGAACCCGAATTCAAAACCAAGATACCCGTCCTTCAGCTTCCTCCAAATGCCCAATCTGCAGCAGTTGCACCACAAATTCCAATTCTTTAAGGGAATAGAATGTGAGGCGAATGAAAGGAGATGAGGGAGAGGTGAGTGAAAGGAGAGCGGAGAGAAGGGTAAGTTGAGTCGTTCGTGGCAGAACGACAGAGGGAGAAAACGAGTTTGAGAAAGAAGATGCATGTTGCAACTAAGTGAAATCTTGAGAGAGAGAGAGAGAGAGAGAGAGAGAGAGAGAGAGATAGATAGAGAGAGAGAGAGAGAGTATAAAAGGAAAAGATGGTTGACGGCTAAGTGAAATCGTGAGAGAGTGATAAAATGATATAAAAAGTTCATAACAATACTTAGATACTCAAAGATGAGTAGGAACTCCTACTTAAAATTTCTCAAAATTGTTCGTTGTCAATTTATAGAACTTTATGTTTATAATCAGAACCATTCATATTATAAATCACCTTGTAAAGATCACATTTGCAAAAAATTAATTAAAATTAAGGTTGTTTAGTCATCAAATTGTTTAAAAACAAATGAAACTGTCTATGTATTTGCTCCAATAGATTGACTAAACGACCTTAGTTTTAATTTGCTTTTTGCAAAGATGATCTTTACAGTGTGATTCATAGTATAAACGGTTCTGATCATAAACATAAAGCTAAGTGATTAAAATACTAAGAGTTTTACTAAGGGCTGGTTTGATATTGCTGTACTTTGAAAAAAAGCCGCTTCTGCTGTGAGAATAAGCAGCTGTGAAATAAAGCAGTAGAGTGTTTGGTAAACTTTTTTGTAAAAGTGTTTTTGGAAAAAAAAAAAAAAAAAAAAGAAAAAAAAAAGCAGTATGATAGTGTTTGGTGAACTTTTATGTAAAACAGATGTGATTGTGCGAAATGACCAAAAATGATATAATACTAGATGTGCTATTAATTTAATTTTCTTAACAAATATAGGTTAATTTTCTTTACAATTTTTAATCCACTATTGCCATTTTTTTTTAATTTCATTCCAACATTATCTAGTCATTAATCTTACGATATTTTAACCACTTTGCCATTTTTTATTCCATTCCATTATCCTCTTGTCTTCTTCTTCAATGATACATTTGCAAGCACTCCATCCAAATCCTCTCTCTTTGAAAAGCTCAAATCACCTTTTTTTTTTTTTTAATTTTTTTTTTATCCGAATCCCTTCCAGCGCCGATCAAACGGCTTTGATTTATACAAAAGCAGGACCCGATCCAAAGCCAAAATGAACCTTAAAGACTCGGAGCTTCTGGTTCTAGAGAGAGAAAGAAGAGAGAGAGAGACAGACTCATGAAGAGCTCTAGGAGAAATGGAGGAGGGTATTTATGAGATTGTGAAAGTTTCATTAATTAATTACAGCAAAAATTGAAAGCAAGTCGAGTACTTGGTACCTGGAAGGTGATGGCGGTGTGGTGCTGAGACCGACGGAGAGAAAGGAAAAGGAGGAGGAGGAAGAGGTGCAGCGGTAGGAGGGAAGAGGGGCGTGTAGAGTGTTTTGCGAGAGAGAAAGAGAGAGTGCAGAGTGTAGGAATCAGGAGAAGGAGAAAGGAGAAAGGAGAAAGGAGGGGGCAATATTGGCAAATTGAAAAAATTCATTAACTTGGTACTGTAGCTCTGTGTTTTGAATAATAAGCGACTTCTTGAAGCTGCAAAATGCAGCTTCCACTTTTTGGCTTTTTTTTTTTCATGTGAAACTTTGAAATAAAGCTGTTTTGGGATGTTTACCAAACACCAAAACCCCTACTAGCTTTTTTCATCCTAGCTTTTTTTTTAATCACCTCAATTCCAAACTGCACCTAAGAGTTTTGAGTAGGAGTTCCTACTCATCTTTAAGTAGCCAAGTATTGCTCAAAAGGAAAAGATGGTTGATGGCTAAGTGAAATCGTGAGAGAGTGACGGCTAGGGTTTGAAAAAAATGTCGTAACTAATAGTTATCCAACAATATAAATATGGGGTGTGATATCCACACCCTTTTTTACTTCTCACACACCCTTCTAATTTTCAGCTGTCGGATCAAAGAATTGAATAAGATCAAAAGATATAAATTAACAAAAAGTGTGTGAGAAGTAAAAATGGATGTGTGAATAGCATATCCCTATAAATATATGTTATATTATAACAGCAAAAGTTGACAGCTGGCTCAGTGGCTATTGGCTAAGATCGGATGTCATGGGTTCTTGTCCATCTAGCTTCACTTTTCAAGGTAATTAACCTACGTTATTTTTAAATAATATCAAAATGTATAAATGTCGGTTTGGTTCGGTTGAACCAAAAATTCACAAGCTCTAAACCAAGTTTCAAATCGAACTGGCTGGTTCCGGATAAAAGCCGAACCAAAGATGTTTCAAAACTGAAAAATTCGGGTTGGTTTCGGTTCGGGTTCGGGTTCGGTCGGGATCAGAATTTTCCAGATTTTTTTCTAGCCCTACACACACATATATAATTAAAACTTACTAATTCATAACTAAGAGACAAAGACAAATATTTCCTTTAATTTTCTTCCAATCCAATCACAAACCTACAAAATAAAAATTAATGAATAACACATTAAACAAAACAATATTAACAAATAGGAAATTAACCTTAAATCAATTGGGAGAGAGAGAGAGAGAGAGAGAGAGAGAGAGAGAGAGAGAGAGAGAGAGAGTTAAAAAAATGGAGCGTAATTGTAAAGGTTTGCTCGACAAAATATGAGTTTGGTTGCTTGAGGTTTTTTACTAGATGAAATGTGTCGTCGGGCAAAGTGTTTATACCATTGGGCAAAGGGCCACACTGACCTATAAGAAATCCACCGACAAAAAATTTGCTTAACGATTTGATCCTTGCCCCACGAAAACTTTTCATCGTGTAACGACTTTGGCAAAACCCTAAATGTTGACCAGATTTGCTCGATCAAATGAAAGTTTTGTCCGGTAGAATTGCTTAACCCGACGAAATGTGGTTCGCCGGGCCACATTTCGAAAGGCAAGGACTATTTTCTAGTACCGTCTGCTCTAAGATGCGGTTCTTCTCGCCTTTAGCATCATGAGGGTTCTAGTACGTCTCACAATATTAAAATAAAAAACCACAACCCAATTAGTCTCCAAAAGTTATGCAAACACCTTTTTATTGTTTTATTTTACCAAACTCCCAAAACATCTTTCTCAACACATGTATCTCGTGGAGCTTGGTCGATGTTACAGCTTAGATAAAGTGTCTTAACTAATTTCCAGTAATCCAACATTGTTAGGTCAGATACTTAAAGTAAGCACATTTTCCATATGTATCTAGTACTTTTTGTAAAGATACTGCTTCAAAGATTGAGTAATTGAAGAAAAGGATTTGAATCAATCGCGCATAGGATTCCACAGGATACATTTATAATAAAAAAAAAATTAAATTAAATATTGAGTAATTGAATCTTTGGTACAGACCCAATGAAATTCATGGATTACATCAACACTAATCACATGTAATTAACCAAAGAATAAACTTGATGCGACTCTAAACTATTTGGCTTCTACTAATTGACGCGACTCTAAGCTATTAGACTTCTACAATGTCCAATTGGTCCTAGTGGAAGACCAATAGCTTAGAGTCACATCAAAACTGCAATCTCTTCTCCTAAACAATAGCGGAGCTACACTGGGGGCAATGTATGCTTACGACCCCAATAACCTAGTGCTCCTCCTTGTATTTTGTTGTCTTGACCTCATAATTAGTTCAAAGAAGACCAAATTTGAGGGTGTAGGTGGAGTGGTGCTAGGTATTTTGCATACCATCCAATTGGAATTTGGCTTCATCAATGGGACTGGAGATACGAATTTTACTTCCTAATTCATCTTTCGCTTGCCAATTAGAATATTAAAGAATTCATTTAATTACGTCTCTCATTAATTGTTTCAGCAACTATCTTCTTATTAAGTCTTGAAATTGATCACAATTTACATTATCATGCCTACTATCAATGATGGAGTTTTAGTTTTCTTTTCAATGGATTGAATTGATCTAATAATTGAGCATTTGTAAGACTCATGGCAACTGATCACATATATTTGGTAACTTTTTTAATACAACGATATATTTATACTCAAGGGTGGGGGAATGAATTGGCTGTGAACTCATCATTCACGAGACTCGAACCTAAGAACTCTCACTTACAAGTGAAGAGTAATAGTATTAGATAGTAGTATTAAGTGAGACATGCATTAATACTTACAAGTAGGTTAATTCATTAAGTTTTTTTTTTCCTTGTGAAAAGCTTATTTCTCATGACCCCATTATTACAAAATTCTGGCTCCGCCATTGCTCCTAAATATTATATATACAGTGCTAGCTCATAGCCAAAGAGACACAGACAGAGAAATGGAAGATAATCAAAGTGTGCTAACATGGGAAGAGGAAGAAGAACATGCCAAGGTGGATGTGTGGAAATATGTGTTCGGGTTCGTTGAAATCGCGGTGGTAAAATGTGCTATTGAGCTCGGAATAGCTGAAGCAATTGAAACCCGTGGAAGCCCGATGACCCTCTTAGAGCTCTCTTCTGCTTTAAGATGCGATCCTTCTCACCTTTACCGCATCATGAGGGTTCTAGTACATCTCAAAATATTCAAAGAACAAACCACAATCCAATTAGGCTCCAAAAGTTATGCACAATCACCTTTGTCCCGCCTATTACTGAAATCCGGAGAAAATAGCATGGCGGCACTGATCTTGCTGGAGAGTAGTCCGACAATGCTGGCACCATGGCACAGCCTAAGTTCCCGAGTTCAAGGAAATCTTAGGAATCCAGTGTTTGAGGAAGTACACGGTAAGGACCTATGGAGCTTTGGCGTGGCCAACCCTGATCACAACAAGCTCTTCAATGAAGCAATGGCTTGTGATGCAAGGTTGGCTGTGCCTGCATTGGTTAAAAGTTGTGTAGAGGTGTTCAAAGGGGTTGGCACACTAGTAGATGTGGGAGGGGGTAATGGGACTGCTTTGCGCTTGTTGGTTGAGGCTTGTCCTTGGATTCAAGGCATCAACTTTGATCTTCCTCATGTTGTCTCTGATGCTCAGAAGCCTGACCGCATTGAGAATGTGGGAGGCGACATGTTTGATTGTGTTCCGAAGGCTGATGCTGTAATTATCAAGGTTAGTGTTTATAGTTTGTGAAATAAATATTTAAATCATGATAAAGGAATAAAGAATGGTCTGACAAAGAAAGACAGAGAAAAGAAATGTTAGACCTAAATTGACGTATTCGTTGATCACATGATGTGTCCTTAAATGCTTACTTATTAAGATCATATAAACATTATTTATTAACACATCAACTGTTCCATCATGAGCTTCAAAAAGAGGGTGATTCCTCAACAATTTTTTTTGCTCAACAAGACATGTTACGTTAATTTACGTTTTCTTCATTTGCAGTGGGTTCTTCACGACTGGGGAGACGATGATTGCATCCGCATCCTGAAGAAGTGCAGGGAAGCTATTCCTATAGACAAGGGGAAGGTGATCATCGTAGAAGCTGTTATTGACGAAAAAGATGAGAAAGCAAACTCAAAGCTAACAAATGCGAGACTGATGCTGGACATGGTGATGATCGCCCATACAGGCACAGGCAAAGAAAGGACCATGGAGGAATGGGAATATGTTCTTGGGGAGGCTGGCTTTAGTCGACACACAATCACACCTATTCATGCTATCCAATCTGTTATTCAAGCTTTTCCTTAAATTTAAAGAATACAATGTTAAGGGTGTGGATTTGTATTCTCAAATAAGTGTTTGCTTGTATTTTTCTAGTTACTTTTTGGTGTTTTTCCTGTTGAAACTTGTAAGATTGTCAAAATTGTTAAGTTAATTACCTTTACTCTTGCTTTGTGTAACCAGTTTGTAGTTTTTCGAAGATTGGCAATAAATTTTATGAAATGAGCTGTGGCTGCTATGTACCTTTCTATCTCAGTAGGAATATTTTGGGAAACCAAGTTCTTAGCTCTCCAATGTCTTTTTGCGTTAGCTTGGTCTTTTGATGTCCTTTGAGACAAAATCAAAGGATGAAACGTGATCTACTTGGCGACTTAACTTTTCCTTGTCTTTTAAGGCTTAGCCTTACGGTAATTGTTCTATTTGATATACCTAGTTAGAAGCTTTCATAGTAATGCGTCATGAGCCGTTATTATCTAACAGTTTGGAGTTATTATTAGCAAAATTGGATTTCCTTTGCCCAAGAATATCGACGTTTTGGATGAAATTTATTTCATACTTTTGTCATGATAAAAACTCAACAGAAG
Organism: Pyrus communis; assembly: GCF_041283825.1. NCBI lineage: Eukaryota > Viridiplantae > Streptophyta > Magnoliopsida > Rosales > Rosaceae > Pyrus > Pyrus communis. The sequence goes on from NC_142569.1 coordinate 15,832,987, forward strand.
GCTTTCTATGTTGATATGAGGCTGTGAGCGTGAAGTTGATTTCAACAGTTATTTTCTAGACGCTAATTAAGCTCAGCTTGCTCCGTTGCACAATGTAGATGCTGGTTTTGATTTCTTTTTCCCCCACAATCTAGCTGCTGGTGAATGAAGGAAGCACTCAGTTTACCAAACCCTAATCCGAACACGTGTAGCTCGATCCATTAACTGATGTCAAGTAACAAAGCCCTGCGCATCTATGCTTATTTTTTGTTCTGGTTGCTTGGCGCCAATACTAGGTTCATTTGTAGGAACTGATCCATTCGTTATTATTTCACTCCTCTTGTAGTTTATGCCTAACCATTCTCCTTGGGACTAAAAGTTTCAGTGGTAATATCTTTCGAAATCTACATTGATTGCATTTTATTTTAACCCTTCTCTTCAGACACTAGGCATCTTCGAAAAAGTGCTTCACGTTCAAAATAGCATATACAAATTATTGGGAGGGGACCGGTTATAATTTTCAGGCTTTAAACATGAAACAGCTTTATTTTGATCAGCTTTATTTACAATTTAGTGATGTCTAGTCGGTATCGTATCTACATAGATCCTTCCTTTTTGTTGTTTTAATTTACTAAACTCCCAAAACATCTACCTCAACACATGTATCTCGTGGAGCTTGATGTTACAGCTTATATAAAGTGCCTTAACTAATTGACACTAATCCAACTTTCTTAGACCACATACTTTTTCAGCAAGCACATTTTCCATATGTACCTAGTACTTTGGCAAAAATTGTATCAAAGATTGAGCAATTGTGGAAAAGTATTTGAACCAACCGCGCATAGGATTCCATGGGATATACACTATTTATGATAGGAAATTTATATTAGACATATATTAATTGAATCTTTGGTAAAACCCAATCAAATTGATGGATTACATCAATGCTAATCACATGTAATTAACCAAAGCATAAACTGCAATCTCTTCTCCAAAATATTATATATACAGTGCTAGCTTATAGCCCAAGACACACACACATAGAGAGATGGAAGATACTCAAAGAGTGTTAACATGGGAAGAGGAGGAAGAACATGCCAAGGTGGATGTGTGGAAATATGTTTTCGGGTTTGTTGAAATCGCGGTGGTAAAATGTGCCATTGAACTCGGAATAGCTGAAGCAATTGAAAGCCATGGAAGCCCCATGACACTCTTAGAACTCTCATCTGCTCTAAGTTGTGATCCTTCTCACCTTTACCGCGTCATGAGGATACTAGTCCACCTCAAAATATTCAAAGAAATAACCACAAACCAATTAGGCTCCAAAGGTTATGCACAAACACCTCTGTCTCACCGGCTACTGAAATCTGGAGAAAATAGCATGGCGGCGCTGATCTTGCTGGAGAGTAATCCGGTAATGCTGGCACCATGGCATGGCTTAAGTGCCCGAATTCGAGGAAATATTAGCAATCAATTGTTTGAGGAAGTACATGGGGAGGACATATGGAGCTTTGGTGCGGCCAATTCTGATCACAGCAAGCTTTTCAATGAAGCAATGACTTGTGATGTAAAGGCAGCTGTGCCTGCAGTGATTAAAAGTTGTATAGAGGTGTTCAAAGGCCTTGAGACAATAGTAGATGTCGGCGGGGGAAATGGGACTATGTTGCGCTTGTTGGTCGAGGGTTGCCCTTGGATTCGAGGCATTAACTTTGATCTTCCGCATGTTGTCTCTGCTGCTCAGGATTGTGATCGCGTTGAGAATGTTGGAGGTGACATGTTTGATCACGTTCCAAAGGCTGATGCAGTAATCATCAAGGTAAGCAATAAGCATTTATACTTTTTTTTATGGTAATACTAATAGAATTCGTCATATGTTAATTAATACGTCAACGTTCACATATCGAGTGGTCTGCTAATGCATTTGAGAAGAAAAAAAAATAATGTTAAGGGTGGCTCTTCTAGCCTTACTCTATTATTATCTCTCTATAAATTTTCTTGCTCAACAAATTCGTGTTATGATACACAGTGCGAGTTGGTTGATTGTAGGGGGTTCTTCATAACTGGGGTGACGATGACTGCATTCTTATCCTTAAAAAGTGCCGGGAAGCTATTCCTAAGGACACGGGGAAGGTGATAATCATAGATGCCGTTATCGACGAAAAATATGAGAATGAAGACAAGAAGCTAGCAAATCTGAAATTGATGTTAGATATGGTGATGATTGCCCATACTAACAAAGGCAAAGAAAGGAGCTTGAAGGAATGGGAATATATTCTTGGGGGGGCTGGCTTTAGTGGACACACTATCACACCTGTTGCTGCTATCCAATATTCTGTTATTCAAGCTTTTCCTTAAATTTAACGAACACAAAGTTAATGATGTGAATTTGTATTCTCAAATAAGTGTTTCATTGTAATTCTAAGTTTACTTTGTGGTCCTTTTGTCTTGCTTTGTGTAGTGTGCTTTGCAGTCTTTGGATGGTTGGCAATTAAAATTTGTGAAACTTGTTGTGGCTGTTGTAAGCCTTTCTATCTCAATGGGCATGTTTTTGGGCAATATGGTGCTATGCGAATATGGAACTTAATTGCAGGCAATGATGCTGATAAATAAAGGGCAAAGTTTTAAAAGAAATTTCACAAAACCACTTATCCAACTATGAGACTAAAAGCTTGAGGAGTAAAAACACTCCAACATGTACATCAAAAATTAGACCTTCGCCTTTTCGCTTTTATCTACTTTAGAATTTAGGGTATCATTGTAAGGCGTATATTAAAACACGACACATTAAGAACGACAACCATGAGCATGCATGAAACGTAGAATGAATGGAGAACTTACCTGAGTCCTGCCATGGAGAGTCTTCTCCACTGAAGCAGTCGCAAGTCCTTTTGCTAGGGAAATAGGGTTTAGCACAAAACAAAGATGATTACTGTGAGTGCAGGGACTTCTTCATATATTAATGACTATCCCTATAATCCGACCTATTAGCTGATTATATGAGACATTCCATATCAATTAAGGTATCATAATAGTCCTAAATGGTAATGATTTCTTTGTCAACTAATTAAGGTTTTTAAGATTAATTGCACTAAATAAGGACTCTTAGACCTAACCAGATAAGGCTCCATGATTTCTTCAACTATTTACTCGGATTGGCTCAGTTGCTTGTATGTCAAGAAACATCGAGCACATGTTCTTTGACACTCACAACTTACATTCTCTTACTTAAGTATCCAAACATGATCCTTACTTGGCTAAGTGATAGATGATCATTGAGTCCCTCAAAATTTGCAACTATACCTCTAACAACCTATCGCTAGTAGTTTAAATATTGGATTATAGAAAACAACATGTAACTGCTTCCACATGTGTCCTCTATTACCACAAATATCAAATTATGAGCACTATGTTGCTGACATCATTCGTTAATTCAGGTTGATAAGCAGAAAACCAACTCTTGAACTGAGCCTCATGCAAGCATGGCTCATATTTTGTCAAATAAAACAAAAATGTGAGAACAAAACAATCAGTATAACAAATCCAACATATCAGTTTAAGGAAACATAACAATAAAAGAGAGAAGAGGAACATGTAAGTGTTTTACTCCCACTCATTAACAGATCAAAAGTCTCTCGCACACTCATATTGTAGTTATGCTTCTTGAACACTACAACTGCCAAACTCTTGGTCATGGGATTAGCCGTCATGAGATCAGTGCCTACATGTTCAATATTCAGAAGACCCCTTATGAGATCAGTGCCTACATGTTCAATATTCAGAAGACCCTTTTCTCACTTCATCTCTAACATGCAGATACTTGATATCCATCAGCCTGCAAGCAATGGGTCTCTTGTCGTTCTTTGAAAAGAAGACAACTGCTCTATTGTCACAATATATAGTTATTGGTCTCTCAACTGAATCAACAACTTTCAGTCGTCCCTTGATAAAGTTTCTTGACCAAATTGCATGCTTAGTAGCAGTATATCAGCCAATAAATTTAGCCTCCATGGTTGAGGAAGCTGTTGCCTTTTTTTTGGAGCTTTTCCATGAGACAACGCCATCAGCCAACAAGGAAACATATCCACTAGTTGATTTTCAATTATCCACACAGCCAGCCAAGTCAGAGTCTGAGTAAGCAACCAACTCAAGATTTTGAACTTGTGTATAACACTAGAACAAGGTCTTTAGTCCTTTTAAGATACTTAAGTACCTTTTTTGCAGCAGTCTAGTGAAGAACACTAGGATTGGATTAGAAACGACCCAACATACTCACAGAAAATGCTAGGTCAGGCCTAGTACAGACTTGAGCATACATAAAACTGCCAACAAGTGATGCATAAGGCTTGTCTTTCATCCATGCCCTCCCCAAATCATTTTTTTGGGGATTGATTAGTGCTGAACTTGTCTGTTTTTGCAATGGAAAGCTCTCCATCTGCACCCCTTGTCCATATTGAACCTCTTCATTACTCTATCAATATAGGTCTCTTGAAAAAAACTAGCATTCTCTTTGATATGTCCCTCTCAATCTCAATACCTAGTACAAAATGAGCTTTACCAAGATCCTTCATATCAAAACTCTCAGTAAGCATGCCCTTAGTTGAGTGCAGTAATGAAAAATCTGAGTTTGCAAGTAAGATTTTATCCACATATAGTACTAGAAAGATAAACTTGAAACATTGACCTTAAGGTAGATGCAGTCATCTATCTTGTTTCTTCAAAAACAAAAGTAGTTACAACTGGATCAAATTTAATGTACCACTGCCAATAGGATCGTTTTAAACCATAGGTCAATTTGTTGAGCCTGCAAACCATGGATCATTTTCCTTCCTCAGTAAAACCAGGTGGTTGATTCATGACTATATCTTCATGTAAATCACCTTTAAGAAAGACTGACTTAACATCCATTTGATGCAGTTCTAAGTTGTCAAGGCTATTATTACTCTCATGGAGGCATTGGATGAGACAGGAGAGAATGTCTCCTTGTAATCAATGCCTTCTTGTTGTGTGAATCCCTTAGCCGCAAGCCTGACTTTGTCTCTTTCAACCTCTTCTAGTGCATTTCTTTTGGTTTTGAACACCCATTTGCAGCCTATGGGTTTTGCATTTGGTGGAAGAGGAATCAGTGTCCAAACATGATTCTTTTCTGTTGCTTCAAGTTCTTCTGTCATGGCAGCATGCCAAAGATTAGCTTGATGGCTGTTGAAAGCTTGTTTGAATGACAATGGATCATCTTCATCTCCAATGTTATACTCCACTTCTTGCCAATACACAAAATCAGGTAATAACACATGTTTCTTTTGCATAGTCGAGTGCCTTAATGTCACTTATGCTGGTTCTGCAGGTTGCATAGTTGAGTGATCTTCAATGACTTGTGCTGCAAGGTTGTGATCATTAATGTTTGTAGGGATCAGTTCTTCCAAATTCGTTGTCATATCCACATTTGGTAGAGTTGCATTATCAGGGGCCAATACGACAGGGAGGGTAATTGAAAAGTCTTATGCTGCAATCAAATCATTCTCACCACATCTTATTTCTTCAAACTCGATACTTGGATGTTGTACTTTATTGCTGCTTTCTCCTTCAAACTCAGAACTTGAATGCTGCACCAATTCCTCTTCCAATCTCAAAGAATTCAACATTGTTAGTCTCTTGTAGTTTGGTATGGGAATTAAGGAAGTAGAACTTAAAACCCTTTGATTTCTCAGAATATCCAATGAATCTGCAACTTGTATAGCTCTTGGATCCAGCTTTTTCTCATGAGGGTTATAAAAACGAGCCTCTGCTTGGCAGCCCAAAATGTGAATATGATTGAAGCCAGGCTTCCTACCTGTCCAACCTTCAAAAGGTATTACTTAAAATGAGTTGCTGGGAACCCTATTCACTGTGTAATTGGCTGTTTTAAAAAGTGGTAACAGAGACCTTGAAAATATGGATTGAATCATTGTCCCTTAAGGTCCTATTCTTTCTTTCTGCAACTCTGTTTTGGTGTTGAGTCCCGTAGTTGTATATTGAGCTACAATGCCATATGCTTCAAGATATGTTACAAAAGCACCTTTATGTTGACCAGTTTCTGTGATCCTGCCAAAATACTCACCACCCCTATCCGATCTCACTATTTTAATATATTTTTCAAGTTTTCTTTCCACCTCAGTTTTATATATTTTGAAACAGTCAAGCACGTATGATTTTTCTGAAACCAAGAACACATAACAATACTGTGAGAAATCATCAATGAATGTTACAAAATAGAGTTGCCATAGATGGTTTTATTTGGAAAAGGACTACACACATCAATGTGTATGATCTCCAAAAGAATTTTACTTCTTATTGATCGCATTATTCTTGTATTAGTTAGTTTTCCTTTATAGCAATCGGTGCAATCTGGAAGACTTTTAAAATCAAGATTAGGGGTGAGATTTTGCTTGGTTAGTGTAATTAATCTTTCTTTTGAAATGTGGCCTAGTCTCTTATGCCAAAGTTTGTCATTATGAAAGATTCTTTTGGAACCAACATGACAGACGGTGAAGCAATCGAGAACATAATCACATTGTAATTGCCACATATCAGATTGAAGTAAAGCAATGCCAAGTACAATGTGTAAATTATTTGAATGAAAAAGTTTTACCCCTTCATTGTTCCCAACAAAGGTATAACCAGACTGGACTAACTTTAAATTGAAATTAAATTACTTCTCATGGAAGAGATATAAAGAACTGGACTTAATGAAAAAATAAAACCAGATGAAAGCTTAAGTTGCACACTGCCAATGGACTCAACCACTTTGCTTTCATTCCCAATGAAAACATTGTAGACATCTTTATTTTCTCCCTTAGTTTTGTGAATCTCTGCAAGGTGTTTGTGATGTGAATTGAGAAACCAGTATCAAACCACCAATTAAAAGGAGGAACACAAATGAAATTGGACTCAAAACAAACAAAAACATTGATTTCACCTTTCTTAACGAGCCAGTTTTTAAAACCATTGCAATCTTTCCTTAGTTGACCAATCTCTTTGCAAACATAACATGACTTTGGACTTTCAGAGGTGACTTTGAACTTTTGTCATCGTTTAAGAGGGTTAGTACCATTAAAAGAAGAAAAGTTTAAGGTTTTCTTCTGCTTAAAGCAGCCACAGAAGACTGGTCATTAGCAAGAAAGTGTTTTACGTTAAAATAGGTGGCATATGCAATATCTGTGAAGGATTAGTTTTCTTGACAGAATCGGAACCCTAGCGAACAACTAAAGAGAAAAGAAAACCAATCAGTATTTAAGCATGATAATAGAATTAACATTATATCTTTTGCATGACTTCATATCACTGGGGTCTTTTGTAATAAAACTCAACACCTAGTAATAAGTGGTTAATTAAGTTGAGACAATATTGATGATGTTGGTGGTGGACCATGCTGATACTTAAATTTTATAAGTGTGTTTTTCTTCGTCAACTCTTGTTAGATTAAGGTATGGTTCACTTTTTAAATTTTAGTTCAAATCAAGCACCCTCTTAGTTGATTCCCGTAAATAAGATACATCAATAATAGACAGAGTCTCCCTTAATACATATTGAAAATTGGGTAGTTGAATCTTTGCTACAGTCCTAATGGAAGTAATGGATTTTTTTTTCACGAGTGTTCAACATATGAAATCAACAAAACTAACGTGATTATAAAAATTGTTGTTCCTCCAGCATTTACTTTATTGAATTTAACAAGCACAAAGTTAATAATGTGAATTAGTGTCTCAAATAAGTGTTTCATTGTAATTTTAAATTTACTTTGTGGTCCTTTTGTCTTGCTTTCTGTAGTCTGCCTTGTAGTCTTCGGATGGTTGGCAATAAAAATTTGTGAAACTTGTTGTGGCTGTTATGAGCCTTTCTATCTCAATGGGCATGCATGTTTTTGGGCAAAATAGTGCCATGCTAATATGGAATTTAATTGCAGGCAATGATGCTGACAAATAAAGGGAAAAGTTTTAGAAGAAATTTTACAAAACCACATATACAACTATGAGACTATTGAAAGAATCGGGACCCTGATGAACAACTAAAGAGAAAAGAAAATGAATCAGTATTTGAGCGCGATAATAGAACAACATTATATCTGTTCCATGAACTTAATATCATTGAGATCTTTTGTGATAAAATTCAACATCTAATAATAGGTGATTAATTAAGTTTGTACAACATTGATGACGTTTGTGGTGGACCATGATGAGACTTAAATTTTATTAGTAGATGTCAAGCAAATCAACTCTTTATCTCACAAGTATAAGTGTGCTTTTCTCCATCAACTATCGTTTCTCTAGTTAGATTAAGGCAATGATTCACTTTTTAAATTTTTGTTGAAATCAAGCACCCTCTTAGTTGAAATTAAGGATCCTTTTTCAGATTCGGAAAACAACTCTTATGGTGTATTTACGAATCCGTAATCGAAATTAAAATACAAAATTGGATTCCGATGATAGGATATGCCTTCGTTTACTAAACTTAGAGAGTAAAATGAATGGTGAGACCTATACAAAATAAGGAATCCAATTCCTCATTTTGAAGGAATTCGATGTCATAATTAGAGGTCATATTTCAATTCCGGATATATGGAGGAACCCTATATCCATTTTTCTTGCCCATTAGAGCACTTCCAGTGTGGGAAGGCCCCCCAGGGCAATTGGCAATTGAATACCCTCCATTGAATAGTAACTGCCTTTAATGAACAGTAATTGCCTTTTCTATTTCCACTCCTAAACTGAATAGCCATGACAATAGGCAATTAAATATTAGTATTTTTATTTTATAAAATAATAAAAAATAATTTTATTTGTAATTTCGAATAGGATTTTTAACCGGTCTCGTCACGCCACTTGTCATTATTTGAAAGTACAATTTTTTGTGATAGATTTCAATAAGATTTTTATCCAATTCCGTCACACCACGTGTTGTTACCTTTTTAGAATCATTGAGGATCGATTTCTGATAAGATTTTTAACCAATCCCATCACACCACATGTCACAATCTATTTAGAATCTTTAAGGATAGATTTCAATAAGAATTTTTAACAAATCACGGTGTGCCATGTGACATTATCTCTAACCTGATCCTTTCTTTTTTCTCCATATAACCCATCATCCATCTTGAGAAATCACACACCAAAATCAAAATCTCTCAAAATCTCTATCCTTATTCATACTTTTTGCTTTCTTCTTACAATGTCTTCTTCAAGGATGTTGTGGGAAATCGATGAGCAAGAGAAATAATTGTTTAAGTAAGGGGAAGAAAATTTCAATCTCCAGGAGGGTGAAAATGAGATGGAAGAGGAAGATGATGAGGAGCGTAGAATGAGAGATGACGAAGCAAGAAGCCAAAGTGTCTGACATTCCCATCGAGTCATCCAAGCTATGGCTGAGATCTCCAGGCCTAGCTGTTCCATAAACATTGATAAAAGCAGGCAACAATGAGGTAAGATCTCTTGGATGATTATTTTGTTTGTAACAGTGCATTCCCTGATACGTACTTTAGACGTCGTTTTAAAATGTAACGACATTTGTTCAACAAAATCATGATTGCTGTTTGCAACCATGATTCTTACTTTGTGCAAAAGAAGGATGCTTTTGGTGTCATTGGTTTATGAGCAAAAAATTACTAATGCCTTGTGGATGCATGCATATGGAGCATCTGCAGACCAAGTGGATGAGATAGCGAGGATGGGGAAATCAACCATTCTTGAGTCCCTGATGAGGTTTTGCTCCGCAATCGAATCTACCTACACCAAAGAATACCTCATGAGACCTACGACAATGGACTTGCAAAGGCTTCTGAAGAAGGATGAGATGCGAGGTTTTCCTAGCATGATTGGAAGCATTGACAGTATGCACTGGACCTAGAAAAACTGTCCAAGTGCACGGCAATGAGCTTATGGGGATAGAAAATGAGCAAAAAGTATAATTTTGTAGGCGGTGGTATCATTTGATACATGGATTTGACATGCTTTTTTTGGTGTTCCAGGAGCTCAAAATGATCTCAATGGCCTTGCCCAATCCCCATTGTTCAATTATGTCCAACGGCTACATTTTCAATCCAATGGCTGCTTTTCAAGGACTGTTGGTTGATCCAACGGTCCAGATTCAAATTTGATTTTTTAAAATACTTTATTTTAAAATACATTGAATCCAACGGCTGAGATCAAATATAATCAAATCTAACGGTAAAAAAAAAAAAGATCTAACGGCCCAAATTTAAATCTAACGGTTAAAATAATTTAAAAAAATAATTTAACTCAAAATTCACCCAAAAACTCTATAAATACCTATGTATTTGTTCAAACATCCACACAAAACTCAAATTTCTCTTACAATTTTTCCAATTTATCTTTCTGTCATTTCTTTCCATTTCCAAATTGTTCAACATGGCAAGAGAGCATATTAGAGGTCGTAATTGGACTTATGAGGAAGATGTTGCTCTATGCTTGGCATGAGTTTCTATTAGCAAAGATGTTGCAGTTGGCACTAATCAAAATAAGAAGGTTTTGTGGGATAAAATCATTGCAAAGTTTCAAGAAAACTGCAATGGTAGCAGGCGGGATGGTGGTGGTGTTCATAACACTCTTCTTTATCACGCTGCACATATAAACGTCCCGTGACAGAACCACGATGGCTAGATTCGCCATGGTGCTCAGATTGCATAAACGAGTTGATAAGTTCAACTTCGGCGTTGAACAATTCTGCATCCTCAATCTCCATCCTTGCTTGGTATTGTGCCATCTGCATTGCCATACTACTCCTTCTTCTATCACCCATTGATGAGATATTGAGGATTTTTAGGAAACAAAAACTCTTTGAAAGTTGAAATATTGGTGAATATAGAGGATGATTGAAGGTTGAAAAGTTGTGTGATCAACAAATATTGGACATATGTTTATATAAAGGATGATTTCTGAAAGTTTGGTGTTGAATGGTTAGTGAAAGTTGAAAGTTTGGTGTTGAACAGTTGATGAAAGTTGAAAGTTTGTTGAACAGTTGATGAAAGTTGAAAGTTTGGTGTTGAACGGTTGATGAATTGAAAATTTGGTGTTGAAAGGTTGGTGAATTGAAAGTTAGCCTAGGGTTGAAAGATTGGTAAAAGTTGAAGGCTTGCTTTGTGAGAAATTTAGTGATTTTTCAATATTTATCGGAATTAAATTTTTTTTAGATTCAAATGTTCATAAAATTAATTTACGACAGTCTACATATTTATTTAAAAAAAAATTAATTTAAGAAAAAAAAATAGCCTAAGTTCATTGTTTAATAATCCCGGGCTAAAATTTTAGGTCAGAACGGTTGGAGTAGAAAAGTTGTTTCTGGGCTAAAAGCCAAATATTAAAAGCTAAATTTTTCGGGCTAAAATATTTGGCTTTTAGCCTAACCATTGGAGATGGTCTCATGAAGTCACTGAAGAACCAGTGCAACACGAGCCATTAGAAAGGGATGGACGTTACAATGAAAGGCTCATTGAACGATATACTTTACTCCAATCCTCATACTATCACAAATCCATGCAAATTTACTTGATAGAGCACTTGTGGGGATTGAAACAAGCTCAAAAAACTTAAAAACAAGTTTGTGGTGGAAGAAGAATGCTCTTAATTTGTTTGGTGTGTTTTTTAAGTTCATTTAGTGTGTTTATGTAATTTTATTTGGTGTGTTTTTCAAGTTCATTTAGTGTTTTTTATTTTTTATTTTTTTATTTTTTTATTTTTTTTATTTTTAATTTGGTGTGTTTATGTTCTTTGAATAAAGATTCTCTTAGTTTAAATAAAGTACTAAATTAAATAAATACGAAATTACATAAAATACTCAATTCAATAAATACGAAATTACATAAAGTACCAAATTCAATAAATACGAAATTACAACTCAAAGTGATTGGAAAATTATGGGTTCCAATTATAAAACAAATTCTCTAGTCCATCGTGAATGGAAAATCATCACCTAACCAATTTGCGGTGCTAGGACCATCGCATCTACAGGCTCCTTCATAATGTGACGATGTTTTTGAGCCCTTCTTTGTTCTTTAAGCTCTTCACTTTCTTGCCTAAGTAGCTCTCTTTCTCTCTCATTAGCTTGAAATAATCTCTCAGCAGCTGCAGGTTTTGCCTTATCTCTAGCTTTATCAGCCTCAAATTTAGCCATTTCTAGCGCCAAAGTCAATTCACCTTAGCGAGCAAGTTCTTCCATATATTTTGCATAATCATTCTTGGAAACACTCCCTTTTCTCTTTTGAAGCCTTCTTATCTTGAGGCCTAAGTGGATAACGGGTCGACCATCTCCACTTGTTCAGGGGTCACTTCTGGCACTTGTGCTGTGTCGCTTTCATGAACATGTGAGTCGTGATCTGGCGTAGAGTGTAGAGGGGTGCTGTTCATGACAACTTCTGGACCAACAGGCACAACTCTGATTTTGGGACAATCTTTGACAATATTCCAACATTCCCACCGGTTGAATGATTTGTTTTTATTTTTGGCATTATACCAAGCTTGTGCTTGAAGTGTCTACAAAATGCATGAGAAGAAAAAAATATAATCAAAGTAGCTAATGTAAATTTGGGTATAGTACAAACAAACAAATAATATATTGTTACTTGGTCCGCGTAATTTTCCCCACTTCGAATATTAGTACTAGCTTGTGCCAAGATGTTTCTCCAATGAGTGAATGATTGACTAAGTATCCTCCAACTACTTGAGAGCGATTGTTCCGTTCTTCTACCACCAATTTTCTCAAGAAAAAAGGAATGAATATTGCTCTACATTTCTCGCAACTGCATCTCATTACCCTTAATTGGATCATGAGTAACTTCAACCCAGTTAGAATATAACGTAACATCTTCAGTAAGCATCCAATTCATACCTGTATCATTAGCCATTTTTTTGGAAACAAAAGTATATAGAAACTTTTTGAGAAAGATTGGAATGTGGTTGAAAGTATTTGAGAAAATATGAAATTGTGGTATAAGGTGGAAGAAAATGATAAGGTATTTGTAGAAAAAAAAAATCAAAATTTTTTTTTTTATTAATTTTTAACATTTATTAATTTTTTTATTAACTTAATTAATTTAGCCGTTGGATTAAAGAAAATTTGAAATCCAACCCTCCAGATTGTGCCACGTATCATAACGGTAACATATTAGATTTTTTTTCTTTTTTTTTTAAAAATTTTTTAAAGTCGAAAAAATGTGGACGTTGATCTGGAATCGAGCGGCTGAGATTGTGCCACGTCATTTAGCCGTTGAGAGAGGTTTGAAATTTTTTTTTTATCGTTGGAAATCCAACGGTCTAGAAAAAATAGCCGTTGAAATCCAATAGCCGAAGGGGTGCCACATGGCACCAGTAACGGTAACATTTCAGAGTTCAAACAGCAAGCCCCATTGACTGAAATCTTGTCGGTGATGCGCCCCCACGTGTGCGTGCTATGCATGCGCTTAACGCAAATTTTTTAATAACGTGGCTAACACCATCCTGACGTCAGTCTTGTATCACAGAACCCTCAGGCACTCAGGCCTTGGACTCGCACTTGCCCTCTCTCACGGGCTCCCCCTTAGCCCAATTGCCCACATGAGTTAGAGCAAGTTTGGGAGGCTATTGGGTTGCTTTGGTTCCCTGTCCACCGGGCTATCTATACCGCTAAACTTGCTCTTATGCTCTTAAATATTTACTATAATTCCAGTTTTGTTGGCCATCACTACCCACTGCTGGGTTATTTTTCTTGAATTTCTTATTTCTTTGATAAACATTATCAATTGTACACATGCTATGCATGTGTTTCTTAAAATTTAGAAAATAAAACTTACAACAGAGAAAATATAAAATGGTTGCTAAAGCTTTTTGGTGACAACCTTCAAACAATTTTTCATCACTGAAGAGATTGTTCATATCTTTAGTGACTATTTCTAGATAATTATTTTGTCACTAAAAATCTATTTTATTTTAGAGAAAAATATGAAAGAGAAATGAGAGTAAATGATAGAATAAATACAGAGTACCTCACCATCAAGCTGGATAAAATACATTATTTACTCATAACTTTTCTTCCTAGTAGTATGGACACTTATTTACATATTAATTATAGACAAGGCTATTTCCATTTTTTACTATTTTTTTTTATGAATTAAACTCCCAAAATATCTGTCTCAATACATATACATACATACATATATATACATACATACATATACATACATACATACATACATACATACATATATATATACATACATACATACATACATACATACATATATATATATATATATATATATATATTGTTTTCTTAGTTTCGAGATGATCCTAGACAACAAACTAGCCCTTCTAATTATTCGACTTTTGACGTTACCACGTGGGACCATCCCCAACTTCTAGTTTAAAACCTAAAATATTTAACCCATAAATAGTTTTTCTCCTCCAATCATTCTAAGTTAAAATTTTAACCCGAAATTATTAAAGAATGAATTAAGGATATTATTTTCTTAAATTTACTTAAAAAAAATTATGTAGACTATTTTTTTGATAAGAAAATGAATATATTAAAAAGAGAATCCTCTGGAACAACCAGAACCATTACAGTCAAAGTTAAAAGCTTGTAACGCTGAAGGGGGAAGACAATGATCCCAAAAGTGGGGATCTGAAACCGAAGCCCCCACATCAGCCAGCTTATCAGCCACAAAATTAGCTTCCCTAAAAACATGCCTCCAACGAATAGACTAGAAACTAGCAGCCATCCATTTAATGTCTCCGATAGTAGAATAGAGATGCCAAGGTGGTTTCCAAACCTTAGTAACCAGTTTGATAATCAGTAAGGAGTCACCTTCAACCTCCACCTTCTTGATATTCTTCTTTCTAGCTAAAAGAAAGCCCTCCTTGAGTCAATGCCTCTGCAATCGAAATCGTGGCCCCATCCAAATTGCCGGCCCCAGCACCAACCGTCAAACCTTGGTCATTTCTCACTACAAAACCCCCTCCAGCCTTACCTTGAGTCACCAATCCATCAAAATTACGTAGACTAGCCTAATTTAATTTTTCGAACATTTTAACCTAAAAATATTTAAATTCCGATAAATGTTGAAAATCACTAAACTGACACTATGAAACTTGGGAACACTATGAAGGAATATGAAACACATAAAAGAATTTTTTTAATTACTTTAGCTGTTGGATTTAAATTTGGACAGTTAGATCTTTTTTTTTACAGTTGAATTTGATCATACACTAGTAAAAAAAAAAAAAACAGTTTGCGCGGTGCAGGTCCTTCGTCGCTCAAAGTCAAAAAAGTCACGCAAAAATTAGCCCAACGAAACCTTCGTCGCACACCAACCGTTGTGCCAAGGTAGTGAAAACAGGGTTTGCGCAACAAAGAAGTAACATACGTCGCACATGATGTACGGACTTGCATCGTGCACAACTACTTTGCACGATGAAGAAGGAATATGCGTCGCACAAAGTAGTTTTGCACAACGTAGGAACCTCGTCGTGCAAACACACTTTGCGCAACGCATGTTCCTTCTTCATCGCGCAAACCCTTGTTTTTTTTTTTTTTTTTTTTTTTTTGGCAAAAATATTTGTTATTTAATTTTTAATAAATATTGTAATTAAATTCTAAAAAATATTTAATAAACCATGAAAAAGTATTTCATTATTAAATATATGAAAATGTAAGTACAAGATGTTTGAACAAAAAAGAAAAAAACTACAATTGCATAGGACAACAATGCCGAATAACATAACCATAGCTAGAAGCGATGCTGCTATGCTGCTGTGAGGTAGCCGTTCCACGATGTCGCAAGTCATATGCAATCTTGATCAAGGAGGCGGACATAAGTACGCTCTATGCCGACTTCAGCATTCGATTAGGCCCTCTGGTGTTTTTTTTAGCTGCCCATAAAAACTTAAATGGTGAAAACCCTAAACTTAAATTTCTACGAAAAATTCGGCAAAACTTCCCGTATATCATTTCCCAAAACCTTAAAACAGTAAAATAACAATAATTCACAACCAGCAACACATTTTCATAATCTAGCAAATTTTCACAATCATAAAAATAATAGTTTTAAAATGAAAAAAATAAAAATATAACGTAGTGAGAATTAGAAAAAAAAAATTACCTAGCAGGGAGGCCCCAACCTTGACTCTGGATGTTGAGGAAGTGTGATCATAAGGCTTCGGCTCGTGGCGATGCCGGTGAGGCTGCCGTGCACTGAGTGGTTGAACCGACACTGATGACGTCAATGATACGGGTACCTGGGACGCCATAGGGGCAGCCTCAGTAAAGGGTGTAGGCTCCCAAATCAATGGAGCATGCACGGCTGGAGCAGTAGATACTGATAATGCAGGAGGCGCATTGGTCACACTCCGACGACAAGTGATCAACTGTGACATCTATACACTTTTTGAACCATAAAAATGTAACATTAGAAACTAATCCCTTTCTTGCATTTGAAACTAATCATTTCAAAAGAAAAAATACAAAGTAATGGGTATTCAATTCAATCAATACAAAGTAATATTCTAGGTCTTTGCATTCATATTTTTTCAACCTACAATGTTTTCTCTGTTTGTTTCATACACAAAGAAAATCCTAGTATTCTAGTAAATGAATCATGTGGAATGATTCATGTGATTGTGATGGCATGAGGTCTAGGTTTGAAAATTACACGGAACAAAAAAGATAGAGGTAGTAGTACTTGAAGAAAATCAATCAAGAGAGGTTCTTGTGAAGTTCACATAAGAAACATGTGGAAAGAAGAAAATAGTAAAACAGATGCTACCCAACAAATTCCTTTTCAACTCACATACAAGACAGAACTTGGATGTGAACAAGGGCATTAACTAGTTTGAACCAATTAGTACCAAAACATAGAGAGGTATCTGATTCTTTAGAGTGGGGAAACAGAAATGAGATGTATGCATATGGAATCCTTATCAATAAATTAGCTCAAATGCATAAGGGAAGTTATGGTCTACACTGTGTAACCAATCCCAGTCCACAATATCTACTAACCAACAAAAAAACAGAAGCAGAGCAAACCAAAATAGAAAATGGAACCAAGTGACATCTAGTAATCCATATGTCACAAACAAGTATTAAATAGCAATTACATTTCACCCTCACATTTGCTTTGCTCCCATCAATCACAATACTAGATCATTGAAATGCAACAAGTTCTTCTCAAAAAGAGAAAGCAAAGATAGACACTGGGGGACAAAAAATCTACACCTACATGTCAAACCACATATATCTCTCAACCACATATATCTACACCTACATCTCAATACCTTTCAACCATATATATCAACACCTACATGTCAAACCCTCTTAAGCGCCCCCCTTGATAGTTGAAGAAATGTTCAGGAATCAGTCATTGTTCACTAGTAATGTTCGAAGCAAGAAACATTAGAAAGCAAAGCATTAGCAATTTGGAGGGAAATAGAACTCAGAGAAGACCAAGTAATAATAAATTAGAGCAATTGAAAACATGAGAGGACTCCAGGACATACCAAACTTTTGGATGGGAAAGTATTACTTTGCAAGACAAATATCTTTGTGGTAAAGCACACCCTTTTTGTTCTAAATGAGCTGCCGTGTGATATAATGTAAGAAATGAGCCATTTCTCACTTAGACTCCAATGGGTTGCAAAGAAGATATAGGAAACAAAGGCAATATACAGATTAAGGTAACAAAGGCAATACCAAAGTTCATTACATTTAATAGTTCTCAAAGCAAATTGAAAGCTTAAGTACATGGAATGATTAAATTGATTGACATCATGATAATATCATCAAGTTTGGCTTGTAGCTACCATTTGAAATAAAAGCAGTAATTCAATGATTAAATCGATTGACATCATGATAATATCATCAAGTTCATAGCTAGCCAGCTAAGGTAGAGAGAAAGTTCGAAAGGATAAAAGGTCATCATAATTAGCAATTGGTACATGATTTATATAATGGAAATCTGCCTTAATCCAATTACAAATCCTAAAAGTGTATCTTACGACATAGGCGCATTGCAAATTCTCATTTATTATTTTCAAATTCTCATTTAGTAATTTTCATTTGCTTGCTTTACAGAGTTTGGTTATACATTTATTTCTCCTCATAGTGGAACATAACAACTTTTGGTTCCAGTCCATCTCCAACTTGTTATAGGAATGCACTAATTCTTTTACATGTATTATATTATATACATATGTTTTTCTAAAAGGATTACAAATTCCTTTGGCTGACTTGACAAGACAACAAAGCCTAATCAACCCCATCATCGCCGGTTCAGTTACGCTAGTAAGTAATCAAATCACACCAGAAGAGATGCATCTTTGTGCTATTAATTATATGCCATCTTTTGCAAGGGTTTTGCTTATGCTAAATATGCACAAAATCAAGCCACTTTCTACAAGTTCTATCTTACATTAATTAGCATGTAGTCTGAAAACTAAAACAAGCTATGTGAAGATACTTCCAAAAGTTGGACCATGAGGTACAATGTTGAAGATGAAGCAGCTGTAAAATGTGTGCAAAGGAGTGGTTTGCTAAGCATGTTTAAGTTATTAATAAGTGATTAATAAGCAGCTGTAAAAAGTGTGTAGAGGAGGAACAAAAGGGTACTGTAGTTTCTAGCTCATAATCATAGCAATATCTAATATCAGAGCTTTCCTTCATACCATTTTCCTGAGCCCAGTTACCTTTGCATTTGCCCCGCAACCAATTAAAAAAATCACAGATTTGCAACCAGAGCTTTCAATATACACAGAGCTTTCAAATAAAACCCTAATTTAGGATTAAAGCAAACACAGATTCCTGCAACACTCACCAAATAAAACCCTAATTACACTTAAATTAAAAACAAAGTAACAGCAAATAAAACCCTAAATTAAGTGTATATATGATAATTGGGGTTCCCTAATTACCTAGTTACCTTTGTCTTCGTCTAACGATGGGTGGGTAATGGCGAGGAATTCCTTATGCACTGTATTGCATGACGTGGATGTCCATCATCTTCGAAAATCACGCGAGGAAGTGGCAGATGAAGGACGCCAAAGACAACCGGAGTGAGAGAAAGGGAAGCAAGAGACCGAGTGAAAGAGAGGTATTAGGACAATTGAAAATTGCAGCGCCTAATTTTACGCCATTTTGTCCAATTCAAAAGAGCGCCTAATTTTTACAATTGTAGAACCAAAATTTTACCCCCTTGCACGACGCATGTATCCAATACACGACGACCACACTGTCGCATCGCGCCAGTTATATATATATTTTTAAAAAAATTATAAAATTTACTAAAATGTGACTTTACTCCTTTCAAATTCATTTTTTTTTACATAAAACCCACAATAATCTATTTTTCTAACAAAAACCCAATCCAAACTACAATAATAAATTTAAAGCTACTTAATAAATATACATACCATTCAATTTCTTAAGTATTATAAATACAAAATAAATAAATTTAAAGTTACTTAATAAATATATATATATCATTCAACTTGATGGATATGCATGCTACAAAATTAGTGTGACAACCTGTCCCTAATTTTACGTTTTATAAATTTTAAAAGCGTGAATTGACGAAAATGCCCTAGAGGCAAGAATTTTGACTTCCGTTGGCCATTGTTTAGAGAGATGTATGAGTCATTCTTTTGGAGTATTTGCATAGTAATCATTGCCACGAACGCATAGGCAAAAGCCGTTTGACTCTGGATTATAAGACGTTTGAAATTGGTTATTTAAAGTTTAGCTATAAATAAATTGAACTCCCACCTTGTGGGAAAGAAACCAATCAGATTTTAAGCAAGAATAAGGGGACTAATCGGCTATTTTGTTTAAGCAAGCAATTAGATATGTTAGAAGGAGGGCCAATCAGAAATTAGAGAAAGGGATCAACCAATTAGGAAGGAGAGCGAAGAACCTCATCCCCTTCCTTTTCAACCCGTGCACACCACGCAACCCAGTTCGACCTCCCATTTTCCAAGGCCGATTCCGGCCAACTCCGGTGGAGTTTTTCGACATCACCACCACCATCTTAAAGCTCTCATTCCCCTCTACAAAACCCACCCAAGAACCACCTTGATTAACCACGGTATGTGGTGGTTTGAAGCCACGAAAGTTGACAAAATCAACAATGCTTCGGCTACTCTTTTCAATTTTCCTGCGAATCGGCAAACCGATGGCCGATGCAACCACTTGAGCTTTGTAGCCCATCATCCCAGGAGAAAATTCCAACCAACCTTGACCCTGTTGGACCACCGTAGACGACGAATCGATGCCGGGAAGCTTTAGGCACCCGCCTGCTTTGTGGGCAAAATTGACCATCTTCCGTCCACTTTTGGACCTCGTGGCCAGTATGAAATTGTTCCTCTCTTTGAGATCTTCATTTCTGTGAAATTTGAGAATTTTTAGAAATAGTGGAATTTTTCCGATGAACCGTGGCGGCCAACCACCGCGTGCGGCAACGCGTAGGCCGAGACCCCACTGACCATCTTTGGCTAATTTGGATGCTCCAATTCTATATTTGACATCCGTTTAGTGAAATTACAATGTTTTAATGTAGTTTCGTAGTTGACCACCTAGTTGGCCGTCACGGGGTCCTTGCATGAATTGATGATCGGACTGTTGGATCGTCACCAAACATTAATACCTTATAGTACGTAATATTTGGGACCATAGGAACTTACAGATCGGGAATCCGATGTATGGATCTTTCCGAATCAGATTTGTAAGTTTGTAAAATAAAATATCCGCTGCCACTTAATTTTAGCAATTGGCGAAGATCCGACCGTTAAATTGTTCCGAAACTGTAGGATGTTGTTCTAGAATCATAATGAGGATCTTTGGAAGTTACGGATCGGAAATCCGAGGTACAAAGCTTCCGGATTGAGTTGCGTAGGGTTGTGGACCTTACCGTTAATCTTTGACCGACGGTTAACTTTTGGTCAATGGGTCTCAAATCATTCTAGAAAGTCCTTGGGATGTGTTTTATGTAAGTTACGTGTTTTATTGATAAGAGTTCTGAGACGTGATTCAATATTTGTTCTAGGTGATGATCGTTCGTGACGTCTCGATATTCGTGCTAAGGAATCGTAGCGCGGACCTCAGGTGAGTGAGTCTTTTCATTTTTATAGTATATATATGATTGATAGTTTCACAAATGCTTTTAAATTGATTTATGCATTTTATGCCATGTTAATATATATTTTAAAATACTATGATATGGTTGAGTTTTAGATTGCATCATGGCATATCCATATGCATATTACCTGCATACAATTGTTGTGAATGCTTGGAAGTGCTAAGGTGAACGCGGGACAAGCAGGTAAGTTCAGGTGAGTTTATGGTATTATTTGAAATGATTGAGTTATGGCTTGACTATATTTATGTTTTATGCAACTCCGACATTGTCGTACAGGTTGTAATAATAGGCAACTCCGACACTGTCGTACAGGTTGCAATATTAGGCAACTCTGACACTGTTGCAATAATAGGCAACTCCGACACTGTGGTACAAGTTACAATACTAGGCAACTCCGACACTGTCGTACAGGTTGCCTATGAGTCGTACAGGTTGCATTAGACAACTCCGACTCATGTGTTATCATAGATTGATGATCACCTGATTTTTTATATATATTTATGAGTCGTACAGGTTGCGTTAGGCAACTTCGACTCGTGTGTTATCATAGATTGATGATCACCTGATTTTTTATATATATACTGCTGCCGATATGTAGTGATTTAGAATATTCCTGGATTTACTATTGATTTACATTTGATTTCATACTTATACATAGTATGATTTCTTGCAAACTATACAGGTATTACAGCGAAGGATTATAACGTTTAAAAGGTCTTTATTAAAGCGTTATTTTCAGGCCCACTCACTCTTGTTTTTTTATCCCTCTAGGTTCTAGTAGCAGAGTTTTCATATCTATGAGGATTTGTGGTAAATCTTGGTATTGGAAATTACCTTCGATGGTATGATTTTCAATCCACTCTAATGTACTTTACTTATTCTCTGACGTCACGTGTGAAATGAGTTTATTTCCGCTCACAGGACACTCTCGTATTTAGGCACTTTTAGGTTTAAATTTATTCACATATTCCACATCACTATACTTTATGGCTTCGTCACCTTCCAGGTGTCGGCCAGCACAACTCAATTTGAAATCCTAGTGGACAATCCGAGTCGGGATGCGTCATTAGTTTCAATGATCCAATCTTCAAACTTGTTTGTATATACTTTGAGATCGCATACGTCGAAAATTGCAAAAAACAAACATTCAGAGAGCAAGTAACGAGAATTGTTTTTTTCAATGGTTATAAATGAAAAATCACGATTTAACGGTAGTTTAACTCCGATTTTGATTATTTTTTATAGTTACATTCCTTGACCCTATATGAATATAATAGACAAATTCGATCTTCAATTTAAAATATTTACACTAGTGGATACCACAAAATCTTATGTTATACTCAATGAAAAGTATAAATAAACTCTAAGTGTTAGTGAATCTATTGTTTTGATGGGATACGCATCCTACGAAACTAATTTCAACGATCCAATCGTCAAACTTGTTTGCATATGCTTCGAGATTGCATACACCAAAAATCGTAAAAAACAAACATTCAAAGATCAAGTAACAGGACAAAACTTTTCAACGGTTATAAACCAAAAATCATGATTTTACGGTAGTTTTAACTCCGATTTGCATGATTTTTTACAGTTACACTCCTTGATCTTATATGAAGACAATGAATGAACTCGATCTTCAATTTAAAATATTTACACTAGTAGATACCACAAAATCTTATGTTATATTTAATGAAAGTATAAATAAACTTTAAGTGTTATCGTTTTGATGGGATATGCATTCTACGAAACTAATTTCAACGATTGAATCGTCAAACTTGTTTGTAAATGCTTCAATATTGCATACACCAAAAATCACAAAAAAAAAAACATTCAAAGATCAAGTAACAGGACAAAACTTTTCGACGGTTATAAACGAAAAATCATTGTTTAATATTTATTTTAACTCTGATTTTGATGATTTTTTTACAACTACACTCTTTGACCCTATATGAATACAATGAATGAATTCGATCTTCAATTTAAAATATTTACACTATTAGATACCACAAAATCTTATGTTATACTTAATAAAAATATAAATAAACTCTAAGTGTTATTGAATCTATTGTTTTGATGAGATACGCATTCTACAAAACTAAATTCAATGATCCAACCCTCAAACTTGTTTGTATATACTTCGAGATCGCATACGCCAAAACTTGCAAAAAACAAATATTCGGAGATCAAGTAACGAGACATAACTTTTTGACGATTATAAACGAAAAATCATGATTTAACTGTAGTTTTAACTCTGATTTTGATGATTTTTTACAACTACACTCCTTGATCCTATATGAATACAGTGAACTAGTTCGATCATCAATCTAAAATATTTATACTAGTGGACCACAAAAACCCTTTGCACGACACAGTTTGTTCGTCGCACAAACATACTTTGTGCGACGCATTGGTTGGGGCGTCGCGTAAACATACTTTGTGTGACGTGTTGGTTGGTGCGTCGCGCAAGTTATTTTTTTTTAATATCTCTGTTTTCCTTGAGAGCCGTGATGTGGTGGTATGTGCAAACTGGGACATTTCCCTTCAATTATCTCAGCATTTGTATTTCATGTGAAACTATTTAGTATCAATTTTTTTTACTTGGTCCTTTTTTCTTGAGAAAAATGATGGTTTAATTAGCACCTTGAATCTTGATAATGTTTGTTATTAATTTTTTTTCTTTAATAACAAGAAGAGAAAGGAACAGAGACAAGGATGGAAGAGTTGATGAAGATCGAAGGGAGAATAAACAAAAATAAATATTAAAAATTACTGAATTGCTCTTAGTTTTTATTTTAAAATGTTTTTTTTGTGTACTTTATCTGTCTCACTCTCGTACGCACTCGGTCCGGACATCTACTATTTTTCTTTCAATGTTACTTAATACAGAAATTCTTCTGCTGGTTCACATTTGACAATGTTATGCAATAAATAATTGGTTTCTTGTGAATTAAGCTACAATTATTTAAAGGTATGTTGTCTTGCTGGGCGAGTTGATTTGCCAGAACAAAGTGAATACTTAATTACAATACCTGCCTCCCAAATTGGTTAAGTGATTTTAAAAAAGTTATTGACTTTGCGCGATGAAAACTGTTGTCGTGCAAAACATCTTTGCGCGACACAGGTGCACCTACGTTTCACAAAACGTCGCGCAAACGGCATTTGCGGGACATTTTGTGTTTTGCGTTGCGGAAACATACTTTGTGCGACGAAATTTACTCTGTCGCGTAAACATGTTTTTGTATTAGTGATATTAGATCTTAGCAGTTGGATTCAACGAATTTACAACTATAAAACTAAAAAAATACACATATGGTGGGTCAACACCGCTAATCCGGAGAAATCCTGACCTAAATTTACTCCAGAAATGAATATTTAATTAAAACTCATATTTATCTCATAAATTAGAACAAATTAAGAAAAATTTAGAACTTAAAATTTGAGTTTACGTCAAGAGTTGGAGTATAGCATCCTCAGAAAAGTCCTCGTTCAAAAGTCGTACAAGGCGAGCTCTGATTATTCGACTTCTGACGTTACTGCTTTTTTGTTAACTTCTGACGTTGCTACTTTGGACTTCAGTTATCCTCGGAAAAGTCTTCTGTTGAAAAGGTAACATGGATATATGCAAATTATTCTGAGGATCAGAGAGAAGAAAACAGTTTGCATAAATTAATAAGATACATTAGTAATAGAGAAAGTCTTCTTTAATACATATTAAAAATTGGGTAGTTTTTTTTGGTAAAAGGGTAGTTGAATCTTTGATACAATCATAATGAACGTGATGGATTTTTTTCACTAGTGTTGAACATATGAAATCAACAAAACTAATGCGATTATAAAAATTATGGTTTTTCCAACACTAATGCGATTATTGTCTTTCTCTTCTTCTTTTTTTTTTTTTTTTTTTTTTAAACGATAGATTTTGTTTGATTATATATTAGATTAGTCACCAACGGAGTTTTAACCTATGTCATCATGCAAAGACTCAACACCCTTCCATCATTATGGTAAAGGGTCACTTACATTGTCTTTCTCTTATTAACTTGCTATAACTTTTCTTGCTCAACAAAATGACATTTTATAATTAACAGACTATTTGGTTGATTGTAGGGGGTTCTTCACGACTGGAGTGATGATGACTGCATTCTTATTCTTAAAAAGTGCCCGAAGCTGTTCCTAAGGACACGGGGGAAGGTGATAATTATAGATGCCGTTATCGACAAAAAAAAAATGAGAAAGAAGACAAGAAGCTAGCAAATCTAAAAATGATATTAGATAGTTTGCCAAAAAAAAAAAAATTGATGTTAGATATGGCAAAGAAAGGAGCTTGAATAAATGGGGTGGGTGGTTGGTGTGGGGAGGCTTGGATCATGATCCTCTCCTGAGCTAAGGGTGAGGATTCTCCTGGGCAAGCTCATCGGGCCGTTCAGATTTTATCCAACTGTTACAATTATTATAACTTTTAGAAATGCCATATGTTTGTAGCCATTAGATAAAATTTAAACGGCTTGATGAGCTTGCTTAGGAGGATCCTCATCCAGGCGGCTTTAGTGGACACAGTGTCACATCTGTTCTTGCTATCCAATATTCTGTTATTCAAGTTTTTCTTTAAATTTAACGGACACATATTTAGTGATTCTATTCTCAAATAAGTGCTTCGTTGTAATTTTAAATTTACTTTGTGGTCCTTTTGTCTTGCTATGTGCAGTCTGCTTTGCAGTCTTTGGATGGTTGGCAATAAAATTTTGTGAAACTTGTTGTGGCAGTTATGAGCCTTTCTAATCAATGGGCATGTTTTTGGGCAATATAGTGCTATGCGAACATGGAATTTAATTGCAGGCAATGATGCTGATAAATAAAGGGAAAAATTTTAAAAGAAATTTTACAAAACTACTTATCCAACTATGTGAGGAGTAAAAACACTTCAACATGTACATCAAGAATTCCACTTTCGCTCTTCAATT
Source organism: Pyrus communis (assembly GCF_041283825.1). Lineage (NCBI taxonomy): Eukaryota > Viridiplantae > Streptophyta > Magnoliopsida > Rosales > Rosaceae > Pyrus > Pyrus communis. The sequence continues at coordinate 15,859,069 of NC_142569.1, forward strand.
TTATCTACTTTAGAATTTAGGGTATCATTTGAGCAAAAGGAAAGTGTTTTACGTCAAAATAGGTGGCATATGCAATATCTGCTGGACTAGTTTTCTTGACAGAATCGGAACCCTAATGAGCAACTTAAGAGAAGAAAATCAATCAGTATTTGAGCGCGATAATAGAATAACATTATATCTTCTGCATGACCTTTATATCACTGAGGTCTTTTGTGATAAAACTCAATACATAGTAATAGGTGGTTAATTAAGTTGAGACAATATTGATGACGTTAGTGATGGACTATGCTGAAACTTAAATTTATGAGTTGATGTCAAGCAAATCAACTCTCTATATATCTCGCATGTAGTGTGCTTTTCTCCTTCAACTCTAGTTAGATTATGGCATGATTCACTTTTCAAATTTTAGTTGAAATCAAACATCCTCTTAGTTGAAATTAAGCGCCCTCTTTCAGATTCAGGAACAACTCTTATAACGTGCTTACGAATCCGTAATTGAAATTAAAATACAAAATTGGATTCCAATGACAAGATACCTCCGTTTACTAAACTTGGAAAGTAAAAAGGAAGGTGAGACCTACACAAAATAAGGAATTCAATTCCTCATTTGAAGGAATTGGACGCCATAATTAGAGGTGGTATTTCAATTCCAAGTATATGGATGAACTTGGAATCCATTTTTCTCGCCCGTTATGCCCTTAAATATTTACTATATAATTCCAGTTTTGTTGGTCATCACTGCCCACTGCCTAGCAAACGACCTCTTTCGCTTTGGCTATTTTTCTTGAATTTCTTGTTTCTTTAATAAACACTAGCATATGAGTACACACAAAGTGTGCGAGAAAATTTTTTATTTTTGTTTTTGAAATAGAAGGAGAGAGGAAAAGAGTGATAGAGAATGTGGTGGGAGTGTGAAGATTTTTCTTTTTATTTTTTTATTTTTTATTTTTTTATTTTTTAATTAGAGATATGTTAGGATTACATGTAGATGAGACTTAAGAAAAAGGGCAAAATTTGGTTGTGTGAAATTACATTTCTGCTCCACATTTCTTATTCATGTTTTGTTTTAATTAGAGGGTTAAACTGGTAATTTCATAGGGTTTTGGTTGATAATGAGCGTTTTATTAATTAATATAGATTATTAATTGTACACATGCTATACATGTGTTTATTAAAATGTTGAAAATAAAATTTACAACAGAGAAAATATAAAGTGGTCACTAAAGCTTTTTGGTGGCGACCTTCAAACAATTTTTCATCGTTGAGAGACTGTTTATATCTATAGTGACTATTTATGAATAATTATTTTCTAACTAAAAATTTATTTTGTTTAGGAGAAAAATGTGAAAGAGAAAATGAGAATAACTGATAGAATAAATATAGACAGGGAGTATCTCACCATCAATCAAGCTGGATAGCATTTATTCAGAACTTTTCTTCCTTGGAGTATGGGCATCCGTATTTACATATTTTTTTTATAGACAAGGCTATTTCCTTTTTTTGCTATTTTCTTTATGAATTAAACTCCCAAAACATCTGTCTCATTACATATGTATTGTTTTTTGGGGCTTTTAGATTCAGGTCAAAAAATATAGATGGTTTTTAGGAGTAAGTCCAATTACCTAATTATATATATATATATATATATATATTTTTTAGTGCTCATTTTATATTTTTTTTAAATATTAAAAATCAATTAAAATCTTCTAATTTTAAGCATTTTCAACCCTAAAAAATATAATTAATATCATATAACAAAAAAATAATATATTGACATCAATCTATTTGCAAATCATTCTACCCTAACTCAAGTAACAAATATACCTATAAGTAAGATATGAAACCTAACTAAAAGGTAGAAAAAAACATAATATATCTACAAGCAAGACACATGAATCATACTTGATTATAAAAAAAAATCTGTCATATAGATAGATAAATATAATTAACCTGTGATATAGGTTGATTATAAAAATAAAAAAAAAAATCTATAAATGAGGTTTAAAACAGAATAAAGAACAAGAAAGAACAAAAAAAAAAAAAAAAAAATCAAAGAGATAATTAGGAAGAAATTTGATTTTTATAATAAATCTTATAATTGAAAAAATAATTATTGATAATAAAATAATAAAATTTAAGGAATTGGACTTATTTTAATAAATTTGATTATTCCTACTATTAACTTAAAAAATTGAACTTATATCAAGTTTCCACTTGTTTGTTTTTTAGTTTCGAGCTGATCCTAGCCAACAAACGTGCTCTGACTGTTTGACTTTCGACATTCGTGGTCTGACTATTCGACACCTGAGTCCTGACGATCCTATTTCGGTCTCCAGGCATCCTAAGAAAAGTCTTCGCCTAAAATCAAAAGGATATTAATCCCGCAAATAAGACAAAGTCTTCTTTAATACATATCGAAAATTGGGTAGTTGAATCTTTGATACAACCACAATGAAAGTGACGGAATTTTTTTTCACTAGTGTTGAACATATGAAATCAACAAAACTAATGTGATTATGAAAAATATGGTTCTTCCAGCACTTACTTTGTTTTCTCTTATTAACTTGCTATAAGTTTCCATGCTCAACAAAATCACATGTTATAATACACAGATGATTTGGTTGATTGTAGGGGGTTCTTTATGATTGGGGTGACAAAGACTGTAGTCATATCCTTTAAAAGAGCCGGGAAGCTGTTCGTGAGGACACAATGTCACCTATTCCTGCTATCCAATATTCTGTTATTCAAGTTTTTCCTTAAATTTAATGATGTGAATTTGTATTCTTGAATAAGTGTTTCGTTGTAATTTTAAATTTACTTTGTGGTCCTTTTGTCTTGCTTTGTGTAGTCTGCTTTGCAGTCTTTGGATGGGTTGGCAATGAAAATTTGTGAAACTTGTTGTGGCTGTTATGAGCCTTTCTAATCTAAATGGGCATGTTTTTGGGCAATATAGTGCTATTCAAATATGGAGTTTAATTGTAGGCAATGATGCTAATAAATAAAGGGAAAGGTTTTAAAATAAATTTTACAAAACCACTTATCCAACTATGAGACTAAAAGCTTGAGGAGTAAAAACTCCCAAAACATCTGTCTCAACACATACATACATACATACATACATACATACATACATATATATATTGTTTTTTTTTAGTTTCGAGCTGATCCTGGACCACAAACGTTCTCTGACAATTCGACTCCGTCGTCCTGACGTTACTACTTCGGAGAAGTCTTCGCCTACAATTAAACTCCATATTTGAATAGCATCCTCAGAGAAGTCTTCGCCTAAAATCAACAGGATATTGCCACTCAGTACTATGGTAGTATTCATCTTCACTTGAAAGTGAGAGGTTATAGGTTCGAATCTTGTAGACAGCTAATTCGTTACTAAATTAGGTTGTCCATTGTGTAGCTTAGCTTAACTCTTCATTCTCTTAATGTAAAAATATCGATGTACTCAAAAAAAAAAAAAAAATCAATAGGATATTAATCAGTAATAGACAAAGTCTTCTTTAATACACATTGAAATTGGGTAGTTGAATATTTGAAATCACAATGGAAGTGATTGATTTTTCGTAAGTGTTGAACGTATGTATTTTGTTGAGCATGGAAACTTATAGCAAGTTGTGTGTATATTGTGTGTATATATAGTGCTAACTTAGAGCCTAATAAACACACACAAAAAAATGGAAGAGAAACAAAGAGAGTTGACATGGGAAGAGGAAGAGGAAGGGGCCACGGCGGAGATGTGGAAATATGTGTTCGGGTTTACTGAAATCGCGGTGGTAAGGTGTGCCATTGACCTCGGAATAGCTGAAGCAATTGAAAACCATGGAAGCCCCATGACACTCTTAGAGCTCTCAACTGCTCTAAGTTGTGATCCTTCTCACCTTTACCGAATCATGAGGGTACTAGTCCACCGCAAAATATTCAAAGAAAAACCCACCCAATCAGGCTCCAATGGTTATGCACAAACACCTTTGTCTCGCCGGCTGCTAAAATCGGCAGAAAATAGCATGGTGGATTTGCTCTTGATGGGGAGTAATCCGGTAATGATGGCACCATATCTACGCCTGAGTACCCAAGTTCAAAGAAACACTAGCGATGCAGTGTTTGATGAAGTACATGGCAGTGACCTATGGAACTACGGTGCGGAAAACCCTGATCACGGCAAGGCTTTCAATGATTCAATGGCCTGTGATGCAAGGTTAGCTGTGCCTGCAGCGCTTGAAAGTTGTCCAGAGGCGTTCAAAGGGATTGAGACAATAGTAGATGCCGGTGGGGGTAATGGGACCACGACGCGCTTGTTGGTTAAGGCCTGTCCTTGGATTACTAAAGGCATTATCTTTGATCTTCCTCATGTTGTGTCTACTATTCCAGAGTGCGATCGCATTGAGAAAGTTGGAGGTGACTTTTTCAAATGTATTCCAAAGGCTGATGCTGTAGTTATGATGGTAAGTATATATATATGAAATAAAAAAAACTAATGTGCTTAAAAAAATTGTGGTTCCTCCAGCACTACTCCTTTACTTTATTGTCTTTTTTTTCTAGTTTTTGTTTTTGCACAACAAGGCACGTTGTAATTTAGAGCCAGGCTAGATCTGACAAGGTTTTTTTTTTGTGTGATGAGTAGTGGATTCTTCATGACTGGACTGACGAGGAGTGCATCCGTATCCTTAAGAACTGCCGTGAAGCTATTCCTAATGACAAAGGGAAGGTGATAATCATAGATGCTGTAGTTGAAGACAATGAGAAAGATTACAACAAGCTAACACGAGTGAAATTGATGCTAGACATTGCGATGATGAACGGTACCAAAGGCAAAGAAAGGACTGCCAAGGAATGGGAGTATGTTATCCGGGAGGCTGGTTTTAGTCGGCACACTATAACACCTACTCGCACTGTCCAATCCGTTATTCAAGTATTTCCTTAAATTTGGAGAATAAAATGTTAAGGATGTGGATTTGTATTCATAAATAAGTGTTCCTTTCTATTTTCCATGTACAAGTGACTCTATCCCTGTCCTCCTGCTTTGAGTAGTCCGCTTCCTAGTTTTGGGATGGTTGGCAATAAAATTTATGCTATGCACACCTTCCATGATTTCGGGCAATGATGCTGATGAATAAAGGAAAAATTTTTAAAGTGAATTTTGTACGATGTGGTTCTTAACTATTAATATTTTTTTATTGAAACCTTGTTGGTTTTCAATGTTTGATCAAAGTTCCCGATATTAATGTAAGGGTAAATTACATTTTCATACCTCAGGTTTGGGGCCTATTTCAATTATTTGCAACATCTTCAAAACATTTCACTTTCATACCTTAAGTACTATTTTATTTCAAATAATACCTTCGTTACATTTTCCATCCATTGATCCGTTAAGTGCTGACATGGCTTCCACATATATGCCACGTGGCTGCCAAATGTCTGCCACGTGGCAAATTTTTTTTATTTTTATTTTTTTTAATAAACCTAAATCTTTTAAATATTAAAAAAAAAAAAAAAAAAAAAAAAAAAAAAACCTGAACCCCATTCCCTTTCCCCTTCCCCGCAACCCCTAACTCAAACCCTAAATCCCATGTCTTCTCTGATCCACTCTTCCCTGTTCACCTCCCCGACCCACTTCGTCTTCTCCACCCTAGCACCCCCTTCTCCCATCACCAACCCTATCCATCAGCCCCCGGATCTTCTCTGCCTTCACCTTCGACAACACACTGCAACCACCACGAAGCCTCGAGCTTCAGCAATCCCCGAGTTCAACAACACATTAAAGCCCCATGAAGCCCCGAAATCAACGACTTTGCTGCCGTTCTTCCTCCTTGCTACTTGGGAATGTTTCCACGTATCTGATTCTCTTGAAAAGATAATTCCGTGAGCTTTGTTGAGAGCTTGCTGATAGATTAAGGCATCACTCCTCCAAAATTATTGAGGCCGATAGATAAGTCTTCTAAATTGGTGCATTTAACTAGAGAAGAGATGAAATCCAAGTCGCCTTCCTCATTATTTCCAAGATTGTTCTCTTGAAGTTCAACCAGTTACAAATTTGACAGGCGTGCCAGACTAGGCACTTTCCAAATAAACTTATTGCCTGCGATAGAAAATACTGAAAGGTCTGAGGCTTTGGAGATTGAAACTGGTATTGGTCCAATGAATTGGTTCGTATGGAAAAAAAAGGTTTCGGGGTTTGGAAATATAGTGTGGCCCAAGCCAGGTGGAAGAGTTGCATGAAGGTTGTTTTGAGACATATGAATGAATTTAATTGACGAGAGGTTGTATATGGAGGGAGGGATGGTACCATTCAAATAATTTTCACCCAGCGAAAATTGCATTAAGCTTTTCAACTGGCCAAGGCTATTTGGGATACCTCCATGCAGATTATTTCTAAATGCAGATAGCATTTGAAGAGAAGAAAGATTCCCAAAAGAAGGTGGGATTTTCCCGTAAAAATTGTTGTTACCTAAACTAAGTACCCGAACCTTGGATAATGAGGCAATTTCAGTTGGAAGTTCGCCACTAAGAGTGTTGCCATATAAACGAAGGCATTGGAGGTTAGAGTAATGTGATATGTTGAATGGAATATAACCACTAAATGAGTTGTTACCAAGGTGTAGTCTTTCAAAGCGAAACAAACGACCAATTTCTGGAGGGATGGTGTGGCTGAAGCTATTGTTTTGGAGGTATAAAGCCCTCAGAAAGCTCAAGTTTCCAATGTGGGGATATAGGTGGCCTGCCATCCCGCTTGATCGGAGGTCAAGCATTGTAATTCTCTGGTGTCTGTGGCCACAAATGATGCCTAGCCAATGACAGAAGTGGAGGGATTCATTCCAAGAGCAAAGGATGCCCAGGGTATTGGTCACGATTTCAGCTTTGAAGGCTAGCAAGGAAAGCCTATCCACCTCATTCCCCGCTAAACGCGAGGAGGAGGCAGAGCTAAAAAGAAAGAGAAGAAAGAGTGGTTGCATGAAGATAAACCAAATGCTAATATGAATACTTGAGAACTCCATTTTAGCTAGGCTACAAAATAAAGCTCTAGATATTTATCTATCCTTAGGTAACGTAAGTTGATGCAACAATAGGAGTCAATTTGAGCGTCAGGTAGATCAAAATATGGTGCGGAAAAACCCAAATCGCTTTGACCGTTTCTACATGCATGCCGTGGCTTATGGTTTTGGGCTTCGGCACCTGCAATAATTTTAAATCTGAAATGATACTCTTATCGCGTTTTAATATCTTATTTGTACCTCTTTTCTAATAGAAATGAATCCAGATATATTAATGGGTTCAACTCTATTAGACAGGTGGTACAAATATGATATGAAAAATGTGTTAAGTGTAGCATTACTCTTCTTAAATAGGTATTTAGAAAACCATGTCAAGCATGCAGGTTAAGTGAAAGGAGAAACTTTTCAGGTTGCCAAGAAGACAGTCAAGTACACTAAGTGTATTAATACAATTGGTTAGAAACTTGAAAAAAATAAAGAAAAAAATAAAGCAACCATTGTCTTATTACACGTGTACCGAGCTGTATTTACGGCACATTGAAAAAATTCCTCTAGTGAAAGAACAAAACTTAATAAAAAAAATAAAAAAAACAGAGAGAATTATCATAGAAAGTAGAAAGTGACTTACACGTTAGTTATGAAATGTTCGGCCCAGGTAGAAAGTAAAACTTTAAGACTCATTATCTAGTTTTCTACCTTAGTGGAATGTTAGCTAATTTTCTACCTCAGTGGAATGTTTGCGAGTTTTGCACTTAGCTAGTATTCTACCTTAGTGGAAGGTTAGCTAGTTTTCTACGGTAATGCAAATGGTAAATTGGCTAGTTTTCTACTCTCATAATTATTACTCTTGCAAATTGCGATGCATCTGTGACGTTGCAAATACTCTTTGTTTTTCATTTTTTTATGAAAGTATAATATTCACTAAGCAGACGAGAAAATGTACAAGAGGTTAGAAGGTTTAAAAGAGTGACCCCTGAAAAAAAAATTGCCCGGCTTTGAACCAGGAATCAAGTAAAAAAGGGGCCACCATCTTCAAAGTATGAAAACGCATTCAAATAGAACTATACTCGATCACCGTCATCTCGATATGTTGACTAGATTGTCTCGTCTATGATTCTATGTTGTCTCATTACATTCATAACAAATAAATCTTAAATGACGATGATGTTACAGTTGGTATTGTTGATAGGGATACACACCATTTTTAGGTCCCGTTTGGTATTTTTCTTTTTCACCAAATAAACTGTTTCACTTTAAAGTTAAGCAGTAAAAAAGTGTTTTGTAAAAGTAAAATACGTTGCTTATTTTAAAAGTAATCACTTCTAGACAACAACTTTTAAAAGTAGCCTGTAGTTTGTTTTTAAAAGCTATTTTAATAAAAAACAGAGTTAAGCCTTTAATACATATTTCAATTGTTGTAATATCTTCATTAATATTTTTAAAATAACATTATTTGCCTTCCACACATATTTTATCCCGTAGAGAATAAAGTGACCGTTATGACCTACTATTACAAACACTAACCTTATACTATCAACATCATTACCAACACCACAACCATAATTGCCACTACTACCATTGTCACTACCATCATTGATGCCACCGCCGCCACCACCACCACAACAACAACCACCACCACTAGCACTACCACCGTTCCTAGTATCATTGTTACCTCTACACCCCAAACACTACATCCCACTATTAGCACCACCACCATACCTCCACTATAACAACAACCACCACCACTGCCGCCACAACCACAACTGCCACCACTGGCGTTACCACCACCATTAGCATCATTATTACCTCCACACCCCAACCACCACATCCTGCTATTAACACAACCACCATTCCTACTACCATCACCACCATTACAACCACCACCACCACCACTACCACTATTACAACCATTGCCCTCGCCACAGCTATTGTCTCCTTCTACTATATCCATTTTGTCATTGTATACAATTATATTACTTTTACATTAAAATTTTCATCCGAGTCAAGTTGGCTGGCACAAATGGCGAGTGTGAATGTACTAAAAATTATTTATCCAAGTATATCATTCAATTGTTTTCTGCAGTTAGACTTTTGAACAATTCGCATGTGAAGTTGGATCTAAGGCGAGCACGCAATGCGGATGTGAACATACACGAGAAAGACTGGCCATGGCCCTGGCCCTGGGCGAGCACTAACACCAGGTGTAGCAATGTATGATGAGCAGGTAAAATACATATGAATATGCCATGACAATATATAATTCTCAACCACGTAATAACATTTCAAAAATGAAATAAAACATGGCATGATAGGCATAAATCAATCCAAAAGCATATGTGGAAACTATAAAGTTTATATATATACACACATACACACGAAAACAAATGCCCACTCACTGATAGGTCGATGGATCGTAGCCTCCTAGCCTTGCTTGACCTCGTAAGTCCTCAAGATAAATCTCACCTATGTGCGAAATAACTAAACTAATTAATTAATAAGGACATAAACAAAAGGGCTAGGAAAAACCCCCATAGTTTGCTCAAATGGAGGGTTTAAATATACAAAACCATTCTACTCGACGACATGGACCCGTACATGTCAACCACTCGCCGGCCGGTGGCCGAACGAACTCTCACGCGCCGCCAAGTCACGGCCACGTGCCTGACAGATTGACAGAGGAATATTCCATCAAATCTGACGGAATATTATGTTAAATCTAACGGCGTCAATTAAATAGCTTAATGGCATTAGAATATTCCGTTAGTCTAACAAAAAATTCCTCCTTCTCCGATGGACCTCCGTTGCCATCAGCCGCTGCCGCCGTCTGGTTTGCCAAAAATTGGGAAAATTTCACCGATTTTTGGAAAAATTTCAAATCTTCATATCTTGCTCATTTCTCAACCATTTTGAAAGCACTTTATATAGAAATGAAGCTCTTGAGGAGTAGAATAAGATTATACATTTCAAAAGTCCAAAAAGTGGATGGAAATGGACTGAAATTGGCTCAAAAGTCTCGGACCTAAACTCGACTCCTTGAAACTGGGTATTCCAACATTGGCTCTTCTCCCAACTTAGGTTAGTGGCCACGGGGAGTTGCGTAGGTGCTTCCAAAACTCTCGAAACCTTGTAACTCGCACAGGAACACGTCAGGAAAACTCCACCCGAGTCGGAGCTCTTAGTTGGACTCTCAAAACTCATCCATTTCATGATCAGTTGGTACGGATGAGTTCGTCAGGATGAGGGGAGTGTGATGGTGGTAATTTTAAGTTCGATCTATGAGGGTTTGAAGGTGGTCATTGGAGTTGCAAAGAATAAAGAGTAAGGAGAGAGAGAGAGAGAGAGAGAGAGAGAGAGAGAGAGAGACAGCTTTCTGATTGGGCAGATAGAAGAGATGAGTGATGTCTGATTGGCTGAGAAAAGTGAGGAGAGTAATTGATTGGTGAGGGAGATAGGGTCATGGGATACATTTTAAAGAGAAAAACAAACGATAAGATTGTACCATTCGAAATCCGATGTAATCTAACATACCCTATCAAAAACAGTGTTTCCAATACTGAAATATTAGTACACACGTGGACAAATCTACCCGTTGTTAACGCACAGTAACTAAGCGTAACATTTTCATTGCAAGTCCGATCTAGGTCTAATTTGCACTCACACGATCGTAAAAATGAGTACTATTTAATTATGATAGCGAGAAAATAAATTAAAAGCCGAATAAGTACGTCCACATCAGTTTCCACTTCTACCAAAAAGGACATAAACGTCAATTTACACACTCAGGGAGAAAATTACATAAGAAATTAGGGATGGGTCGTCACAGAGGTTGTTAAGCCTCAAATAAATATCTTTTCCAGCAAGCGTCAACTCATGCTCCAATTCAAAGTGAACATGCATATCTATTTAATTAAGATATCTCTACCAAGCATGACATCTCAACATAATATGGCATTTGCACGTATAACATTACCATAAGCTTTATAATAATTACTGCTAATTCAAATTAATATATAATATATAGTACCTCAAGTTATTTAACATTCAGATTATGCCTCTGCAATGGTCCTGAAACTTTTTGGTACACTTGTTCAAATCTTTTACATCTCACCAGCTGAGTGTTTATATCATAATGGTTACATATAATTTCCATACCATAATTGGTGAGAACAAAACTGATTTCAAATTGTATCTCAAAATATTATATCAAATGCATATATACTAGATAAATTTAAATTCAACTCAAGCTCATTGGTAGGATATCGCCACATATAAACACAGATAAACTAATCTCTTCCACATAAAGGATTCTAAAAACATTTTCCGTCCAATGTTGGTCTTCGTTAAGACTACCAACTGGATTTCATATTGGGAATGCATGTCTAATTAGGATAGCTCCAGACATCGCTTCTCAACATAACAAGGTAAGTCTCACAGTTGAAATAATACTATCATCATACATGAAAGATAAAACTCACCATACATTATCTACTAATAAAGAGTACCTCTCTTATATTTGTACGAGAAATATATGGCTCTTTAAAACTTTTGAATGTACTCCAATTAAGTGTTTCATCATATATGAATTCACAACTACCTATTGTCACCTGAAAGAAGATTTTTCCATACAAGGACTCTCCACCCCGACAATTTGAATGTATTCTGGAAGGGTGTATAGCATCAAGACCTGCAAACTTTAGCACTAACATAGTTCCACCGCTGTCATAATCGGTTAAATTGGAACCTTCTCGATTTGGAGCTGTCACAAGGGTCATCACAATTGTACTACCCCTTCTTTATAGTTACTCTGATTATAGTATTACAAAGGCTCAACCAATATCATTAGTTCCATACAGATCAAATTGACATCATGCATAAATCAACATCACAATTAAAATGCATGTAAGGAAACCTCATATTTAATTTCAAAATGGTGATAACCCCCCACAATTTCTAATCATATTGCAGTAAAAAGTGTAACCAATTTATTTTAATAAATCACAAGGTACAGTGAAAGAAACATCCACAAGTTCTGGAAAGCCTTAAAATTTTAACAAATCACACCTGATTTACTGTCATACGTATTGGACATGCTCCCACATATAGTGCAGTAATCTTTATCCCAATCTTCTCTAATTGAAAAAACAAAACCCCAATCTCTACCAATTCGAGATCTGACGCCACCTGGCATCTCAAGTATTCCCAATCTACAGGATCTTCGGCTTCGTCTCCAACTAGAAAGCACGAGATCTCACCGCTGTATGTCTTGGTGGATTTCAAAGGCGAGGCTTTGGCACAATCACCGTTGTTAGTTTGAATGGGAATCGACCTCTCGAATCTGCTTTGGAATCGATATTTTCCCTCTCTATTGCTCTATTTCTTTCTCTTGATTTGTGTTGCTGTTTGTTTAGAATTTAAGATATGTGATTAAATTTTGTTGATTTGGGTTTGTTTACCTGTTGGGTTTTAGGCGAAGGTAACACAGGAGCAGATAAATAGGAAAATCTAGGGGTGCACGTACGGAAGTGCGTTTCCACTGAAGATGGATCTTGAAAGGCAAATCCTTTCTCGGTATGTGATTCTTCTTTTTTTGACGAATTTTGACTTGTGTTTGTGAATTGTTGTAATGGTTTCCCCTTATTTTTTTTAGGATTATTATACAAAATGGTCTCTGAGATTTGCATGATCAATAGAAATGGTCCCTGACATTGAAAATCAATAGAAATGATCCGTGAGAATGTCCACCATCCATGATTTTAATCCTTCCGTTAAAAACGATTTTGGGCAATTTTCAAAGTTTTGTAACTCAATCGTTTTTTAACCAAATTCGACCCATAATATATCAAAATGAAGATAGGAAAGTTTAAAATAAGATTATACCTATTTGGAACCCCAATGGTTGCCAGGGATGGCCGGAAAATAGCCTGAAATGAGACTGGTCCGCAGGAAAACTGTAAAACTCGCCGGAAACTGGATAAAGTTTAAACGTTCATAACTTCTTCAATACTCAACCAAATCGAGTAATTCAAAAACGAAAATCATACTTTTCAACGAGATGAAGAGAATGGTATCTTTCTTTACTGCTAACTCGTCTTGGTTTGGCCGAAAAAAGGCTCGAAAGTGGCTAACCATTTTCGAGTTAGCCACTTTCGAGCAGTTTTCCGGCCAAACCACGGCGATTTAGCAGTAAAAAAAGATATCATTCTCTTCGTCTCATCGAGAAGTATGATTTTCTTTTTTGAATCATTCGATTTGGTTGATTATTGAAGAAGTTATGAACGTTTAAAATTTACCCAGTTTCCGGCGAGTTTTCCAGTTTTCCCGCGGACCAGTCACCTTTCAGGCTATTTTCCTGCCATATCCAGCAATCATTAGGCTTCCAAATGGTATAATACTGTTCTGCACTTTCTTATCTTCATTTTGATATATTATGGGTCGAATTTGGTTAAGAATCGATTGAGTTACGAAGTTTTGAAAATTGCCCAAAGAGTTTTTAACGGAATAACCAAAATCATGGATGGTGGACAATTGCAGGGACCATTTCTATTGATTTTCAATCTCAGAGACCATTTCTATTGATCATGCAAACTCAGGGACCATTTTGTATAATAACCCTTTTTTTATGATTGAGTAGAAGTAAACATGTGTTGCTATGTTGAAAAGTTAGGTTTTTTTTTTTTTTTTTTTTTTTTTTTTTTTTGTATTTGTCTATTATGCTGCCTTTTTATGTGAAACCCGGTTGCATTTTTTGTTTGGAATCGTTGGGGTATTGTTGGTTATGTATCGTAACGGTTTTTTCAGTATGAGTTTTGCATTAGAGCTGTGTTGGTAGTTCTGTCTGTGCAGGTCTTAATCTCTTTATACAGTTGTGCCCAGTTTGTGTCATTATTTCTCACTCATTGACGAAAAACTGATTCAATCAAGAATATGTTGATGGAAATTTGTGTTCTTATGTTCTTTCGTATCCTCTATATTGAGTCGATTATAACACCAGCTCCCTAACAATTTGAGGTTTCGTTTTATCAAATATCCAGACTGAGTATGAGTGTAAGAAAGAGCTTACGGAATCTCATTTTGTAGTCTGAGTTTCCTCTAAAGTCCTTATATTATTGGTGGATATAATTGTTTATGATGGAGCTTAAAACACCGAGTTTTTATTTAGTTTAGTTTGTACACTCCAATGCATGCTAGTTCAGGTAGTGCATAAATGTGTAAAAGTGGAGTTAAATCTGAGTCTACTATTAGTACTCTGTTCTTTGAATGCAGCTTCAAGAGGCCTGCTGGTTTAAACTTTCAACTTTTTTCTCACTGACAACTCAAATCATTGAGTTAAAATAATAATAATAATAATACTTGTGTTCTCCTCATCGGGAATAAACATATTCCATTCCCAACTTGTGATTCTAATTTCCACTTCTTGGTCCTTAATCATCCTTGTCGTCGAATTGTGAAGTAGTAATCTAATGAAATTAATATTTCAAGTCACAAAATTTGATACGTTCTAGCACTTTTCTCCACAGGTAGTTTTTGTATGTTTTGAGTTTTTTAATACAAATTTGCAGTGATGTTTTCTAAACCTGTGGTTTTGGTAGCTTTGCGGTTTACCCTTTTTATTTGCACAAAGAACTTGCAGACAGGGTAAGAACTTGATATTGATTTCTGGGCTAATTAATGATTTAGCTTATAGCATTGGTTTGGTTCCTATTGTTTTATGTTTATAAAAACAAAATCTTTGTTTATGGTATTGGGTTGGCTAATCTTGTATCGTATATATTTGCAGTAATATATGTAGTGGCTCCATTTAGCAGGTTCATAATCTATCATGTGTTTATCTTTTCTCAAAGGACCCCCCTTAATATAATTTTTCAAGAGTTCTATTCACTTTTCTTGATTGAGATCAAATGTATATTTCTACCTATACAAGTACAAGATTTTTTTTCTTGATCCATATGATATGCTTATGTCCATGCAGATAGAGAGAGGCAACAATTGCTAAGGCTCAAGCATTAGGGGCAGTAGTTCGCTCCCAAGGTCATTTGTTTGGAGGTGTTCAAAGAAATGTGAAGTCTTCAAGTGACAATGTCCTTGTTTGTTGGAGGTCTCTAGATAGTTTGGTATTTCTTTGTATATCTCATCGTTTTGTTGTTAGCTTTAGTTTAGTGTACAACTGTAATGTTTGAATCTATGATTTTTTTATTTAATTGTTATATTGTAGTAAATGTGTAATTTTGTGTATAAATATTATATAATACATTTATTAAACAATTTTTTTTTTTTTGGAATTTTTTTTTGGAATTTTTTTTAGATCAGGCATTAGCCGTGGCCAATTTGTAATCCACAACGGTTATAGTGCACGTGTTATTAGATCTTAATCTACAACGGGCACAATCCGTGATTATATTAAAATTGATAACAAGCATAACCTGTGATAGAATCTGCGACTTTCTATCACATCCAGATTACTAACGGACATAGTGGCCGTGGTGGATTGTAAGTTATCACGGACATCGACCATGATAGATGAGCTTTTTTCTACTATAGGGGCAAACCTTTACACAGTGAGGGACAAATACAGTGACCTACTCCATTAAATGAGCCTTCCTTGGAAGTGTTTGGTCATCACAAGTACATCACCCCCATTCCTAGGATCACTCGTATTGTTGCAGCTTCACCATAGAAGACAAACACAATACTACTCTATAGATATTGCAGACAAGTCAAATATATAAGTGACAAATAGCAGTCCATTAGAATTTGGAATGAATAATACGTCTTTCACAACTAATTAAGGAGATTAAAAAAACTCAAGCATGTATGTGTGTCTTAACTCTATAATGGATATGTTTTTCAATTTAAACTATCTGATTATTAAGAAGTGTACCACACAAGAAGCATCAACAAGTTATGCAAAAACTAGCTCACCATGAACCCCCACAAATTGAGGGAAATCTCCAGCAAATGTAGGACTTGCAAACCTTATAGTGCATGCTCATATCACAAGGCTGTCTTTAGCACATCACTGCTTTTCATCATAACCATGGCAAGCTCGTGAGGTACTTGACCAATATTATAATGGATTACTGATAAATTGACTTTTGACTATGGAATCATAATAGATTAGTAATAGGCTAAATTACACAGAATTACCTCAACTATTGGGTCATTACCAGTTTCATACCTCGTTTTTAAAAAGTTTCAATGTCATACCTTATCTTCGAATTTGTTGCAATGTCATACATCCCGTCAGTTGTCTGTTAATTCATCTGTTAAATAATGACGTGACTTGAGACGGAGCCCATTTTCTATTAAAATAATAATTTACCCTTTAAAAAAAAAAAAAAAAAAAAAAAGAAAACCACACCCATCTTCCCTACCCCTTCCCCACACCCCCTACCAACATCTCCACCCGCCTCCACCTCATCCGCCCCAACCCCTTCCCCACCCACGCCAACAGCTCCAACCTTCCCCACATCCTCTCTTCCTCCTCCCTCCAACAGCTCCAACCCCCCATTCCCTTCCCATCTTCCCCGTAGGTTCCCCACCACCCCCTCCCCATGCCCCCAAAATCTTCCTTCCAATCCTGGAACCCCTCCCCTACCTCCCCCGCAACCCCCCCCCCAACCCCCCTTCTTCTCCCTCATGAGCCTCCCAACCACCTCCCTATCCTCCACTCTCTTCACCTTCCCTCTCATTCAAAAACCACAAAAAAAAAAAAAAAAAAAAAAAAAACAAAACAAAACAAAAGAAAAGAAAAACAAATCTGAACCTAGATTGTCCAGATCGTCGCACCCCACCCAACCCTTCCTTCCCGACGAAGTCGGACCACCTCATCATTCCCGTCGAAGTCGGACCACCACAACTGGTTGTTTTTTTTTTTTTTCCCTAAGTTTTGAATGGGAAGGGAGGTGAAGAAAGTGGAGGAGAGGGAGGTGGTTGGGAGGCTCAAGAGGGAGAAGAGGGATAAGGGGGTTGTAGCAGAGGTTGGGGGAGGGGTTCCCGGCTTGGAAGGAAGGTTTTGGGGGGTGCGGGGGGACCGACAGGGAAGATGGGAAAGGAATGGGGGGTTTCGGGGGGAAGGGGATCTACTTTCGAATAGTTTTCCGGCCAAACCATGGTGAGTTAGCAGTGAAAAAAGATATCATTCTCTTTGTCTCGTCAAGAAGTATGATTTTTGTTTTTGAATCATTCGATTTGGTTGAGTATTGAAGAAGTTATGAACGTTTAAAATTTACCAAGTTTCTGGCGAGTTTTCCAGTTTTCCGGCGGACCAATCACCTTTCAGGCTATTTTTCTGCCATCTCCGGCAATCATTGGGCTTCCAAATGGTATAATCTTGTTCTACACTTTCTTATCTTCATTTTGATAGATTATGGGTCAAATTTGGTTAAGAATCGATTGTGTTACGAAACTTTGAAAATTGCCCAAAGAGTTTTTAACATAATGACCAAAATCATGAATGGTGGACAATCGTGGCCAAAATCATGGATGGATGGAGGGAGCAGAGGGATGGGGGGGTTGTAGCGGAGGTGGGGGAGGGGTTCTAGGCTTGGAAGGAAGGTTTTGGGGGGGTGCGGGGGGACCGACAGGGAAGATGGGAAGGGAATGGGGGGTTTCGGGGGGAAGGGGATCTGGGTTTGGGATTTTTGGGTTTATATATATAAATATAATTTTTTTAATAGAAAATGGGTCCCGCTTCAAGCCACGTCAGCATTTTAACGGAGAAATTGACAGACAACTGACGGAAGGTATGAAATTGTAACAAATTCGTATATGAGGTATGACATTGAAACTTTTTAAAAACGAGGTATGAAACTATTAATGATCCAATAGTTGAGGTAGTTCTATGTAATTTACTCTTACTAATAATTTTAATTTATATAGGAAAAAAATCAATAACTAATTAAAATAATGTGTCACTTATCTGTAAACTTCATAATGAAAATGGACCTTAATCCAGCACATCCGGGTCATCTAGGAAAGAACTTACTTTGAACGCTCTTGGTGATGAAGTGGAAAACTTTGGGGATGCCAATCAATCAAGTGACACAAAAGTATCGTTTAGATTTGTCGACCTAGTTCTTAGTTCACTTGTAAATATGATACAAATCAAAATAGGTAGCAATCGAATCACAAGGTCCATGGAAAACCCCCACAAATATAATATTATAAATGTAAACAAATATTCGTTAGTAACATTTCAAAAAAAATGTTTTCTACAAGCTCAAGGAATAGTAGGTATCTTTTAAGAATCAAAACTACCTTTTGTATACACTGCAAACATTCTTACTTTCGAAGACACTTTGTAATGAATTGACACAAATGGTTGCAAAGTTTTGGTGGGGGCGTGAGCTTGGCAAGCGTAGAATCCATTGGGTACAGTGGCGTCGAATGTGTAAACCAAAATGTGAGGGAGGATTGGGCTTCAAAGACCTTTATGCTTTTAATCTTGCATTACTTGCGAAGCAGATTCAACAACCCACATCCCTTGCTGCTCGTGTTTTCAAAGCTCATTATTTCCCCAATTCGGATTTCATGCAAGCAGTGAAAACCAATGCGTTCTATTGTTGGCGTAGTCTTGCGAAGCCCGAACTATTATTCGACGAGGATAGATGGAGGATTGGGGATGGAGAAAAGGAAATTTTTTTTTTTTTTTTTTTTTTTTTTTTTTTTGGTTATGGGGTGGGGGAGAGAAGTGGATTGAGCATTTTTTTTCAAGGTTATTAGCCCAATTCCGCATGGCATTGATCACGGCACCAAGGTGGATTGGTTGCTAATGGAGGAAGGGGGTTTGAAATGGAAAGTGGATTTAATTAGTTGCTTTTTTTTCAGTGGAAGAAGCGGGTTTGATCTTGAGTATTCCCCGTAGTTATTTTCAATCACCGGATACTCTGATAAGGATTGCGAAGAAGACCGGAACCTTCAGGATCCATGATGGGTGCAGGGATCTATTTGCTATAGAAAGCCTTATGGAGAGCATGTGTCCTCAGGAAAGTTAAAATCTGTGTATGGTGGGGATGTATGAACGCATTACCAACTAGAGCTAATTTGCAGAAGAGAATGGTGGGGATGTATGACACACATGTTTTTTGTGCAAGCGCGAGGGAAACTGTTGAACATGCATTGCTCGATTGACACGTTCAGTTTCAATTTGGTTTTCTAGCCCGTTGAGCTTGAGAACAAGGTGGCCTTCGAAGTTGGCTGGCACAAATGGCGAGTGCTTTATCCAGACAAAACTTTGAGTTAACTTTGATGTTGCTTTGGAGCATATGGAAGGAAAGAAATTCCTTCTTATGGACCGGGAAAGCGATGAACCAAGTGGATATACATTGTAGAACTCAAGCATGGCTCCAAGAGTATAGAAAGTGGCACGAATCGAAGAATTTGGGGGGATTGGTGCTGTGATCCGTGATGACCAAGGTGTGTTTGTAGCAGCGATGGCTGCACGTATGCGGGGTGTGAAATCTGCAGAAATGGCAGAAACAATGGCAGCGCGAGCTGCTGTCCATTTTGTGTAGGAGGTGTCATGGTCGGCCATGGAGATACATGGGGATGCTGTGGTGATAATTAATGCCCTCCAGGCAACTGATGTAGCGGCATTAAGTGGGGAATTTGGGCATATTCTAAATGATGCTAGACATATTTTGAAGTCTTTCTCACAACGAAGGTCACGTTTGGTCGACGGGAAACAAATAAGGTAGCTCACAGATTGGCCAGATTGGGTTTAACATTAGATGGTCAAATTTCTTGGTTTGAAGAACCACCGGATGTAATCTCTGATATTCTTTTCGAGGATAGTGTTCAACATTAATTTTGATGTAGGACGCTCTTTTTCCCTTCGATCAGGTTGAAATCCCCTACAAGTTTTTTATCAAGGCCTATTGTTAGCACCCTATACATATTCTTTCATCTTCAATGAATATCACACTCTTTTTCTTAAAAACATAAAAATAAAAATAAAATAAAAACCATTAGTCATAGATGAATGACATGTTTTTGTTTTGAACTTAATCAATGACATATTTTTATTAATTAGACATAGGTCAATGATGAGTGCTACATGTATTTTAAGTTATTATATGTATTTAAAATTTTACTCTTTTATCCTTCTCTCTTTCTCTCTATGAATGCAACATGGCCTCCTCCACCTCAACAAAGTCCACCAATAT
Organism: Pyrus communis; assembly: GCF_041283825.1. Taxonomy (NCBI): domain Eukaryota; kingdom Viridiplantae; phylum Streptophyta; class Magnoliopsida; order Rosales; family Rosaceae; genus Pyrus; species Pyrus communis. The sequence continues at coordinate 15,879,233 of NC_142569.1, forward strand.
CCCAGTACTAAAACTGAGACCCCAGGTTACGAACTCGAACTCAGACTTCTACCTCCATATTTTCTGGCGAGGTTTCGTGATTTTCCAACTAGGTGAGGGTTGGGAACTCAAGAACTTCTTCCTTTTTATGGTTCGGATCTTATGCCAAAGTTTGAATATGAAAATCCATTTGATTTGGTGAAGGTTAAACGAAAATCAACTCGAAGAAATTTCCCCCAGTTTCTGGCAAAGGACTAGCGATGTTGCAGGTATTTTTCGGTTAACTCTGGACATGGCTCGACCTCAATTAGGTGTATTTATATTCCTTACCTCTCGAGCTTTATTTTGGCTTTTGAATCTTTGAATTTGGTTGAGAAATGAAGCCGTTATGGCCATTTGAAGTTTTTCGTCCACCTCCCTTGCGATTTCGGTCTTCTTCTTCGTTGGTTTTCAATATGAATTCACAGAACAAGAAACAAACACTGCGTTGCAGTGTCTAAATCCACAAACCTATTTGAATCTCAATGCACAATCATAAAACAGGAAACATACACTGCAACAAAGTGTCTGAATCCACAAAACCGAAAACTGACACTGCGTTGTAGTGTCTAAATCCACAAACCTATATTTGAATCTCAATGCACAATCACAGAACAGGAAATAGACACTGCAACAAACTGTCTGAATTCATAGAACAAGAAAGTTCCTATTCAAAGAAAAAGTAAATAAAACCGCTTCTGGTCTAATTCTTGGGCAATCATTGAGTTGGGACCACAATACACCACCCGAGCAACTATCCAACACCCGAAAAGGCGGAATAATGCCAGGAAGTTACCAAGCAACTCCAAGTGAATAACCCAACCACGACTATCTAACCAACTACCTATGAACTAATCAACAAACAAACGAGACTGAATCCAAGCGAGTGAATGAACGAGTCAGGGGTTTGTAAAGAGAGGGGCCGGAGCGGGGCTTTTTTATTGAAATGGGAAGTCCGGTTTAGTTTCCAAGGAAATACCTGAGGAATTCTCTATACACGGCGGAGAGATTCCCGTTGAATCCACAAACCTATTTGAATCTCAATGCACAATCACAGAAGAGGAAACAGACACTACAATGAAGTGTATGAATCCACAAAACCGAAAATAGACACTGCAATGCAGTGTCTGAATCCATAAACGTATTTGAATATGAATACACTATCACAGAATAGGAAACAGACACTACAACAAAGTGTCTGAATCCACAAACCTATATGAATTTGAATGCACAATCATTGAAGGTGGTGGGAGGCATGATTTACAATGAAGGAGATGGAAAGGTTTGGTGTTTTACATATCTTAAAATCTCATTGACCTATTTATAATTCCAATAAATTTGATTGACCTATTATTAATATCATAACTTTTAATTGATTTTATACAAAATCATCCATAAATAATATATATATATATATATATATATATATATATATATGAGAAGAATCCCATCATTTAAAGTATGGGAATTGTTATTAGCACTCCAAAAATCTCATTCTACACTCCAAACTTTCTATATTAGGAAAGAAAAATACAGTTGTGAGAAGTGTAGAATGAGATTTTTGGAGTGTCAATAACATTTCCCTAAAGTATATCCTTATTATGAAAATATAAAATATAGGGTAAATGACAAAAAATTACCTCAACTATTGGTGTCACGACACTTTCATACCTTATCTTTTAAAATTAACAATGTCATACCTCATCTTACGAATTTGTGACAATGTCAGACCTCCGTCAGTTTTTCTGTTAATTTCTCTGTTAAATGCTGACGTGGCTAGAGATGAGGTTCACTCCCTAATCCAACTGGATTAATAAATAATTAAATATTAAAAAAAATTAAAAAATTAAGAATAAAAAAAATTTTAAATGGCCTAGGGGTGCGGGCCTCCCCTTTCCTCCACCCGCACCAACCTTCTTCTTCTCTTCGACAGCCACCAAACTCTTCCTTGTCCCCTAAACCTTCCCCAATCCACCCCCACCCCCCACCTCTTCCATTCCCCTACCTCTTCCCGTCCATTTCGAACCCAAGCCCTAACCCTAATTCCCCATTTTCAAACAGAAAACCCCAACCTTCCTCACCCGTCCCCCCAACCTTCCCCACTCGTCCAACTTTCCCCACCCGACGTGGGAAAAGAGCTATCCCTGGCAAAGAGGTGGTCGGGAGGTGCCACAGGAGCATCATTGCAAGCGTACACTCGCCATACTTAAATCGGATGAATAACTCAATTTTTCCATTAGTACAAAACAATTGAATGATATAGCCACACTTGGAAAAATGAGGGATTCGATTAGGGAATACAGATGATGATCTTGTATATATGATCCCAAAAAAGACTCACGACTACCCATATATAGTAGAGGCTGAGCCCCAAAAACCTGTGTACATTCATGGCAATGAAAACAAATTAAATCAAATGATTGCAACGTTATGCATTCAAATGTGATTGTTAACCAATACGTTAAAACCAGACTCATGAAACTGAAGGATTTTGTTCTCATCTAATTGAAAATAATAGTAAGTAAAAACCAATTCTAATGCCATGTCCTAACGGTCCAATTAAGTAAGATTGGAATCAAAACAAACATATAAAAGATTTGATATCAAATGCTTTGAATGTGTAGTATAAGAATTCAACACCTGGAAAGTTATTTCTAAAGGTCCGGTCAACAAAAGATTATAAATGAATTAATACCAACCAAAAGGAAATTAATTTAAAGAATCAAACGTAATTTTGAATTAAAACAAATATTAACAACAAAGGTAGTGTAAGATGAGAATTTGTGTTTTGAAATACCACCTAAAATTTCAACATTTGCCAGATCTCAAGCGAGTCCATAAATGCACCGTTTTTTTAGAGTAATTCAGGAATAACAACAAAGAGTTTAGGCAAAACGACTAACAAAAGAGAAATTTAGATGATTGAGTTGCAGGGTTAGTTCGTATAATTTGTCACTTGGGATCAAGGGTATAAGTACATAATGGGACGTCCGAGCTATGGGTGTTTGGTTTACAAATTAACGAGTATAGTTAAGGTGTTTTGCATTGTATTCATGCATTATTATCGTTGATGATTTGATACCTGATTGTATGATGTCGTGATGTCGTGATACTTAATTTAGTATTGTCAATTTATTGTGATAAAGTTATGTTCTTACTGAGCTACTAAAAGCTTACCCCTCTATTGTTATGCATGTTTACAAACTAGACAATCAAAATGATAGATGAGATAAGATCAGATCAAATGTAATACTAGAAGTTTAATTATTTATTTATTTTCACTTTTTAAAGAATTATACTTTATTTCTATAAAAGGAATTTATCTTCACCTTCAGCTTCTCTTTAATTATTTTATTTTTAATTTTGGCTCGCTTTCCGAATTCGGATTTTTCTATCAACCCCGGGCAATCGGGTTTGCACATTTGCCAGCCTGTTTGATATTAAGACAAAATCCTTGCAACCAAAGGGCAAAAGGATGTCTGCCATTGTATATCTAGGGTGGTTGAATCTTGCAGAGATCCCATTGAATGTGACAGATAATCTACAATATTTGACACACTTTCTCCATGCAAAAGGATGTCTGCCATTGTATATTGTATATCTAGGGTAGTTGAATCTTGCAGAGATCCCATTGAATGTGACAGATAATCTACAATATTTGACACATTCTCTCCATGCAAAAGGATGTCTGCCATTGTATATCTAGGGTGGTTGAATCTTGCAGAGATCCCATTGAATGTGACAGATAATCTACAATATTTGACACATTTCTCCATGCAATGAACCAAAGCTACCCCAATTCACAAACATACAGTGTGTAATGTGTGCGTATGAGTATGCGTATAATGTGTATATATAATCTACAATATTTAACACATGTTTCTTCACGTAATGAATTGGGATTTTTCTACAACCTAATTTATCACCCCAAATATACAAGAGTGAAGATTTAGGGTCTAGCATTTCGTTTTGTTTACCTACCAAATAATTCAAGTGATCAAGCTAATACCTTAATATGTTTTTGAATTTAAGTATCAATCGAATGAGAACGACATTTAATGAAGGTGTTGAAATTTTTTTCTTCACCTCATTCTTGGCCAGTGCCTTAAGTTAGATGATATTTTTACTTGTTTTATTATTTTAATTATTTGATATTCATTTAACATTCTTATTGGCTTTTGATATTAGTATCCCACAAAATGTTGAATGCACCTCACAATAAAATTTAATATTAAATAACTTATTTACCCTACTATGCAATGACAATTTTGACCTTATTAGGTATTAAAAAAATAAAAAATTTCTAAATACACCCAAATCACTTTTAGCGTATTATTTCTCTTCGTCAACTATCAAAACTCCTCTCACCCTTCATTATTGAACAAAACTCTAACCAATGAAACTTCATTATTGTGCAGTGGTGATTTTTTTTATCCCGTTTGCAATGCCTCTCATTCCTACCTTTATATGTATTAGGAGATGATGAGGCCACAAATCTTCCTGAGATTGTTATTGGTTTAGTCGTCAATGACAATCACTTTATACAAGTACTAAGAGATGACTTACTTTTTTTTGCAACATGGAACATTGTTTTTGAAAGCTAATTGACTCCTTTTGTTTTGTATAGCTACGTTTGGCACCAGGACATCCCATGCCACCGGTTGCAGAAAATTGACATATTCTTGCAGTAAATAACGCTCGACACCTTTACGCCACTACCAAGATCGTGTGGAACAATTTAAGCTATTACCAGGTCTAAATAATATAGCCACCACCGAAACGATATGTCTTGATTTTGACTAAGTTATGTTTTAGAAGCTGAACTGAAATATATTGATTGCCAGGCGAGAGTACAACTTAAACAACAAGACTTTTTTTTAATGGTGATTTTCAACTCGGCAATGGTGATTCTTAATGGTGCTTTCTTGCAGTATACTAAGATGTTTTCTTGCAATTCGAATTGGTTCGACCAAAATATGCACAAGAAAATGGAAACAGCATGGTAGCTTTGAAATTACTATTATTATTATTGAAAAAGTTCAAATGAATCTAAACATTTTTCAAATCATTCATTTTGAAATCATTCGGCAACCTAAACGTTCGTATAATTTGAAATCATTCGACAAACAAATGTTTGGATTTAGTTCTTGAAAATTAAAAATGAGTGTTATAAGATTTGAGAAATGTGGGGTGTATAAAAAATATGGGTATGTAGAAAATAGAAGGTATATATTGAGAATGTGGGGTGTGAAAGTATTATAGGGAGGTATGTGGGGTGTATTAAGATAATTTATAAGTGAAAAAGCAAATGTGGGGTGGATTAAGTATGTGGGGTTTATTCAACAATTTGTGAGTTAATAAAATAAGCCTTCTTATTTTTAATTAGTTATAATTCAGGTCATTTAATGTGTAAAAACATTCTCATCACATTTAATCAAGACCTTTGGATGTTATAAAATCTAATAGTTCAAAAGGAGTGTAAAACTTTTTGCAAAAATTCAATTCAGCCTGAAACCATTGGATGTTATATATATACACACAAAGCCTTTAAGGGAATGACTCCACATCCTTTTGTTTTAAATGGGGATTGTTTTGGGCTCACACGACATCGAACTTCAATAATCCGAACCATCTATTTTTCAAGGTGTAAGATCATTCTTACAAAATATTAGGCAAATCGGAAATAATTGAGTCATTTTGTTGAGTTCAAAGAAATTGAGGAACACAATATTCTAAGAAACATTGAAATTTCATCATAACAATTAAATGGGCAAATGGTTTCAAACTAAATTGAATTTTGCATAGATGATCTATGAATTGGGACTTGAAAAAATAGACGGTTTGGATTGTTAAAGTTCGACATGAAATAGCCGAATAGGTCCCATAACTAATCCCTATTTTTTGAAAGGAAAAAAAAGGGTATCCCTCCCCATAAAGGCCATTGTGTGTATATATACACACACATATGTGTGAGAAATGCCAAGCTTTCAACATATATTTGTAGATGCTAGAAATCCCGAGAAAAACACACTAGCTATTTACATCCACTCTTTTGCGGTTGAATCTCATATTTTTCCATCTTTCACTTGTGCATCCTAAATATTGAGTGTTCAAACACTATATCCATATGCTCCTCTTTAATCATAGCGGATTACTAATTATTCATATTAAACCTGCAGTTTACAAAACTTCAACTAGCATAAATCTTTGAGTACTTGTTACTTGGTTTCATTGTTTGCTTATCTCTTGCTTGTCATTGTTTGTTTCCAGTCACGATCTTGCACATTTTGTTGTGCTTTTGCACAACAAGATGGACACGCAGAGAGAAACGGAAGATACAAAAAGAGAGTTAACGTCGGAAGAAGAAGAAGAGCGTGCGAAAGTGGATGTGTGGAAATATGTGTTCGGGTTTGTTGAAATTGCGGTGGTAAAATGCGCCATTGAACTTGGGATAGCCGTTGCAATTGAAAGCCATGGCAGCCCCATGACACTCTTAGAACTCTCGTCTGCTCTAAGTTGTGATCCTTCTCACCTTTACCGCGTCATGAGGGTACTAGTCCACCTCAAAATATTCAAAGAAAAGCCAACTGAATTAGGTCCCAAAGGTTATGCACAAACACCTTTGTCCAAACGGCTATTAAAATCCGGAGAAAATAGCATGGCTGCGCTCATTTTGCTCGAGAGTAGCCCGGTAATGCTGGCACCATGGCACGGCCTAAGTGCCCGACTTCAAGGAAATAGCAATCCGTCATTTGAGGCAGTGCATGGAGAAGATGTATGGAGCTTTGCCGCCGCCAATCCTGATCACAGCAAGCTCATCAATGATGCAATGGCTTGTGATGCAAGGGTGGCTGTGCCTGCAGTGATTGAAAGATGTTTAGAGGTGTTCAAAGGGCTCGAGACAATAGTAGATGTGGGTGGTGGTGATGGGACTACGTTGCGCTTATTGGTCGAGACTTGTCCGTGGATTCGAGGCATCAACTTTGATCTTCCTCATGTTGTGTCTGTTGCTCAGGAGTATGATCGGATTGAGAATGTCGGAGGTGACTTTTTCTGTTGTGTTCCAAAGGCTGATGCTGCAATTATCATGGTCAGTATATTTATTGATTAAGGAAATCAATAAAACTAATGGATTTTTTAGAATCCAAAATGGTTTCTAAAATTGGTATAACTCGTTACTTTGGTTCCTCATATTGAAAATCGATAGAAATGGTCTCTGAGATTGTCCACCCTCAATCATTTTGGTTCTTATGTGAAAAATCTCAGTTAAATAAGGACTAAAATGACAAAATACCCTCAACTTTTGTCAAATTATTTTGGCCCTTTATTTATTAAGGTGAGGGTATTTTTATCATTTTCTCCTTATTTAACAGAGATTTTATAAGAAATGTTTAAAACGATTGATGGTGGACAACTTCTATTGATTTCAAATTTGAATGACCAAAGTAATGAATTATGTCAATCTCGTGAACAAACCATTTTGGCTTAAAAACTTGAAAACAAACCACTTAGGAAGATTATATCCTTTAAAATTACCTGCTAGTAGTCATCTTCTTCAATATAAATCCCGAATGAAACCACAATAGAGCTAGGGATCACAACTTATGACTTATTATATTAAGATGATGGATTAATAAATATATCAGCTATTGCATCATGTTGTCTGCCATTATTATGAAGACAAAGAGTGGGGTCCCTCTATTCTTGCTTGATTTACAACACATGTTATGATAAAAGGTATGATCTAATTCTCTTTTCGTGAATTGTAGTGGGTTCTTCACGATTGGGGAGACGACGACTGCATTCGTATCCTGAAGAAGTGCAAAGAAGCTATTCCGAACGATAAAGGGAAAGTTATAATCATAGAAGCTGTGATCGAAGAAGATGGAAAAGAAGACAACAAGCTAGCAGATGTGAGATTGATGCTAGACATGGTGATGCTGGCCCATACAAACACAGGCAAAGAGAGGACCTTGAAGGAATGGGGATATGTTCTTGGAGAGGCTGGATTTAGCCGATACACAATCACACCTATTCATGCAGTCCAATCAGTGATTCAAGCTTTTCCATAAATTTACACAGCAATTAAACTTAAGGATGTCGATTGGTATTCTCAATTGGTGGTTTTTTTTTCAAAACTAATTTTCTCGTGCTGTTGCTTTGTCGTCTGTCTTGTAGTATCTGGATTGTTTTGACAATAATATATAATTGTGTGATGTGTTAGATTGTTAAGATTCTTGAGACATATTTAAGAGAAAAACTTTGTCCCATGTCGGTCAAGTGAAGAATGCAGAGTTGCAAATGCGCTGTAAAATGGGGCCAACGGCAGTTTAGAATGCATCTTTGCGCTTCGGGCAATGATGTAGCCAATGAGGTTCTAAACGTGGTGTGTTTATTGTTGGTTGAAAATTATTTCTAGACTTCCTTTTAAGTTTGGGTTCAGCCTTATGTCTTTGAGAATTTTTGAAATCTCTTTGGAGGAGCCCATACAATATTTAGTTCGAACAATTTATTTTAAAGAAAACTAATAAAAATAGTTTGAAAATTTTGAGTTTTAATAATAAGGACAAAAAATTTTGAGTTTTAACGATAAGGATAAAATAAAAGGTAAAGTGAATAGTATCAAGATTGACTTTTTAGTGTAAAAATATGGTTTGTCATTAAAGTAAACAGTATCGTGAGTTTTTCGTTAAAGTTCTCTTCATTTTAATCATTAACAATATTAGATTCTAATTAATTTGCTCAAATACAAGAGAGAAATTTATTTTGTGCATAACACTTTTGTAGTGTGCTCTTCACGTTTCATGCATATACGAGACAATATTTGGCGAATATGAGTTAATTGTTGTAAAATCGACGGTATGTGTGCAGTGGAATAAATGAAACAAGACACAATATTTACGAGGTTCCTCTACAATCAATGTGACTAAAGTACGTCATCGGGGCAGCAATAGTATTTTCATTTATAATCTGGAATAATAAGAGTACAAAGATAACTCTCACTATTTTCTCCTTATTATTTCCCTCTTCTTTCTCTCTCTCTTTTCTTTCTTTCTTTTCTCTCTTCCTTCATGTTTCTTCCTTCCGGTTTGGTGTGCTCTCCTCTTTCTCCCCTCATTCATTTTATAGCCAAGGGAATCACTATTCATGTGGGTCATCCACATATTTTTATAACACTCCCCCTTAGATAGCCATATGTAAATTCTTTAGGCCGATGCGTGTCAATGAAATATTTGAACGTTTGTAGGCTCTTCATTGATCCTTCTGCTTCAGTCTCTTGCATAGCAGAAGTGGTGCGCAACCTTTACCTTTGAATGATTCTTCAAAACATCACTTCTCAGCGACTCATCCATGCTTGACAGCTTCAATGTAAAAAAGCCAACATCATATCAACTGTTCCGAGGTATTTGCTGAGGAAATCTGAGACCTAACAACAGTTGAAGATGACTTCTCGAGAGCAATGCTAGGTAAGCAATCAGGGAAAGGTCTCAGACAGTCGGTTCCTAACTGGAAGTTTGATATCAGGTTCCGACTGATTGCTTTATTTCTCCTTGTCTTGCTAACTAGAAGTTTGATTTCAAGTTCCGACTAATTTCAGGTTCCGACTGATTTTAGACAGTCGGTTCCTAACTGGAAGTTTGATTTCAGGTTCCAACTGATTTCAGGAAAATCTGGCTTTTGAAATTCGAACAGCAGTGCCTCTTCGATTTTTGACCAAATGGCCCTGTTGCTTTTTCTTTTATAGAGGCATCAATTGTGTTCAAAATGCACACTCGAAAAGTTGCAGCTTGTAGAAATTTCCCTTTTTTTTCATTTATGAGATTTCAATTTATCTAACTTCCTTTTCTTTCATCATTTTTGAAAATGGTTTGCCCATCTGACTGTCATTTCAATTTGAATGTTGTAAAAAATGCAAACATGTCTCCTCAAGACAATATATGGCACCTATCCTTATCCAGTAATGATCCTCTTATAGTTGGGGACTCTGTGATGAAGAATGACATAACTGTTACAGTGGTAACTAGGAATTTTCTCGCTCCCAAAGATAACAGGATACTTCCAAAACAGTCTGATCTGTTCAAGACCCCCTGGCTTTCAGTGTTCAGTGTGTGAGCTCTATATCCAACATGGACCAACGTCTACTTACTCGAACTCACCAAGTCGAATCATTAATGGCTGAGGTGGCAAGTCTTATACAAGTGATCAAAGGGCTCAAGCACGAGAATAGAGAGTTGCACAGGCTTGTAATAATTACTCAACGAGCATGAAAAAAAATTAAGCTTGACCAGCTGCAGGAATTCAAAAGTCGGATTCAAAGTGACCATCAGAGGTTTGTGGCTTTATTCCAAGGGCACCAATTGCCTTCACTGTCCGGAGTTTTATCAAGTATTGAGGCTCCAAATAATCAACCTCTGGTGCCTCTTCTTTATGGAGTTCCGCCAAGTACTAAGGCGTCACATAATCAATCTCCAGTGCCTCCTCCTTCTGTGGTTCTGCCAAGTAATGTATGTATAAAAATTTCCTCCCATATGCCTGAAAACTTTTATTCCAACTTGTTAGATATAGAAACCCATAGAAACTTCTAGTTCCATAATCAATAAATACATGAGGAAATGATGCAATACTCTAGTTCCAAGAATATAAATTAATAGATAAGCTTCATTTCATTCCAATATATCGTGTTAAATACAATAAAGCATATCCTTCACTAAGATGTGGTACTTCTGGACCAAATATCAATTTATCTTTTCCCTCACAAAGATAGATGATCCGTCTTTGTGTCTAAATATTGGTTAATCATTTGAGTATTCAACTCATAATCTTCAATCCATATGGTTCTTTAATATCATAAACATCATGGATAAGATTCGTGTTGGCATATTGTTCGATCTGCAGCTCAAGACAATATTTCTTTCAACACTTTATAATCTTTCTAGACTCTTCAAGAGTCTCAATCTAATATTATCAACTCTTGCAAGATGTTTAGTATGTTGCAACAATATCATAATAAAAGTACTCACTAAAGCAATTTATATCATCCATTGGTTATTGAGTACATAATTTATGATTTACCCTTCCACGACTTACTTCAAACAATTTGAATCCTTCAAAGATTTTCTACACTTCATGACACATTACCTTTTTAGAACTTATACAAAGCAATTTGCTCCCATGTATACTTGAGGGGTTTACTTATGGAGATATGATGTGGGCGACTCACAACCCTTCGTATATAATTCTCCATTCATATAAACTCATTTATAGGAGTATAGTTTCAGGTTTCAATTAGTAACCTTGTGTGATATCATATAAGTGTATTTCATTGTATTACAAATGCCCATATGTAACCTCCTTGGTTCAATACGTTGGTTTCATTGTTTGTTTATCTCTCGCTTGTCATTATTTGTTTCCGCTCACGATCTTACACATTTTGTTGAGCTTTCGCACAACAAGATGCACACGCAGAGAAAAACGGAAGATACAAAAAGAGATTTAAGGTGGGAAGAAGAAGAGAAAGAGCGTGCGAAAGTGGATGCGTGGAAATATGTATAGGATTTGTTGAAATCGTGGTGGTAAAATGCGCCATTGAACTCGGGATAGCCGATGCAATTGAAAGCCATGGCAGCCCCATGACACTCTTGGAGCTCTTGTCTGCTCTAAGTTGTGATCCTTCTCACCTTTACCGCGTCATGAGGGTACTAGTCCACCTCAAAATATTCAAAGAAAAACCAACGGAATTAGGCCCCAAAGGTTATGCACAAACACCTTTGTCCAAACGGCTATTAAAATCCAGAGAAAATAACGTGGCTGCATTCATTTTTCTCAAGAGTAGCCGGGTAATGCTGGCACCATGGCACGGCCTAAGTACCCAACTTTGAGGAAATAGCAATCCGTCATTTGAGGCAGTGCATGGAGAAGATGTATGGAGCTTTGCCACCGCCAATCCTGATCACAGCAAGATCATCAATGATGCAATGGCTTGTGATGCAAGGGTGGTTGTGCCTGCAGTGATTGAAAGATGTTTAGAGGTGTTCAAAGGGTGTTTAGAGGTGTTCAAAGGGCTTGAGACAATAGTAGGTGTGGGTGGTGGTGATGGGACTACGTTGTGCTTGTTGGTCGAGACTTGTCCGTGGATTCAAGGCATCGACTTTGATCTTCCTCATGTTGTGTCTGTTGCTCAGGAGTGTGATCGGATGGAGGTGACTTTTTTTTTGTGTTCCAAAGGCTGATGTTGCACTTATCATGGTTAGTATATTTATAGTTTATGGAAACCAATAAAATTAAAACACTTAGGAAGATTATTGCCTTAAAAATTACTAGCTAGCAGTCGTCTTGTTTAATATTAATCCCCCAATGAAACCTCAATAGAGCTAGGGATCACAACTTATGACTTAATATAATTAAGATGTCAGTTAACAAACATATCAACTATCACATCACGTGATTTGCTTATTACCATCGAGAAAAAATGGGGTGCCTCTATTCTTGCTTAATAGACAAGACGCGTTATGTGAAAAGTATGATCTTTTTGTGAATTTAGTGGGTTCTTCACAACTGGAGAGATGACGACTGTATTTGTATCCTGAAAAAGTGCAGAGAAGCTATTCCGAACGATAGAGGGAAAGTTATAATCATAGAAGCAACAATAGAGGGAATCATAGTTTTTGTTGGGAAACACATATTTCCAACCACTGTGCAAGGAACATCTCCCGTTTCTATCTGATGTTATATCACATTAGGTGATGGTGCTGGTTGTTTGGAATGACAATCGAGAAGTAGCTATTAATATTTAACACGACGAATCATGTCAAGATTGATATCTTTGTGTTTTTGTTGTTTCTTTCAGGAGTTTGAGAAACTGCAACTTACAAGGGCCTATTCCTGATTTGAGTACGATTCCAAACCTTGGTTATGCACAGGTTTAAGTTTAATTGTGTAAAAAATGGAGAGATTGATCGCCGTCACTCATAGCTGCGTTTCAGGAAATGAGTTTATCTCTTGCCAATTCTGTGTACCCACTTTTTATTCATGATGATTAGTGCTCGCTTGCAACCCAATTTGCTGCTATAAAGTTTTACGTTTTACGATCTGTTCATGCTTAAACCTCTTCCAATTTTGCAATTCTGTGTAAATTTTGCAGGTCAAGATGGGTCACCTATTTGGGCAATGTTGGGATGTCTAGGCTTAGGTGGAGACGTAGACTTATGGAAGAGGTGAAGTAGCTTAGCTCTATCTCTTTAGCTCTTATTTGTTCTGTTTAAGCTCATTGGTGCTGGCTCTAAGGTTCTTCGAAACTCTCTGTTTTCGAAATCTGAAGCTTAGAATCCCATTCAACCACAAGGAACAAGAATAATTGAAAAAAGAAAATATTTTGGCGTCCAAAAAGAAGCATGTGCAATCCTCTAATTTTATTAATATGAAAGAAGTGATGCAAATCCAGTAAAGATGTAAATAAGAGCTATTAGTGGAAAAAATAGTTGTATAATTTCAGGCCTTGAAGAAGGCTACAAAAAATATGAGAATAACGTATCTTCATAGTGTTTATGTTTGTTCATTTCTCCCTTACGGTTTTTTATGCCTGTTAACGCTTGAACAATGATGCAGGTCAATCAAGCAGATAAGATTCAAAAAGAAAACTCCACATCTGTTGCCAGCAATGCTCATGGGGAGAAGTACAGGAAACCAAAGCCTACAAATCCAAAGCCTTTAAGGTTTAGAACTGATGTATGTGAAACCTGCTGTGACCAATTTCTTTACCCTCATGCACCACTTAAGGAGATCACATTAGTCAGGACTCCAGGAGCAAGGTCAAAAAGCAAGCATCATAATGTGATACAGGTATACTTGGGAGCTACAAATGCTTTGTGTGTGGTTTGAATCTGAACAATTACATTGTGTATCACCGTCATATAAGCAAATTTGTTATGTGTGATGGTGTATTTACGCATGACTGAAATGGATGATCTAATTTTATGCAATTTATAATTTTGGGTTTCTCTAATTTTTTGCTTTTTTGTGATTTATTTGATGAAACTTTCAATCTTGAAGTACATTTTTCATATATGTACTCATCAAATGTCGTGATTACTGTTCCTCTGGTTTTTTGGGCTACAAATTAAATTTTGGGTTTCGTTTGATTGTTTGTGCTAATTGAGCTAATCTTTTGTTCTGTAGCAACAAGGAAAAATGAGTCAGCCGGAGGACTCTGAAAGATGATTGTTGTTGTTGCTGCTATAGATATGCTGGCGGATCATATGGAGGAAGAGTTAAGCTTGGATTGAGAAGTGGGATAATCCTCTGCAATGCTATCACAAAGTTCAAATTGGAGTTGTGCCCAAGGTGACCCTGATCCTTTGATCCTTTTCCAGATTCTCACATTTGTGGTTATTATTGAATGGTATGCATATGGAAGAAACATGGGAACCATTGAGATGTTGAATACTTTGATTTTGTGTGTTTTTTCAAGGAATGGGAGAACCTTTGAATAAGTATGGTTCCTTAATTGAAGCAATTCATGTTATGACTGGATCACTATTTCACCTCTACGTAAACTGCCATTTCTTATAATAACTCTTCTGTCAAATCATAGGTACATAAATATGTTCCAACCACCGACGGTACCTCAATGTGATAGTCGAGCTATTATATCAATGCCACGGAAATCCTTGACAGTCAAAGAGTATACAATCAAGGAAATGCTAATAAGCTGCATAAGTAATGATGTAGTTCGCAATTGCCAAGAACATTGGGCTTACTACTTTGTCAGTTGTACATCTAATCTTCTGTAGGTCGGCATTATTCATGCTATCAAAAAGCTCCACAGTGATCTTCTAGCTATGGAGTGACTCATGAAAAGCAACGTGCACACCTACACGGGAAAAACTCGGGAAATTGCTAGAGACATTTCAAGTGGAATGCTTTTTTCGTTTCTGAATTTTTTTTTTTTATTATTATTTTTTTTATATTTTTTTTGGGTTTTCAGATCATGGAATGCTTTTCTCATGCTGAGATTGTAACCCTATCAATAAGCAACTGAAACACAGAAGTTCTTCATCGCATGTTAGTTTTGATCCGTTTCTTAAAATCCTATGCATGGTACAAGAAAAACATCTCTTTAGCAGCAAAGAAGAAAGAAGAGTGAAATACCGAACAACAACGTAAATAAGATAATTTTTATGTATGATTTGTTCTTTATAGAACATAGGACGTCAATAGATTTTTATATGGATGTAAATAAATTTTCACATGTCCCACACATTTAACAAAGTTTTAATACCCGCAGCATCGCGCGGGCTCTTTTGCTTGTGTGCTTATCCAATCGCCAAATACAGCCCAAATGTGCTTATCTAAACGCCAAATACAGCGGGAAGAAACTGAGAACTAAATTGTCAACTAATACACAAACCTCCAAAACAAATCTGCATGTTCTATCACTTGAGTTTCTTCGAATCCTTGGAGGTTTTCTCCAACGGTGCGAAAACTGGAGAAAATCTGTGGTCGCGGATGATAGAAACTAAAACGTACGTGTTTGCAGCTAAGAATATGATGCTTGCCATCCAGAGTTGAAGAAAGACGTTTTGTCCCTTAAACTCAAGCATATAACCCCACAACAACCAATGAAGTTGACCGCCTACCCACAATGCGATGCATGATACACCTTTCCATTTAAGCTTCATGTTGCTCCAAGCGAGAACCAGCGGCAAGAGGCAAAAGAACCACACAAAGTATTGTGCAGTCATTACCTGTCAACAATGGACAGAAGTAATTTAGATTCAGTCGGGAAATCAAAATTTTCTAAGGTCGAAAGTACAGTATTCCACGCCAGCGAAAAAAAGTACAGTATTGAAGCAGAGGTTTTCAATGAGAATAACCACTAGGAATCCGACATCAAAAGTCAATCATATAAGTAAAAAATTTACTAAGCCAGCAATTTTTAGAAGAGAAAAACCTTGTTGAATGCCACAAATGCCACTGTCTGAACTAAGCAGCAGAATGGAAGGTCTTTGGCGAAACTCAAGACAAGAACAACCTGGACTATCAACTGAGGCAAAAATGAGACGAGTTTCTCCAATATGGAAAGTTTACGGTGGTACTGAAGGTAGATGTGATAAAAGTAAATGGAAAAATTGTGCCTTGGATCAGTACGGGTAAGATGATACAGCAGAGCCTCGTACAGGAAATCCCACCCATACAGATGATAGAATAAACCAGTGAAAAGGAAGAATACGACTGCAGATATAAAGGAGAAAAGTATCCTTTCTCGTGTTAATGCACTTTTCAAAAGAAACCATGGGCAAAGAAGCTGAGCGAGTCTTGTAGCAGAACTGCTTTGAGGTGATTCTTGCCAACGATTCCAATATTGAAGTCTAGGTTTCTGACCAGGCTGAAACACATGCGGATCAAGAATCACAAGGATTGGTAGTGCATAGATAATGGGGTAGATTCTGAAGTGGACAACAAGCCCATACCAAAATGCAGCTTGTAACACACGTCCTGTCATGAAGAAAAATATCAGAGAGTTAGACAGTTATGGGCAGAAGCCATAACAACCATTCAAAATAATAGAATTTGACCAACACTACTTATAGCAGAATGCAATGCCAACTTGGGTTTTCGTAAAGAGATCATGCTCACAAAATGCAAAGGACCTTTCTGAATCCGAGGAACATTGGGAATATTAACATCATAATTCTAATATCGAAAATGGAAAACAACAAATACACTGCCATGCTTGTTGGTATCTAGCACGGTTGCCGCAAAAGAGAACAAATCATGAGAAGATTAAACGTCATTACAGAAAACTCAAGAGATAGAAGCGTATAGCTAGTTCGATTAATAATGCAACAGATAACTCTCACTCAATACAGAGAAAAATTCATTACTGAGTAATTTAGTAGCAGTTATTCTCTGATGAGTTCAATGCCAAAAGGGAAATAAATTTTAGACAAGGAAAGAAACTTACACCGTTCATAAGACATATGAAGACCCAAAGAACCAAAGCACAAACAATTGGCTCACAATTCCCTCGAGTCCCAATCGTAAAAGTAAACGGATTAAAGAGCCAAACAATCACAGAAATCATGCTCAATTTCTCCGGCACCCCGCGAAGCTTCAGTATCATCCTTATAAGCAAACCCACAAGCAAATCTACAGAATTTGCACAACATAAAAACAATGCCACTTGAATTCCTCCACTCAAACAAATAATAAAACAAAACGAGAAATACTTGCAAATGGAACCGGTTACAAGATCAAAGCCATGATTTATATACGGGTATTGTCTGTTTAGTATCCGCAATTATATTTTCGATAAAAAGTTTGTAACCAGTTCTATTTGTGCATATTTCCAAATACAAAAAGTAAAGTACCTGCAGCTGAGAAGATGAATTTGCCCCAAGAGCGATGGAGAATCGAATTGGGGATGAGCAGAAAGGCGAGGAGAGGAGAGTATCTGTAAGTGGATCTTTCAAATGGGGATTTGCCAGACATCATTAGAGAAGCTGCGTCTGAGAATACCATGTAATCGATGTCTGTGTACCTCACCTCCATGTGGGCGTCCTGCCACTCTCCGTAGAGGATTAAAACCACCCTCAGTATCGCCGAGACGATGAGAAGCGTACGGAATTGTACGGACACCATTGAGGATTAGAGGGGACGGAGATGGAGGAGGGAGTTGGAGGAAAGCGGTGAAGGGGGTTGAGTTGTATAGGTGGGGATAATATAGTGAATAAATGCATTGACCGAGGGGATTTTGGACACAAACATTCTAGAGTAATTCTATTCATCACATTTTCATACCACCTTAGCTGGTATTTGATGTGGACAATCACATCATTTGAATTAATCAAATTTTTAAATTTAGTTCATTATTTAATAAACTAATAATTAAGAAAAATTAGTTAATTAAATGATAATTGTGGTATATAAGGAATCTTTCACCTTCATTTCCTTGGGTTTTACAAAATTTTCAAATGATGTGATTGTCCACATCAGATACCACCTAAGATGATATAAAAATGTAGTATAAAATATGGTATGAATAACATTACTCAACATTTTATTTTCTTTATAGTATAAAATGTTGAATCTTAACTAATCCAACCTATGCTTAGGAGATTCGAACACGAGTTGTAAAGATGTAGACATAATGTCTTGGCTAACTAATTTAACTCATATTGCTTGACCAAATAAATTAGGTCATCTCCAACTGAAAGGTCCAGAGGATCAAGGAGCCAAAAATAGCCCAAAAATCGTCTCTAATTAAGAGCCAAGCCAAATGGCTCATGGGCCCCACGGACAAAAAAGGGCCAAAGAGCCAACCGTTCAGCCCCAGGTCAGGCTATAATTTAAACACAACGGCTAGCTGACGTCATTTATTATTGGATTTTTTTTTTTTTTTTTGGGCAAATTTTTTTTTTAAATTTTGAAAAAATTCTCATTTTTTCCTATAAATACATTTTCACCATTTCAATTCTCATATTTTCTTACCCCGTCCAATAATATTTCCTTCAACTTTTTTAATACTTTCAAATGGCCTCATCTGCAATGAAAGGTAGGGTTTGGACCCAAAAAGAAGATGAAGCTCTTTGCAGGGCTTATAGATGGGTTTTGGAAGATAGTGTGAGTGGGACTTCTCGAACAAGTGAAGGTATTTGGACTCGTGTGTCCAAAAATACTCTGAGTTCTACAAAGGCCCCACTCCACCAAATGCTCGAAACCACGAGAGTTGTTCTTCAAGATGGAAGAAATATATTCATCCAAGTTTGAATAAATGGTATCAAGCACTAATAGCAGCCGCAAGTAAACATGAAAACGACGCCAATTACTACAACGAAGTAAGTGTTTTCACAATTTATTTTAAATATTTATTTATATTAAATTTAATTTCCTTTAATTTTTGTAATTATATTTTCTAGGTACGCCAAGCGGAGAAATTGTATATGGAGGGCAGCTCGAAATCCTTTCAGTTTGACGGTTGTTGGGAAATTTGTAAAGGGTGGGTGTTATTTGAAGATCCATCTCAACATATAGTAGGTCCTACGCCGGTGTTCGGAACTCAATCCTAAGTTGTAGATGGGGATGAAGATGGATCTCCTGCCATTCAAAAAACAAGGGTAGAAAATCAATCTTTGGGTGAAGGTTCCATACCTAGGGGCTAGGACTATGGGACGAAACAAGACCCGAAGGTTGAAGGAAAAGGGCAAGGCAAAGAATGATTATGCCGCTCAACATGAAGTGGCGGCCTCATTGCAATTAATGACAGAGCAAAATGCCTTTGTCGCGGAAGAAAGGAACCGTAGGCATGAAGAACGGGCCAAACAAATGGATGATAGGAATATGCAAGGGGACGCTTCGGATTATGAGTAAGGCCTATTTTGTTACGAAAAAAAGGGAAATTATGACCCGGCGGTAGTTGTTTATCTCCGACTATACTTCTATAATGGCAGATGATGAAGATGATGTTGATTATGGATTTTAAATTTTAAGTTGTAGTTTTTAAGTTTTAGTTTTAGTTTTTAAATATAAGTTGTAGTTTTTAAATTTAAGTTGTTGTAATTTTTAAATTTAAGTTGTTATAGTTTTTAAATTTAAATAATAAATTATGTTTGGCCTTATGGCCCTTACTTGGAGATAGTTTTTTGTGACAGCTATATTTGGCCCTTTGGCCCTCGGTTGAAGATGATAAGAAATATGACCCTGCACTGGTTATTAAAATATTAATTTCTTGGAGAGTCAAAGGGCTAAAACGAGTCAGCTGGCCCTCTTTCGGTTAGAGATGGCCTTAGGGGTTATTAAGGAGTAAGGACATTTGTGAGATTTTTTTTTTTAAAACAAACGGTATTATCTATACTAAAGGAGAGGGGGTGGGCTTAGCTTCACAATGGACTATCAATAATGTGGTTTAAATTCGCCTTTGGCGATAATCGAACCTAAGACCTCTCACTTACAAGTGAAGAGGAATACTACTAAACTGTAGTACTAAGTGACAACATTTGTGACACTTTACAAGAGAAAATTGTAGTAATGGTCCCTCAACTAAAAATCTATAATTATTGGTCTCTTAACTCATAAAAATGTGCAACTATGGTCTTTTTTGTCAACTCCGTTAGAACTTCCATCAAAATAAGTCACGTACCACGCACATGAGGCTGAATCAAAGGGCAAATATGGAAAACCAATTGAACGTAATTGTAGCAATGGTCTCGCAACTTTAACTCAATTAGAGAAATTGTCCATTAACTTTAACCCAATTGTAGTAATAGTTCTTCCAACATGAGTCATTTTGATGGAATTCTGACGAAGTTAACGAAAACGACCATAGATGCACGTTTTGATGAGTTAAAGGACCAATGTTCATAAATTTTTAGTTAGGGATCATTGCTACAATTTTCTCACTTTACCATTCAAAGTATTGTTGAGTTTGAGTTTTTGTTTGTGTGTTAGTAAGCTCATGACGTTGCTCATCGTTTGGTCGGATGTGAGACCTCTTTAGTTCATCAAAAGTGCCTTTCCTCTTAAGCCGAAAATCAGTGAAGCGAATCCCAATCATTTTGATTAAAAGCATAAAACCCACGTCAAGCTACTTTGTTTCAAAACCTTCTTCTTTATGTCATACTTTGCCATGCATTCTTTATTAGAAGTTTTAACGAAAAACTCACGATACTGTTCACTTTAACGAAAAATCACATTTTTACACTAAAAAATCAATCATGGTACTATTCACTTTACCTTTATTTTGTCCTTACCATTAAACTCAAAGTTTTCAAGTTTTTTTCATTAATTTTCCTTTCTTTATTTAACTTTCTTTCAGAACCTCATATACCAATTTCAATCTAGCGTCATGGTCAAATGGAATTTGACCCTAAAAGCTATAAATAGTGTATAAGCCCAAGGGATAAAGCCTAACATCAGTAACCATTTCTGAATGTATTATTTGACGATCGTAATGATGTTAATGAGTGACGTTTTATTGGAGATTTAGTTGAATAGTTCTCTACAATCGTGGTTGCCCACTAGTTTGATAACTCAACTATATATGTAATTGCAGTAAAAAAAAAGGGTAAAGTACAAAAAATTACCTCAACTATTGGCGTCACGACAGTTTCATACCTCATCTTTTAAAATTGACAATGTCATACCGCATCTTACGAATTTGTGACAATGTCATACCTCCGTCAATTTTTCTGTTAGTTTTTCTGTTAAGTGCTAATGTAGCTTGATTCGGGACCTACTTTCTATTAAAAAATTATTAAAAACTAAAAAACAATTATTTAATATTTTTTAAATATTAAAATAATAATAAAAAGCAGAAGAAAAAAAACCCTCATTTCGTCCCTCCCCTCCCCCCTCCTCTCTCCTCTCTCCTCTCCCCATCTTCATCTTCTTCCCCCACCTGCAAATCCCAACCAAAAATAAAAAATAAAAAAAAATCCAATTTGTCTTCCCCCCACACCCACACTCTTCTCCCTCTTGCAACCCTGAAGAAGGAAAAAAAAAAAAACCCCAGATCCTGTCGGCGAGAAGATGGGTGAGCAGAGAAGGTGGAGGATGGGTGTGGAACAGGATGTGGAGAATGGATGAAAGTGGTGGATTTGGGATTTGATGTTTTTTCAAATTTTCTTTTTTTTTTTTCCTTCTTTTTTTCATTTTCTTCTTCTTCTTCTTCCGCAGGGGAGTTGATGGTTTTTTTAAAAAAAAAAAAAAAAAAAAATATTCGCTCCTCCTTTTTTTTTTCCTCTTCTTCTTCTTCTTCTCCTTCTCCTTCTCCTTCTTCCGCAGGGGGTGTTGATGGGTTTTCAAATTTTTTTTTTTTTTCTTCCTCTTCTTCTTCTTCCTCCTTCTCGTTCTCCCTTCTTCTTCTTCCGTGCCGACAGGGGGGAAATTTTTTTTTTTTTTTTTTTTCCTTCCTCCTTTTTTTCCTCTTCTTCTTCTTCTTCCTCCTCCTCCTCCTCCTTCTCCTTCTTGTTCTTCCGTAGGGGGGTTGTTGGGTTTTCCAAATTTTTTTTTTTTTTTAAATTTTTTTGGGTTTGCAGGTGGGGGGAAGAAAATGAAGATGGGGAGAAGAGAGAGGAGGGGGGAGGGGGAGGGGAGGGACGAACTGATGGTTTTTTTTTTTTTTTTTCCTCTGCTTTTTATTATTATTTTAATATTTAAAAAAATATTAAATAATTGTTTTTTAGTTTTTAACAATTTTTTTAATAGAAAGTATGTCCCGAATCAAGCCACGTGATCACTTAACAGAAAAACTAACAGAAAAATTGACGGAGATATGACATTGTGACAAATTCGTAAGATGCGGCATGACATTGTCAATTTTAAAAGATGAGGTATGAAAATGTCGTGACCCCAATAGTTGAGGTAGTTTTTTGTACTTTACCCAAAAAAAAACTATATATGAAATCAAACTCGCCTAATCCTTTTTTTTTTGGTAGTGGCTAATTCTTATTAGGTAAGCTAGAGAACCAAATTTTGTAAACTAAATAATGTGATTGTTTATGATTTTTAATTGGACTATTACTTAAGTTTTAATTAACGCACTTATTTATTATTGATGACACATTATTTAGTTTGCAAATTTGTTTTAAAAATTTACTCTCCAATTATCCTTCTTGTTAAAGAGTAAAATTTTACAAATATATTGATTTTATTAAAATAAAATAAAATTGAGGGGGATGGCCAATTGAAATGAGGACAGGTGGTTGGACCAAGTTCATACGGATAATATATCACGTATATATAATGAAATATGTGTATTAAAAAGTTAATAATTTAAAAAATAAAAATTTTCATCATTTATATAAAAATACGCGGTATATCATCTGTATTCTCGTCATAACTAAAATTTTCTCCTAATCACATCCAAAATTTCGATAAACTTTTTATTATGATCGGAACACAAATACATTACATGTTTTTATATAAATTGTACAGAATTTTATGTTTTAAGATTTTAACATTGTGAAACATATATCTTATTAGTTGTATAATAACACGTAGAATCACCAGTGCTGTGGTCAAATTGAAAAATCTCTCCAAAATCTCATCTTCTCCCCCCGCTTCCTCTCTCCCCACCATTAGAGCAGATCTCGTATTAGAGCTCCCAGTTGAGATTCAGAAGAACCCAGAAAAAAAATGGCTTCTTTCTCGAGTATATCGGCATCATCCCACCTCTATATCCCAAAGAAGCTAGCTTTTCCAATCCGGTGCTCCTCCGCTTCATCGTCGCCGTCCATTTCAACCCAATCGAGCCCCCTCAAATTCGATTTGAAAACCTACTGGACTACCCTCATCGCCGACATGAATCAGAAGCTTCACGAAGCCATTCCGATTCGGTACCCAGAGCAGATATATCAATCCATGCGATACTCCGTTCTCGCTGATGGCGCCAAGCGAGCCTCACCGGTCATGTGCGTCGCAGCCTGTGAACTCTTCGGCGGCAACCGCCTTGCCGCCTTCCCCACCGCCTGCGCTCTCGAAATGGTTAGTAATTTCTTTCCCTTTTACCTTACAGAGACTTAATTAAACCGATTCATTCGCAATGAATATTCTTGCATCATTTGGATTTTTTGCGCAGAATCCGAATTGGGTTTTTCAGAAGAAGAAAAAAATTGTAGAATCTTGCTTTTAACCCTGTCTGGTTAATTGGGTGTAAATAGCTGCTAATTTTGCTCAATTTTTTACTTGGGTTTTGTATTTTGTGATTGGAATATTCATAAGGTTGTTTGCTTTTCTTTGATTGGCAATTGATAGGTACATGCGGCTTCACTCATACACGACGATCTTCCGTGCATGGATGACGACCCATCACGGCGAGGCCAGCCCTCGAACCACACAATTTACGGCGATGACATGGCGATTCTCGCCGGGGATGCTCTGTTTCCATTGGGGTTTCAGCACATTGTATCAAACACGCCTTCCAACCTTGTGCCGGAGCCGCGCCTCCTGCGTGTGATCACAGAGATTGCTCAGACCGTGGGGTCCACGGGAATGGCGGCCGGGCAGTTCCTGGACCTTGAAGGCGGGCCAGAGGCGGTGGAATTCGCCCAGGAGAAGAAGTTTGGGGAGATGAGTCAGTGCTCTGCTGTTTGCGGAGGACTGCTGGGGGGTGCTGAAGATGATGAGTTGGATAGGCTGAGGAGGTATGGGAGAGCTGTCGGCGTTTTGTACCAGGTGGTTGACGATATTCTTGAGGAGAAGATGAAGGGCGGAGATGATGGTGATGGAGAGGGGAAGAAGAAGGGGTTCAGCTATGTGAAAATGTATGGGGTGGAGAAGGCTATGGAGGTGGCAGAGCAGCTCAAAACCAAAGCTAAACAGGAGTTGGATGGGTTTGAGAAGTATGGTGATGGAGTGGTGCCACTCTACAGCTTTGTGGATTATGCTGTTGATAGAGGGTTTAGTGTCAGTTGATGATAGAATTAGAGCATAAGCTTTATATGGTTTGATGCTTAATTTGCAGAAAATTGTATTAGCACCTTGGATTAATCTTGCATTAGCATAATCTCATTAATAACAAATAGCTTTTAAACAGTGTAAAAGATGATAGATTATGTTGAGCTGAATTTCCAAGTTGTGGGAAGAGTGGGGTTTGGGGGTTGGTTTTTAAGAGGGAACTTGTCATTTGTAGGGTACAAAATTTTCATTGGGAATTTTATTTGATTGGCTATGGGTTGATTGTAAATGTGGGTTAGACTTGTTGGCCAGGGCAACTCTTTATGTTCACTTCTTGCACTCGAGTTCCAATCTGTTGTGTAAATTATAGTCTCTTTCTTGTATAAACAAAAACATATTAAAACCATTCACTAACTAATGATCATATTACTTGTCCTAAAAAAAAAAAAAAAAAAAAAAACTAATGATCATATCAGTATTCACATTTTTATAAAGTTAAAAGCTCATTCACATTAAGCAAATTTACAATAATATTAACATTGCAACATTTGTAATCTTTGAGAAACAACAAAGTGATACCGGCGTAATGCACATCAATTATGAAAGGCTTTTTAGCCAAAATGGTTCTTGAGATCTGCATGACTCCTCACTTTGATTCTTGAGATTTGAAATCAATAGAATTGGTCCCTGAGTTTGTTCATAATTAATCATTTTGATCATTCCATAAAAAATCTTCATAAAATAAGGATAAAATGATAAAATTACCCTTAATTCCATGACCAAAATAATTGATGCTAAACAATCTCAAAAACCACTTTTATTGATTTCAAATCTCAGAGATCATTTTGGTTAAAAAGTCATTATAAAAATATATAATTAAATGACCTGAGAGAAATGCTAGCAACTTGACCTTCTCACCTTACCAAATGACATGTTTTTCACCTTTATGGCTCATTTACGTAAGGGTAATTAAAATTAGAGAAATTTGATTAAAAAGAATTGAATTGAGGAGAATCAAAATTCAGATTTCCATAAAAACTGTTTACTAAATGTTTTGGAATTAAAACAAAAATTGTACTAATTCTTTAAAATTGTTTAATAATATAGCAAAATCGAAATATAACTAGTATAATTACTAAAATATCATTTTGCCTCACTCTTCCTAATTTCATGAAGGTGACTGAAAATTTTAGAGACCATAACTCTAGAAATGGTTATTGATTTCAGAGATGGAGTTGTCGACTAAGTTCTACCAATAAAAAAAAAACACCTTCGACGATGAAAGTAGTCATTTCATCATGCAATTCTTTTCCACGATGAATTTTATGAAAACAAAAAATCAACATATTGATGAAAACGCGTAAGACAAAGAGGTTTTATGTCTCCATTAATTTGATGAGAGCTGCGACTGAAGAGAAGGGAAGCTGCGCCGAAAAGAAAGTGAGACAGCTCTAGATGTATTTTTAAAAATAATGAGGGCATAATGGGGAGAAAAAGTTCATTCTGATTAACTAAGCAATTCGGAATCCAAATACATCAAATTGTAGGGAATTCAATACAAATATTAGAATTAGATTCTAAAATTTGCATGGATTCCACCAAATGTTTGATAAACACTAGAGTATTCCGTAATCGACATTCAAGTTTGCTTTTTAATTCTAATTACCCTTACATAAATGTGCCATTAATTCCTAGCCAAAAGCCTTAAAGGTCTTTTTTCTTGTGCAAGCAAATGACACATGACATTTGAGAAAGTGAATGGTTCACATAAAAAGTTAGTGCAAAAGTTGTTAACACTCCCATTAAAGAATGCGATAAGAAAATGTAACTCCACTAGCTTACTTCTTCCAAATATATCAAAATTCAACAGCTAATTAGTGTAACCTATTAGTATCAAAATGATAACATTGTTCTTGTCAAATTGGTTGTTAAATTGTTAATAACTCTTTATAAAGGTTGCATACCGGCATTTATATTGACTAGAATAACGTGTTCCCTTTTTTGTACCTATGTTTAAATTTCTTTGCTCATAATATAGATTAAATTAAGTAAAATATCGATTGTATCAAAAATCTTATGAGGACTAGATCTTGTTGCTCAGTTGGTTATAAAAATAAAAAAATAAAAAAAAATCTTTACACCTGAAATCTCGTGGTTAAATCTCTCATCCTCCAGTATCATTTGTATGAATAAGTATAAGAAAATTGTTATTGACACTCTAAAGTCTCATTTTACACTGCTCAAAAGTGTATTATTCTTTTTAAATATAGAAAAATTGGGTGCAAAATAAGAATTTTAAAGTACTAATAAAAATTCTGTAAATATAAATAGAACTCTAACTTGACTAGCTTGGACTTTTGGGCTTTCGGCTTCGGATATAGTTTGGGCCAAGTAAAAACCAAAACCCAAATCCACATTACCTCGTGATTCTAAACTAAAAAGTACAGGCACCGTTCGATTTGCGTCAAGATGCAGACTTGGCGGTTGTAGTGTCGTGTCGTCAATCGGTAAACACCAGTACGCAGATCCCACAAGATTGACGAAGAAGAAGACTTAGAAGAAGCAAAAATGGCGGGGGAGACGAGCGAAAGCAACAGCTCAATCGTTAGCCTTGATCATCTACCCTTGGCCCTGCTCGCCACCATCATGATAAAGCTCGACGTGGCCTCCGTCTGCTCCGTCGCATCCACCTGCACCGCCTTCAAAGCCTGCGCCTCTCACATCCTCTCCTTCATTCCCTCCTTCCACATCCTCGTAAGTCCTCCAATTTTTCACTTCTGGGTTTCCCCAAAATTTGAAATTTGGTAACTTTGTGGATTTTTTTCTGAAAATTTTGGTACTTTTTGAATTGGGTTTTCAGGAAATAGCGCCTTCCATGGAGTTGCTGAGACCCCTGTTGCTCCCAAACCCCTGGCTGAAGAGCGTGAAGGTGAACTGCGGCCGGCTTGACGATTCCGCCATTCAGATTCTGCTTCAGCCGTCGCTGGAAGAGCTCTGTATGCTCAATTGCGCAGATTTTAGCGGCAAATTGCTTTCGGAAATCGGAGCCCGGTGCAAGGATCTGAGGTTGGTTTGGTTTCGATTTCGATTTCGGTCAAGCTCTGCTAATTATATGTATAGATTGCTGGTGACTTATTGAGTTGTGGAAAGTGAAAGGGGTGTTGTTGTTATTGGCTTTTGGGGATTATGAAATTTCCCTTCAGGTCTCTGTGCTTGGGGTCAGTTGCCGAAAAGAGAGGGCGGGCTATTCATATTTCTGATTTGGAGGAGTTGCTCAGTGGTTGCACTCAATTACAAGTAAGACTCAGTTAAATGATGATTCCATAACAAACAAATGTTTAATGATAAGTATTTGAGTAAAGATGTTGCCTTTTGAAATCTACAAAAGACGCTAACTTTATAATTGATGAGTTGTCGAAAATGCCGAGTTTGTTAATACGGTTAGGTTCCTCCTCGGCCATCTGGCTGAGTAATTAAATGTTTAGTAGCAGTCTTTTTGGCATCTTGACATTAGATGCTTAATATATACGTTTGCTTAGTAAGCAAATGTTTAACAAGAAGGATTTGAGTAAACATTTTGGCTTTTGAATCTGCGGAAGATGCTAACTTCAAGACTGATATGGCGAGTTTGTTAGGATGGATAGGTTCCTCTTCAGTCATCTGGCTTAATAATTAAATGGTTGATAGCAGTCTTGTTAGCATTTTGACATTAGATGCTTCATATATAAGTTACCTTAATTGCAATGTACCGGTAAAGCATATTTTGTTACTGTGCATTATAATTGCTTGATGTCTTTCGTCTAATCTCTGTTTGATTATGTTTGGTAGGCACTGATCTTGATGTTTGATGTATCATCAATCTATCTCCGTCATAACTTTGCTCAAGTTTGGGCTTTGGCGTCGGAGAAACTCACGTCTCTCGAGATTGGCTACATTTCATCATTGATGGTGACTGAACTACTTTGCACGAATTTTGTATCCCATCAGCCATCAAACCGTATTCAGCCTTCAATATTGCCAAACATTCACAAATTGTGCCTTTCAGTTGACTATATAACTGATGCTATGGTTGGAGCGATTTCTAAAGGTCTCCTGTCCCTTACCCATTTGGATCTTAGAGATACACCCCTCATAGAACCAAGAGTTTCATTTGACCTTACAAACTCTGGCCTTCAACAGATTAATCAGTATGGGAAGTTGAAGCATCTCTCATTGGTTCGGAGCCAGGAGTATGTCGTTACCTATTTTAGAAGAGTAAATGATCTTGGGCTTCTCTTATTGGCTGACAAGTGTGAAAACATGGAAAGCATATTTCTCAGTGGCTTCTGTCGTGTTACAGACACGGGTTTCAAAACGATCTTGCATTCTTGCTCCAAGTTATATAAACTTAGGGTGTCTCATGGGACTCAATTAACTGATTTGGTTTTTCATGACATTTCTGCAACTTCCCTTTCTTTAACACATGTTAGCTTGAGACTGTGCACTCTTTTAACCAACCATGCAGTGACTAGTTTGGCGTCTAACAAGGATCTGAAAGTTTTGGATTTGAGAGATTGCAGAAACCTCGGGGATGAATCCCTCCGAGCCATAAGCACTCTTCCAAAGGTAAAGACATTGTTGCTGGATGGCTCTGATATTAGTGATGTGGGATTATCATATTTGAGACAAGTGGTCATAAGTTCACTAATTTCACTGTCTCTTAGAGGATGCAAGAAACTTACAGATAAATGTATCTCTGCTCTATTTGATGGCTCTTCCAAGTTGGAGCTGCAAGAATTAGACTTGTCCAATCTTCCTAATCTCTCCGACAATGCAGTTCTATTACTGGCAAAGAGTAGGATTCCGCTACTTGAACTGCGCATGCGGCAATGCCCACTCATAGGCGACACTTCGGTAATGGCATTAGCCTCTATGCAAGTTGACGAGGAGAGGTGGCATGGTAACGGCTTGAGGTTGTTGGATCTGTTTAATTGCGGTGGGATTACCCCTCTTTCATTCCGGTGGTTGAAGAAACCATATTTTCCAAGACTCAGATGGTTGGGAGTCACGGGCAGTGTAAATAGGGATGTGGTAGATGCTTTAGCTCGAAGTAGACCGTTCTTGCATGTGTCGTGCCGTGGTGAGGAGCTGGGAGTTGAGCAAGGGGATACCGCTGATGATGTTTACATGCATGACTATGATGAGATGGACGAGCTTGAACGCTGGCTTGCAGAAGATGATTATGTTGATGAAGATATGGTGGCAGATGAAGATATGGTGAATGCAGAAGCAGTGGAGTGATCAAACACTTAATTTCGTATTATGTTATTGTTAATAATGGTTGTTCTGTTGAAACTATAGTTTTTTATGACGAACGATATTAGTACTCTAAACTGTGGTGAGGGTTTGAACCCGAAACAAAGCGGGATGAAGAGAAATTCATCAGGACAATCCATCCCTTGCAAAGTGTATCATGTTTTATTGATTACTGTTGTATGATTTACTCCAAGTCCGTTATCTGGACCTTTTAATCTCTGTAATTATTTTGGATAATTGGAAATAGTTTTTCACTTAATTATTCTGAATTTGTTCCACCTGTAGTGTCACTTGCATTTTTTTAAGCTACATTGTGATCTCTCTCAGATAGAAATTATAGGGTATTATCGGGTGCATGCAGCATAAATAAAACTAATTAATCCTATATCATGTTGTAATTAATCAAACCAGGTTTCATTAGGTTTAAATGTTACTCCTTGAACCAAATCACTCTTTGTATTTGAAATCTGTGTATATGTACAGCATGCTCCAAGTCTCCAATTTTCCTACTGAAAAAGAAAAAAGGAAATTAAAATTTAGGGTACTTTTGAAAATTATTTGATTTTTATTTAGTTGTTATTTGTGCATAAGATGTGGAGAAACTGTACGGAAACAAAAAAAATGAAGAAGAATGGTGAGAGGGAGCGGAAGAAATAAAGAAAATTGACGAAAACAAAATCATAAAAGTGATAACAACTTAAATAATTTTTACTTTTTACTTTTTAGCTTTTAAATTTCGTTATGCAATTCTTCTACACATTTCCCCATCCTTCTTCACTCCTTATTTCCTCGTATGTTGTTCATATAAACACAAAAAAATGAAAACAAGAAAACAAAAAATTAAATGGTTATCAAACAACTTTTAAGTTATTGGAATTAGTTCAAGTTGTGAAGATAGATTGGAAATAGGTCATGATCATGGTAGGTCAAAAACTCGAATTCATTTCATTATGGCGAGGAAAGAAAAACAAGTTGAAAACAACGTAAAATAGTTTTTTATTTGTTTTAATTTTTTTTTTTTTTTTTTAAAGTTTCTCTATACATTTCTTATATACATCTCTTCCGCAATTCTTCCACTCTCCTATATGCCTCTTTTCTTCGGTGTATATTTTCCTCGTCTCTAACACAAAATGGAAACGGAAACTAAAATTGAAAACGAAATGATTATTGTGGTAGCAAAAATTTATCATCTTCAGTCTTAACGAATTTATACCTACAAAATAATCAACACATTTGATCAAACCAAAGCCACAAGCGCCCACGAGGTGCAGTGATGGGGTTTGACCAATGGATCTTTGATGTCTCTCAGTCAATATCTCATAGAAGAGTCGGTGTTTAGGGCATAATGTGTAGTTAAAAGCTAACCAGAATTTGGTAGAGATCAGGTATTTATACTGGAGCTTGGTAATGTCGTAGTCAGCTGCTCAAGCCTCTAGAGATGTTGAATTGCACATGGGAATATTTGTGTGTTGTGTCCATTTAATGAAGGAATTCTTGTCTTCTTTGAGAAGAAAAAAAAGTTCACGTGTCGCCTTCTGAATTTTTAAGCTATTTTTCACTCCACAATTATCAAACAACTCCTTAATTTCTCTCGCCTAAAAAACAAAGAAACAAAAGTGTAACATCTTATATTCCAACAATCAAGTTAGCAAAGTAGCTTCTTTGAATTTCCAAAAATAAAGTATCTGAATGTGAATTTGTGTGCCAAAATATTGTGTAAAAGATTCATTGATCGAGAATGTGTGGATATTTCAAACTTTCTGGAAGCCTTCTCAGTAACATGTCTCACTGCCTACAAATTATTCAAACTGATTGTGTTTTGGACTACATAAATGCATGGAGTAACAAGTCTCAAATTTTTGGATATCCAATAAATTTGCAACGTTACAAAGAAGATTAGCATCGTCTCTAACTCTGCGCAAGAATGGCACGCATAAATCGAAAAATGGTTTGTTTGTTTGTTTTTTTTTTCTTTTTTGTTTTTAAGAAGATAACTGGTTGTAAATTATGGTTATTCACCCCTTTTATACAGGCAATCTAAATTTTTTTTCGCTTTTTCTTATTCTGAACCTGTATAACACGCATAAGAATGACACTTATTTACACATTTCGCCCAATAACATATCAAATGGTAGAACTAGGTAATATTATTATATAAATTACCATTCATAATGTAGCTTGTCTAGCCTTAAGATTAAGAAATTTTATTTTAAAAAATTAGGGAAAATTAACAAGAAAAGTAAGGGATAAATCAATCGTCCGTTCGTCATCAAAGGAAGCGTTTGCTACAAAGAAAAGAGTAATGATATGGAGATCAAATTTGTAAATCAAATTATGCGGTTATTAATTATTGGATTATTATTTTACTGGTGACACATCATTTAATTTGAAAATTTAGTCTAAAAATTTAGTTTATCTAGTATTATCCAAAAAAAATATGTCCTCATTCAATGAACAATGAAAAAAATTGTCTAGGTTCATTGAATGTGCCAACCCTTTTAATTTTGTTCTGCTACTATTTATTAAGAATATAATTAGTCACAGAATTAATGTGTTCTTTGAATCTTTGTTTTATCGCGCTTCTCTTTTGTTAATTTTCAATTGTCTTTAAATGCTTGATGTTATCAATCTCACAAATGTATTCTTTGGGAGATTACATGATGAAAGATTGTATCATGCAACAAGTGATGGATTGTCATGGTTAGGATATTCTTCTTCAACTCAGTGCCTTGTGGGTTTAAACTCTCCCTCATTCTCATAGTATAGTTTAGAATAGTAATATTAACTATATTATTATATAGGTAATGCTAGGAATATCAAAATTTTAAATCAAATTTGCAAATCAAACGATATGTCATTAATAGAAAATAAACACGTTAATCAACAGTTAAGTAATAATCCAATTATCGACAACCACATCATTTGGTTATATATAAGAACGTATCTTACTGGAATATTTGATGAGGAGTACTGAAATACCATAAATAAAAATGGAATTGTTGAGATGGACGTGAAAAAGAACTGAAATATCAAAAATTATAATACGTACGCTCTAGTATATGACATGTACCGAATAAATAAAAGGTATATTGAATGCGAATTTTAGTTTATAGAGCATACTAGAACAACCCTAGAAATGCACTCATACTTGAATACGATTCATTTAAAAAAGGGGACGACCATATGAGTTTGGGCGACAATGTTGTAGTCAGGCTGTCAGCGAGGTACAATTGCTCTACTTGATCTTATCTTTAACTGTTAGGTAGGTTAACGTTGGACGGCTCCTTTGAGGGACAGACATTTTGGACCCACTCGCCAACCCCTTTGTTATCTTTTTTGTTCCTCATTTAATCATGGAGAAAACATCTCATTCGAGGGGCCTGTACATGTTGTCTCCCCTTCAACAAAAAGAGAGAAATGCTTGCAAAGAATTAAATACTAGTTTGTCGATGTTGCCCGAGCAACAATGATATTATTAACGAGAAAAATAATGGTAAAATGTCAAAATTAATATCAGTATCAATGAAACCACAACGGTGTCATTTTTTATATATTAATAATATCACTGTTACTACAACAATAACAATCAAGAATTACATATTATTTCTTCATGATTATTGTTCTCTTTTTTTTGTAATGCTACCTTACTCACACATCACCTTCATGGTTTTTCATCGATGTTGGACTATGGTACAAATTCGAATGCTAGTACTTGATAAAATGTCGATAGCGTGGGAGCTTTGATTGTATGTACTGTGGAGTAATAGTTCATCATACTTAAATTTTTGTGATTGTATGTACTGTGAAGTGATAGTTCATATATGCCTATATTGTTGCTTGCCGAATAACGAGTTTGGTTTAGAAATTAGACTAACATCGGCCGTACATAATCGCAGGACATAATCGTGTTACATTATCATAGTATTTGATACACATTGGGCCAAAACAAATAACTATGACTAGGGAAATATTCTCAAGATAGAGAAGTATATACTTCTTCTTTTGTATGTTGTTGCTTGCTCATTGATGAGTTTACTTTATTTATAAGTTAGATTAGCATTTGTTGTGCGTGATCATTGTACTCTATTATAATCGTTGATAGACTTGTAACCTAATCAGTATAATGTTATTTTTAATATTCTATAACTTATCCACAACTGACGCTACTAACCATTCTTTATTATTTGGGAATCGAAAAAGCACATTTACTTTTATTTTCCCATTTTGCTCCACATCAAACCTCCAAATAATCAAGAAAAATATTATAGGCAACCACCAAACAGGCAAAAAACACAGCTGAAAAAACTGGATAAGATTTTATAGTATTTATCTATGGGTTAGAGCGTTGGACTTTGGACTCGGAGAAGTCTCGCACCATTACTTTCTTCCCACCTTCCATTCCCTCGCCGACCGCCCGCCGCTTCGCTGGCACTCCTCCCCTCAATCCTCATCCATAATCTCCCTCCTTTTTGCTCCTTCATTGCCCTCAAGGGTCACTTTTCCACTTCCGCCAATCACCTCCCTCCACGTGGCTCCACGTCGTTCACACAGCGTCATTCCTCTGGGGGGATGCGGATCCCCTGTCCGCTCGTGCTGGTCAACAGCCTCTTCGTGTCTTCCCCAGGCGCCATGTGGTTTTACGATGCCGATTTTCCTCATCCCATGCGATTGTTTAATCCCGGACTAATCCTACTTAAGGCTAGATAATATTTTTAATTTCAAGTATTATCTTGATTTAGAACGTAATTATTTATATATATGGATTTCCATGCAACAGCTACGAAGAATACACAGAAATTATCAACATGTTGGCGCCTTAATGTCATCATATACGGCAAATTTACGATATGTATTTAATTGAGAATTTGAGAAATTTTAATGGATTTTTATAGAATTTAATTGATTTGTAAAGATTTCATATAAAATTTTGATTCAATTCCCTTGAAATCTCATAGGAAGAGGTGAGATTGTGTATGCTTAAAATACACTACGAAATCTCTCCAATTCCCTGTAATTCCTCAAATTTCTTAAATTCTTTAAAATCAATTTCTAATTGAATACACCTGTAATATTATAAACTTCTTTAAATCCTAATTAGATACACCCGGATTTCTAAGGATTTTAATAAACTATCTTAAAATTCTAATTGAATAAACCTTGAATTTCAGATAATCACTTAAATCCTAATTGAATACCCCTAGATTCATTAAAAAAATTAAAATCCCTCAAAATCTCAATTGAATACACCTCTTTAATTACATCACTTTCCTTGAATCCTTGTCATTTGATTTGAATTAATATTTAATTTAAACTCTAATTAATCCACGATTTGCATGCTTAGCTTATGGGCCGCACATCGTCAACTTGGATTATTATAAAATAACCACCCTTAACTTCACCCTCGGGTTACATTATCAACGACTTATACTACATATGGTGTTCTTTCCAATAGCAGCCCTATCAACGACTTGTACTACAAATGGTGTTCTTTCCATTTTTAGATAATAGCAGCCCAACCTCCATATACTTACTTGTAGGGATGACAATTCAAACCGTTAAAATCGATAATCGTATATAACCACCCGAATGGAAGGGATTTAGGTATAAAAATTCGGGTATATTATGGTTATGGGTAAAAACCATTAACTTTATTTGGTTATAGTTTTGGATATGGTTCTAGGATCTCTAATCCATATTCGTACCCGAATCCGAACCAAATAATATATTGCATACATATTATAATATATATATGTGTATATATATATATATATACAAACACCTACATATTTATATATATATATATATGTATATATATATATATATATATATATATATATATACAAACACCTACATATTTATATATATATATATATATATATATGTATGTATTTATATTGAGTGAACCTATACCATTTTACCTTATTTATTATTCCCCGCATAATATATTTAGTATATAATATAATAATATTCACCGAACCCTATATACTATATTCATTATGCGTCAAACATTATGCTATATTCATTATGCACCAAACATCATGCATATGGGAGATATCAACGACCAACATCATCAATGTTTTATTCAATACTCTTATTTTTATACTCTACAAAATTCATTCATTGTTATGTTTTTTATTATTGGAGGCTATTTAATGATGAAATTAGTATCTACTAAATTATTGTGCGTCAATTGTATGAATATAATTTTTTGTTTTTGACGAATATGGATATAACCGTTAACTGATGGGAAATCCGTTACCCGGTGGGTATGATTATGGATAATACCCGATGGCTAATTTGCGGGTATGGATATGGTTAATTTCCGTGGTTATGGTGATGGATATAGCATTTCTGTCCCCAAACCGAATTGTTGCCATCCTTGCTTGCTTCGTACTTGTTGACCTTAAAAACTAGAGTGAATTGTAGTTGTGATCCCTCCACTTTAATCAAATTGGAGCGGTGATCCATCAACTAAAATTTTATTACCATTGGTCCCGCAACTCATCAAAATGTGTAGTTATGGTTCTTTTTGTCAACTTTGTCATAATTTTGTCAAAATAAGTTATGTTTGAAGAACCATTGCTACAATTGGGTTAAAGTTGAGTGATCATTGCTCTAATTGGGTTAAAATTGAGGGATCATTTCTCCAGTTGGATTAAAGTTGAGGGACCGATGGTAATGAATTTTTAGTTGAGGGACCATAGCTGCATGTTTTGATGAGTTGAGGGATGACCAATGGTAATGGATTTTTAGTTGAGGAACCATAATTGTACGTTTTGATGAGTTGAGGGACCAATGGTAATGAATTTTTAGTTGAGAGACCATTGCTCCAATTGAGTTAAAGTGAAGAGACCATTACTACAATTTACTCTATAAGCTATTTCGGGTCCAACCAGTACACACATATATCATTTTAAGGTTAATTTTACTTTACATGTATACCTGACGCACACTGTATTGTCATATTTTATGTAAACAATACTTCCAATGGTTGTCACACATTAATATATATATATATATATATATATATATATATATAGAGAGAGAGAGAGAGAGAGAGAGAGAGAGAGAGAGAGAGAGAGAGAGAGAGAGAGAGGCTTTTTAGACAAAATGGTCCTCCTCATTTTGGTCCATGAGATTTGAAATCAATAGAATTAGTCCCTGAGTTTGTCCATCATCAATCATTTTGATTATTCCTTGAAAAATCTCCATTAAATAAGAATAGAATGGCCAAAATATCCTTAATTTATGTCAAATTATTTTGGCCAATTGTTTATTAACTTGAGGGCATATTTGTCATTTTGATCCTTATTTAACATAATTTTGCACGGAATGACCAAAATGATTGATGGTGGACAATCTCAAAGACCAATTCTCTTGATTTCAAATCTCAGAGACCAAAGTGATGTGTTATGCAAATCTCAAAGACCATTTTGGCTAAAAAGTCTATATATATATATATATATAGGGCTTAACATAGTTAAGTGCATATAGTTATTTATAGAAGTGATGATAGGAGAATTTACTCACCAAACATGCATAATTTGTGGTTAATAAATTATGAGTCTTTGTTTTCACCAAACTTAATTTCTTTCCTTCCTATGTAAAAGTTACGATATGTGGTGATAACATGTTCCCTGATCATTGAAAAAATTTTGGCTAATAGTCTATACACGTTTAAGTTTTAATTAATTCTAAACTTTGGCTAACCTCAAGAAACCATATGCACCCTAAGGCCATCTCTAAACAATCCGGGCCTAAATAGCCCTAAATAACATGAAAACCGTCTCCAACCGAAGGCTAGGCCAAAGAGCTCGTGGGCCCCACCGAGCCACAAAGGGATAATCAGGCCAACCGGCTGCCCCAAACCAACCAGCCAGCCAACCCCGACCGGTCCAGCGTTTTGAATCCCAAAGCCTAGTTGCTGACGTTAGCTAGCCGTTAAATTTGATTTTTTTTTTTTGTCCTATTACTACCTATGCGATTAAACAACATTAAGTAACATTAAGCAACAATAAAAAAAAATTAACGGCATGAAACTTAAACAACATTAAAAAAATGTTTAACAACATAAATTTTAAACGCCTACTCCATGCTTCTTTTGGCCCAAAGATGTGCAACAAGATCTTGTTGTAGGTACTTGTTTGTGGCACACTAACGTATCATCCTATGACACCTCATGTACTCATTTAAAGAGATATTACATGTTCTTGGATTCAAAGGCAAATTAGGCCGATCATATATTTTTGCACGAGCCATTCTTGACCTATTTGGATCCTCTTGGTCATCATCAAACTCTCCCTCAATATACCCATTTTGCTCATCATCCACAATCATGTTGTATAATATGATGCAAGACATCATGATGGAGTTCAAATTTTCTCGACTCCACCTTCTTGTTGGTTCCTTAATGATCTTCCACCGTGCTTGTAGAATACCGAAAGCTCTCTCAACATCTTTTCGGCATGCCTCTTTGTCATACCCTGGGCCCGAAAATATTAATTTTGAGAAATGATATTGGTGACGGCCCAAAAACTTTGCTTTATTTCGCAGAATTTTAAATCACGATTCTTTATTTAAATTCCTTAACTCCCTCTCAATAAACATAAACATAAATATAATTAATTTATAAGGCATGTACCTAGGCTTTCTATTAAGTCAAAATTTACTTCTAATAACTCAACTTCTTAACAGAAATTAATTCTTGATTATTTAATCTTACTTGTTTTATGGCTGCATATAACATCTCGTTAGACTGCCTACGTACCCTAAACAGGGATCAAGCTATTCGTAGTTCACAAATCATTATTTACCAACTTCCAAACGTAATCTAGAAACCACCATATTCAACACTAACCTTCATAATCCAATTCATATCAAATGGTTACCAATTATAGATTCAGAATATCGAAATTTACATGAAAAATGGCAACGTCGGCTCCGTGGCCGTGCGCCGCCGCACCTGCTGCCGCCAATGGCAGCTGGCCGCCCCGACTCGTTAGAAGATTCAACTATTTTTAAAAATTCTCAAAAATTACAGAAATGAAGATCTCAAATAGTAGAGCAAACTTTATACCTGCGGCGAAGTCCAATTTGGCCTGGAAAGTCTCCAATTTCCCTCGAACTCACCGGAAACCCTAGAAATGGGTGTTCTTGATTCAACTCCAAACAAGCTCCGAGGTCCCAACCATTGCTTGGGCTTTGTTCCTGGGGTTAAGGGAAGTCTATTAGTAATGGTGGTCAACATGATAACCTTAAGAAATGATGGAAATTTCCGTTGTACTCCTCGCGAACCCAATTAACTTGGTTTTCTTTTTATGAAATTGGGAGAGGATTGGATGCTAGGTCAATTTCAGGTGGTGTGTGACTTCTAATCACCAGAGAAATCGCCTGAAAACGGCGTCGGAGATCATCAATTCCGCCAAATTGAGCCTCAGGTCATGGGATGACCCGGTTAATTTGGCTAGGTGGATT
Organism: Pyrus communis; assembly: GCF_041283825.1. Classification (NCBI taxonomy): domain Eukaryota; kingdom Viridiplantae; phylum Streptophyta; class Magnoliopsida; order Rosales; family Rosaceae; genus Pyrus; species Pyrus communis. The sequence continues at coordinate 15,918,413 of NC_142569.1, forward strand.
CCCTTTGTTCCTCTCCTTTCTCTTCTTTTCCTTGGCCCTCCTTCGTCAGTCCTCCTCTTCTCCTTTTTCCTCTTTTTTCTTTCCCAACCGACTTCCTCCCTCCTTTTTTGTCAGCCACTCCTGTGGCATATTTCCACCACAACACCCCAAAATCTAGAATTTTCCAAATCATGGTTAAATGATTATTTTGCCCTTACTTTCGTTTGCTTCTATGTTATTCATTATAATTTCGTTTGACGAACGGTTTTCGCCTGTACACTCATAGAATCGAATTCTATCAAATTATGCTAAGAAATACGACAAGATGTATGAGAATAAAATACGTCCTTGTATATCTACGTTATACCACTAGGGCATTTTTTCCTTTTCCCACGTATCGATAAAATTTACGACATAAATTATAATAATTTCCATAAATAAAACTTTAAAATTCCCAATTCTATTTTCATAATCATAAATCGATTTATTTTCAATTTTCTCCATATATTCATAATTATATTATCTAATTCATATTTTTAATTTTTTCAGGGTATTACACTCTTGGTGTAAGGTAAACCACCTTTCGGCGTCATCCGCATGGTTTGCAATTGCTTCGACAAGTGTAGCCCACTTTGGGTGTGTGAATTATAAGCCAATATCCACCCTATTTATGGACATTGGAAGTTGAATATAAGAAATGTCACATAGATAAAAATCCTATCTAAAATTCTCACAACTAATTACAACTCAACTTTTGGTTGGTAGACTAGATGCATCGCACTTTTAGGCAAATCACAACAGATTGCTCTATAAATCACATGTTTAAACATTTCGCAATAAGAAGTTTTCGATAAATTTTATGTCAAAGATAACATAAAGACGGAAATGGTGGTCCAACGTGGTCCAATGTGTATGATCAAGTGGCAATGGCAATATGATCCCCAAAGAAAATTATTGAAGATGGCGACTTAGATTCCTAGTATAAAGTAAGAGATGGAATCCAAGTCCTAAACCTTATAAAAATTGCGCCTTTTTTTTTTTTTTTTTTTTTTTTTTTTTTTGGTTGACTATGTAACAAAAATACAGCGCAATTTAATTGAAGTGTCAATTTTGCCATCACTCCTCGTCATTCTCCACCTCAGAAGCTCGCATCAACACAACAACGAGCCAAACAAACTGATATCTCTCAATTTACCCTTTTACCTTTATTCCTCTGCCCCTCACGTTTTTCTTATGAATTTTTAAGTTTAAACCCAACTGCTTTATGTCATTTAGTATTTCGGTCTGGTGCTATTTTTCTTCACTTGTAAGTAAGAGATTTTATGTTCGATTCTCGCAAAATGCGAATTTGAACCACATTATTGCTAACCTATTGTGAGGCTATGTCTACCTCTCATCTTAGTTACGATGATATCGTTTGTTAAAAAAAAAAATCGAAATTATCAACATGAAATTACACTTGTACCCCTTCAGTGCATGTCTTGTGGTCCACCCTTCCTCCAAACAATTAGGAGCCAAAACTTTGGCCCTACCTCGTGGCGGGGGATGCTGATCGTACAAGCCTACAAGGGGAGGCCAATACAAAAGTAAGTAGTGAGTGAGGGGTAGAATTGTCTTTGTGGCACGAGCTTATCCAAATCGGTGGGCGCCTCAGAATATGCTACTTTGTGTCTGCTTTTGGTAATTGTGAGGAAATGCGAGTGGAGAGGGAGGGAAGTCGGAGACGTCTAATTGGCAAAGAAAAAGGTGGCTTTGGCGTCACGACTCACGGGTTCATAGAAATTTATTAAATTTAGACATATGCCCCCACAGTTAATCACACCGTCGATCAAGACGGATTTCTTTTAACACGTCAAAAATTGATGTTTGGAGTGCATATAGCTTAAACGAGAATTGCCAATTCACTACCCCTAATGTATTACGAAATTAATTTGTGGTCGGATCACTAATTCAATTTTTCAAAGCGCGATAAAAAAAAATACATGTTCAAGCAATACAATATGAAATATCATACAATACTTCGTTGTGACAAGAAATGTTAATATAAAAAGTAAAGATAAGACACTGAATATGCCATGGATGAAACTTTCACCAGTTATCAATCTCATCATTACTTTTGTAATGTAATGAATCCAAATCATAATCTAGTCTAATTTGTTATTAAGAAGGGTGTATTCAATTGTGATTTTTAGAGATTTAGTTCTTTTTACAAATTCATGAGTATTCAATTAAAATTTTAAGTGATTTTCTGAGAATCAAGATTATTTAACCAATATTTAAGATGTTTATAACATTCCAACTTTATTTATTTAGAAATTGATTTTAAAGAATTTTTTAAAAGTTAGAGAATTCGAGGAAATTTAAGAAATTTCGCAATGTATTTTAAGCATTATCAAATCTCACATTTTTCTCTTGAGAATTTGAGTGAATTCACTAATAAATTTACATAAAATTTCTAAAATTAAATTAAATTCCATTAAAATCTATGGACGTATAAATTCATTAAAAGCGCTCTCAATTTCAATTGAATATATACCCATAACACAATTGAATATACCCCTAAGTTATGCTGGATGGAGTGGATGGATTTTTCGCCCATCTCTATTAATTAATGAAACCCTCTTTGTCAATCAAAAGAGGGTGAAAAGACAACTTAGTCTTCTATTACACAAAAAAAAAATGATGGGCAATAATGTAATTTCACAAATCTAAATTTTACTATTTTTTTTTATTGAAATCTCACTTACCGGTGATGTTAAAATATCTCTAATATTTAAAAATAAAAATAAAAAAAACAAAAATCTCTCACTCCCCCGACGTTCTCTCTCTTTCTCTCCCCCTCTCTCCTTCTCATTTTCTAAAAAAATGTGTTCATACACATAAAATGTATAGGCAAATGCTAGTGTTAATTAATTAAGTAGTTATTATCGAAGAATAAAATAAAATAAAATAAACAGAATTAACAAGCGGATCAGCATGCGTCGATATGGCAAGAGATACACCTCGGCATGATTCGCACCGCCAATGGTGCGCACTTTCTAATTTCCATTTTGTGGTAATTTATTATTTATTTACTCTTATTATTATTTTATTTTATTATTTTTCAGTTTGAACCCTCACTCTGAAATCCTGCGCATAAAAGCCCAGCTGCTCGTCGTATCACGTAAAAAGCGAACAAACCAACCGACGATCCTCCTCTCTCTCACCTTCTCTCTCCGCCATTTTTTCTTCCTCCGTTTACTTAATTCCGTCGCGCTCGCCGCCAATGGTGATGGAGGACAACAGCGAGAGCTGCGGGAGTAGAGCGCTGAACGACGCGTCGTCTTCTCCGCTTCAGTCTCGCCAGCAGAGAAAGCTCGGGGTTTACAATGAGGTCCTCCGCCGCCTCAAGGACTCCAAAAACGACGAAGCCATTTGCCCTGGCTTCGACGACGAGCTTTGGGCTCACTTCAATCGCCTCCCCACTCGGTACCTTTTAATCCTCATATTTTCCTTGAATTATTTATTTATTTATATTATACATGCATGTGTATATATATTACTCTCACTAGAATTAATTTCTAATTATTATTTTTATTAAGATTTTTTGTTGATTCTGAATCTGTTATTTGAAATTTTTGTTTCTGAATCTTGGTTATGGAAATTGGTATCTGGAAATTTTCCTTTCGTTTTCTGTTACGTTATGGCGTAATTTTCTATTGAGCCAAACAGTAGTAAATAAAGCAGATTTAGCAATTCTCGAACAAATTATTCTACTTGTAATCGCTTCAGTACTCGCGGTTTACTGTTTTGTAGAATCACAAACGGTTTTTTAATGAGTTGAGCCATTTGGTTGTACTCGCGTATTTGCAGGTACGCATTAGATGTGAATGTGGAGAGGGCAGAAGATGTGCTTATGCACAAGAGATTACTGCATTTGGCTCATGATCCTGCTCATCGACCAGCGATCGAAGTCCGCCTTGTACAGGTTAGATGATCAACTACATATCTGACCCACCGCTGCCTCTGATGTATAAGATTTGGTGGTTGCCATTGATGCTTAACTGCTAGCCTGTTTATCTTATCATTTCTGTGGCTGGTGCATCGTTATTGTCACCGCAGATTTTCTGCGATCTTTTCTTGATTAAGTTTAGAAATTGAATTTGGATCTGGCCCCACTTTGAGACTGCATACCTAACATATGTAAATGTTTATCATATCACATTCAAAGAAGTTAGTGTTGTGCTAAGGAGTTGTCCCACAACCTTAATTTTATCCCAAAGAATGTTTTTTTCCCTTAGAGAAATCGTATGAAGGGTTCTACCCCGTGCAGCTTAGTTTCATAGTGGTTATCGTTAAGTAAGATTAGATCTGTAAGCTGAGGGTCGCATTAATTGTTACTCTCAATGCAGTTTGCAGTTTGCACTTCGCACCTAATAACTTGGTCATGTTGTGAGAGACAAGGCCACGAGTAGCTGCCCGTTGAAACTAGGTTATTTCTATAAGAGCTACAAGTTTTCTTTACATGGAGGGCGGAAAATTTGCTGCCACTAGAGCCAAAGAATTTTAAGAAAACAAATGATCAAATGAATAATTGAAAAATCAAAATTCAAACAAAGTCTTAACTCCCATCTTCTGCTGGAACTTCCCTAATAATTTTATAGCAATTTATGCCCCTTTATCATTCATTCTTAAAATTTGTTGCATGACCTCGTGCATTCTGGGAATCACAATATTGTACGCAGGTTCATTCTGTTGCAGATGGGAATACAGCAGATGCTACAGATTCTCTGGGTAAAGATGCTGCCCAAAGTTCTAACATATCTAGCAGGCTAAGGTACTCTTATTTAGTTTCCTATAGTGTATCCAAATTTTCAAATGCAGCTCCAAAGAGTTAACTCATATAGTCTGCGAATAAAAGTTGTTCACCTTCTTTTTTTTCTGTCATCCTACTGCATTCTCAAACATTACTGACAACTCCAGCTGGCTTTTCGAGTATCAGTATACATCCTCCTCCAGCATTCGGCTCATCTCCTAACCTTGAAGCCCTTGCACTTGAGGCAAATAAATCCGAAGAGCATGATGATGAACATTCTGTACATGCCAGTACTCAGTTTACTCGGTATAGCTATTTGTCTCTAGTAAATATATTTTCACTGCACCTCTCCTTCTGAAGTTGTTTCAGTTTTGTTCATGAGTTTTGACTACAATATTTTCACTTTCCTAGTTTAAAATTAGTTTATGGAAGGCTCTAGGAATTATTTATCCTTCAGATTGGTTGCAAATTGGCTAGTTTGTTGTTAGCCATGGACTTAATTGATGGCTTGACGCACTGCATTTTAACAGTCATCCATGCTAGCTAGATTAAGTGTACTCATCTATGCCTAAACTTTAATTTTCATATTTCAGAATTTAAACTTTAAAAGAACCTGACCACTGGTAAATCAACTATATTCTGCTTTCTAATGTCTCTCTAAAGTAAAGTGACTACACTTGCAGATGGATAGTGATGTGTTTTTCTTTTGATTGACAATGATGTAGGCCCATATTGCATGAAATTACTTTCTCAACAGACGACAAGCCTAAACTACTCAGTCAGGTATTTGCCAGTTTCTTATATGAAATTAAAACCAAGTAATATTCATAGGATCTTTTGAACCTTCGTGTGTGTGTGTGGACTTGTGTGAGCTAAGCTTATGGCAATAAACACATTTTGAGCTAGGAAATGTCGCAAGTTACTGTTGTAAAAACATAAAACTCACATATTTTCACTTGATGTTGCCTCCATATGAGGGTCACGCACATGAAATACATAGTTTTTCTGTGAACATTATATCCTCATATATTAGGGTACCTCTCATTTTTCATGGTCATTTCTCTCATGACAAATTTGGCAGTTGACTTCCTTGCTTGCGGAGATTGGGCTGAACATCCAAGAAGCACATGCTTTTTCCACATTAGATGGTTACTCCTTGGATGTCTTTGTTGTTGATGGCTGGCCTTACGAGGTACATACACATAATTCTTAGACATTTCAATTCGAATACTCAGTTTTTATTAAGGCATTCGTTTGCTTAAGATGGTAAACATGATTTTGATTGAATAGTGTTTTACCGAGGAAGTATTACAACATCAGGCTTTTCCAGTCTCCCAACAGCAGTTTTTTATTTTTTTTAATATTTATTTTCTTTACAATGAGAAACTAAGTTGCCTGACTTGGTATTGAAACAGGAAACAGAGAAGCTTAAGATCGCAATACAAAAGGAAGTTTTAAAGATTGAGGTGATTCTTTTCTACTTGTTAATTTCATTTTGGATTGAGTAGGGTGGGTGACAATGCGTGATGTCCCATGGGTATAATGTTTTTGTTTTCATTTTTATGTTAGTTGAGGTGCACATCCTTATCTTTTCCTTATACCTTAACCTTTACCTTCCCATGGTCAACATGCAATTTCATGAGGAATGCATCATTACATGTGAAATTTTGTGTTTATGTGCAGAGGCCATGGCCGCTTACTCATCAATCATCTTCTGGCAGCGAGCATAATCAAGTAGTGATCAAAACTGAACCTGTTCATCTGCAAATACCTAATGATGGGACTGATGTATGGGAAATTGATCCTAGACAGTTGAAGTTTGGGAACAAAGTTGCATCTGGGTCTTGTGGAGATTTGTAAGTTTTGAAGTATAAGATACTTGTACTGTTCGAATCGGTTTTTCCCTTTTTCTTTTCCCTCCCAGCTAAGCATGCACTTTTGAGTGGTGACTGACTGTGGATCTTTTATCAGATATAAAGGTACATATTGTACTCAAGAAATCGCCATTAAAGTCCTCAAGCCTGAGTGTGTAAATTCTGATATGCAGAAAGATTTTGCCCAGGAAGTTTATATTATGAGGTATATCAATTTATATTAACCTACATGTGCACCATTTTTATTTAATCTGACTTTGCCCAGAATCAATAGCCATGAGAGCTGTATATTGGGCTTTGGCTCGCCAGGGAGATACTAGGCTGGCAAATTCCAGTGTAAATTTCCAAGAGAAATCATTTTTATCAGCATTTTCTTGTGAAGGCAGTTAAAAAAAGTGAAGATGGTATGTTTAAGGGACATGAATAGGGGTTTGTCAGGAATCATAAGGACTGCATTCCCAGTTGGTCTTTTAAATATTTTACGTTAATTTGATTTGACGCCTCAACTCAACGTTCTTTCAAATGTTTGTGTTTGTTATGTAACGTTCCTTTAAATGTTTGTTAGCTGCTGAACGGTTTTCTTTCTTGTTCAAGAAAACGAGGAAGTGGTTGAAATCTACTATAATATTTTTACACTACGTTTTTTTTTCTCCTAGTTTGACAAAAAAATTCTGAAACTTGTAGGAAAGTTCGACACAAGAATGTTGTCCAATTCATTGGTGCATGTACCAAGCCTCCAAGCTTGTGCATTGTAACAGGTAAATTACAATGACTTTATCATTGCTGTTTGGTAATGTACATAAAAACCTTACTTGATGCCTTGATATTTCAAATAATGGTAGTTATTAGTTCCTTTTTTTAAGATTTATTTTCGTCGTATGACAGAATATATGTCTGGTGGAAGTGTGTATGACTACTTGCATAAACAAAAGGGTGTTTTTAAGCTCCCATCCTTGCTCAAGGTAGCAATCGATGTTTCCAAGGGAATGACCTACTTGCATCAGAATAACATAATCCACAGGGATTTGAAAGCGGCCAATCTCTTGATGGATGAAAATGAAGTAAGAGACCCCCGTGATACTTTAATCAAGTCAGCAAAGTAATTCTGCGTCTAGTTTAGCTGCTAATACTTTTAGAGATCAATAACTTACCATTTCTAAACCTTTTCTGATATATCTTTACAGGTCGTTAAGGTTGCTGATTTCGGGGTTGCTAGAGTGATATCTCAATCCGGAGTAATGACAGCAGAAACTGGGACATATAGGTGGATGGCTCCAGAGGTCTGTACTTCCACCTTGAAAGTTCTTTGAAATTGTTTTCATTCACTTCATCATTTAGTTTTACACAAATACAAATGCACAGAGAGAGATATATATATATATATATATATATATATATATATATATAGAGAGAGAGAGAGAGAGAGAGAGATTATATTAGACCTGCATAGTTAGGTAACTTAGGTTTTCCCGTACTATTAAAATAAATAAACCAAGTGCTTCATCATCATCTATGCGGTAAACCTTCCTAATTAGTCAACATAGAGTATTAGACTTTTTTGGGTTGTGCCTGAGGGTTTCACATGGTCACAGCTCTCTTTGCAGCTCCAAATGTCCTTCCTAATTCTCACATTTACTATAACATAATAATAATATTATTATTATTTTCAATTTTTTGTTTTAGAAGTGTGCTTGAAAGTGAAAGCAACATTTAAGAAAATGGTTATTCGCTACCTAATTTCCGTCATGAATCTCTGTCCGTGTCCTTCCTATTACATGAATTCTAATTGGTCTTTCATCTTGTCATTTCCTTACAACAGTTCTTTTGCATTGAAGGTTATAGAACACAAGCCATATGATCACAAGGCTGATGTTTTTAGCTTTGGAGTTGTGTTATGGGAGTTGCTGACCGGAAAGGTATGCTTGGCGATGGGAATTTTATTTTTATCATGTTTTTGCCCACCATTGCTACTGTTTTAAGATTTCTTCTGTTTCATCGACAGCTTCCATATGAATACTTGACCCCGTTACAAGCAGCCGTTGGAGTTGTTCAAAAGGTACATCATCATTCAACAATTTTGTTTCCTGGGGAGAAAAATGAAAAATCATTGAGTGATACATCTTGAATCCAAACGATGGACTGTGTATAAGTTTGCTTACCATCTTTCCAGGGCTTACGGCCGACCATCCCAAAGAACACTCCTCCCAAGCTTGCTGAGCTGCTCGAGAAATGCTGGCAACAAGATCCAAAATCAAGACCTGATTTCTTGGAAATCATAGAAATTTTGCAGGCATTAGCCAAAGAGGTATAAATTCTGGTTGCAGTTACTTGACAAAGCACGTATGTCATTAATAATACGAGCAAATTAACGGACTAAACTAACTTTTTGGAACAGGTTGGTGATGGAGAGGAACGACACAAATCATCGGGAGGATTACTGTCCATCCTGAGACGGGGTCACCACTAACCAAGGCAAGCAGATGTTTATTGCTTGATCAAAAGGAATTATAGTGCGGGGAATTCCCCAACTATTTTTCACATACCATGTACAGTAGTACATCCTCTTTTCCTTCGTATGATAACTTGTTAGAGCCATTATTTTGACGGAGCACCGTCTTTTTATTTATTTATTTATTTTGCGTTTTCATATCGTAACAAGAGTTCAGAATGTAATGGTGATGGTTTGGATGAGCATTGTAACTTTGCAAGTATCCTGATGTTTAACAATGACAATGTTGTCGTGAGTTTTTCTTTCAACGATTAATGATTTTTGTAATTGGCTGCTTATGTTTCTTTCGATGCAAAAGTGAACAACAATGATTCTTACTAATATTATTCTATCATGCTTTTCAATTTTTACTCGTATTTGGGTAGAAGTGCTTGTTGGGGAAGCACGTGCCTCTGTAGGAAAGCACTATAAGTTTAGGAGACACTAGGATGTGTAACGAAACCTTACATGGTTTTATAATAAAAATACTTCTAGCAAAAGTGCTTACTAGCATATATAATTCTAACAGAAATAGTCTAAACGGGCCTTTTTCGGTTCAGTAATTCATACAGATTGTGAAATGGGCCTGGGTGCCAAAGTCTGCCCAATTTACAGGTCAATGTCCCTGAAGCTAGATTTAAGCTAAGGCTCCAAAGTATTAATTTTCATTTCTCTTAATCAGATCAGCATTCTTTTTCTTTTGTGGTCAAATTAGAGGATTGATATATTAATAATTGTGGGCTTTTTCGTTTAAATAGTCCTTAAAATTGGTATAAACTCCTTACTTGGTCCATCAAATTTGAAATCGATAGAAGTAGTCCTAAGTTTGTCCATCATTAATCATTTTGGTTCTTTTGTGAAAAATCTCTGTTAAATAAGGATAAAATTACAAAAATACCCTCAATTCTTGTTGAATTATTTTGGCCTATTGTTTACTAAATTAAAAGTATTTTTGTCATTTTGGTCCTCATTTAATAGAATTTCTCACGGAATGACCAAAATGATTTATGGTAGACAAACTCAAAGACTACTTCTATTGGTTTCACATCTCACATCTCAAGCACCAAAGTGAGGAGTTATGTCAATCTCAGACACTTATTATCTAAAAAACCTACATTTTATTAATAATTCCTTACTTGGTCCCTCAAATTTGAAATCAATAAAAGTGGTCTCTGAGACTACTTCTATGATTTCCACATCTCAGGGACCAAATGAAGAGTTATGTCAATCTCAGACACCTTTTAGCTAAAAAAAACCTAAATTTTATTAATAATTCATACAATGGGCGAAGAGAGTAACCTGTATTTTTTTTCTTAAATTTCTGATACCAATAAAATTGTATTTTAATATAATGTGAACTGCACAAATAGATATCGGACTCCAAGCATACGGAAAGTACATCTGCACAGGTCAATTAGCCGACGTTCACGGCGGTACAGTAGCCTATGATTTAGAAAGGAGGAAAAGATGATGCTAGACATATGTGGAATCGAATATAGTGGAGCTTAACATATGGCTGTGGGGCACTCCATGATACCTTTTTGCCTTCACGATCCTCTTTTCAAAGAGTAATCAAATAGGAAGTTCTGGATTTGGACTAGGAAAAAAAAATAGCTTTTATGAATATTCACATCAATATTTGAAATCATTCTTTTTTAATTTGGTCTTAAATTAGTTATTAGGACCCAACACACACACACACACACATATATATATATATATACAGATTTTTAACAGAATAGATTCCTATTTTGTGTTTTTTTTTTTTTTAAATGGAGATCAATAGTGGGGTTCACGCCACATCGAATTTACCTGAATCGTCTATTTTTCAAGTTGCACTTCATAAATCATCCTTACAAAATATTAGCCAAATTGAAAATATTTGAGGCATCTGATTGAGTTAGAAATTGACAAACACTATGTGTTAAGAAACATTGAAATTTTATCATGATAATTAAATGGCCAAATAGTTTTAAATTGAATTAAATTTTTGCATAGATAATCTACAAATCAAAATTTACAAAATAGACAGTTTGAGTCGTTGAAATTAAATGTAAAATAGATCATACAATTAATCTTCATTTAAAAAAAATAAATAGAAATCGCGTTTCTTAAAGGGCCTATATATATTCTAGCACCTAATGATGACAACCGAATTCTATATATATATGTGTGTGTGTGTGTGTGTATTATTTATATATATACATTCTATCACACAATGATGACAACCGAATTCTAATTCTATATATATATATGTGTGTGTGTACATTCTATCACACAATGATGACAACCGAATTCTATTCTCATGCAGCCGAAGTACAACATGAGATAGTATCGTATTTTGATTTTCAGATCAAAAAATACATCAAAACGATGATATTTTTATTCACTTGTAAGTAAGAGGTTTTATATTTGAATCTCTTAAACAATGAATACGATACTAAATTAAATTACTCATTGTGTGATTTAATCGAACTTATATTCCCCTTAATATAAAATATTTATTAGGACTGCTTTTGCACAGTGCTATTTTAATATGTCCAACCATTTATTTATCGTTTCTCTTTCACTATCACAAATAAGCAAAGTGGATGTTTTTCATAAACGACAATTCTCGGATCTGATTAGAATTTAAAATTGGAAAGGTAGATTTAACAACCTGGATTTGAGAGGCTGTCTATTTGTACTTATGTGTCAAGTGCATGCTAGTGCTTACAGGTGGGAACTGAGAAGAGAGACTATTTGGTTCTCCACCTTCTTTGCTTCCATATGACGTCAAAATTAACATTCCTCCCAATAAATAAACATAATGTGGGAGGTTTCGGGTTCGATGTTCAAAGCTGATGAATTTGTTTGATTGTGATTATAGGTAGGGGGAAATTCCTCATAACCTTTCCAAACCCGAAAGAAATGAAGTATCATAACTTACTATCAGTTGTCTCTCTTAAAAAAAAAAAAACAAAAAACAAAAAAATCTTTTCAACGGAATAAAATAGATATTTTGTTAGAGAATAATTAATTCTATGTGCTGAGTGTGATAGTTTTATGATGAGACATTAGGAAAGGGATCCTCTCTGGATCCCGTCCACCTAATTCTCCTTATCAAACAATCTGAATTTTTAAAATTTGATCAAACGGCTATAAATACGAGCTCACTCTAAAAGTTATAATAACTTTAGCCGTTTGATCAAATTTCAAGCGTTCGAATTGTTCGATGAGAAGGATTAAGTGGAAGGAATCCGAAGAGGATCCCTACATGAGACATTATATACCAAGGTCTAAACTCTATTATTTTATTTTATTGTATTTAAATTAAATACAATATTATTGAGACAAAAAGAAGATAATGCAAAACTCAAGCAATACAATTTTAGGGGGCGTTTGTTTGATATCGTTAGTATTCACTGGACAATACTGGACTAACAATCTATATAATCTTGTGTTTAGCGTAGCAAAGGACTAACTTAAATGTCGCTAGGTCGAACTCGCCTCAACTTCGAACTTCGCTAGGCGTCACTAGCTAGTCCCAACTGAAACCTTAGTATTAGTTATGACTATGTCATTGCCTCCTGTCTTCCTAGAACCCCTCAACCCACCACCACATGCTTGCATCGCGAGGGAGTGCAGAACCACCCAGAATCTAATTATGACCCATAACCCCCTAAAATAGAACCACCTAGACGAGAAAACTCGCCATGGCCGCCAACGAAATTAGGAGAGAGAGGGATTTGGCGAGATGGATTTAGACGGGAAAACAAAGGAAAGAGATAGGTTGTTGGATGGGAAAACTCATCATGGCCGCCGACAGAATTGGGAGGAGCAGTCATTGGGGTTTTTGGTGGAAATTGGAAATTTGGGAAGAAAAAAAAAAAAATTAGGAATTGAGAACTGAAAGTGAGGCATGTCTTCATTTTGCGCTTATCAATTTGTGCACTTTGACTAACTTAGGGGAATAATAAGAAAAAAGAAAGAGTAAAAAAAGACAGATAGAGAGTTCCAAAAAATGGAAAGAAAAATAAATATTATTTTTTTGTTATTTTTATTATTCTGTTTTTTAGTCCGACACTGCACTAAACGCTTCACTAAATCAGTCCAACTTAGTGTAGTCTAAGCCAGTCCAGCTTAGTCCATAAATCTAATGCAGTCCGAGATCGTCCGGTGCAATAAACCCACCATTAGAAGATAACAGGTTCTTCAACCCAACTGGAAGAGGCATGCATTGAAGAACAAATGTGACGTTAAATAAGGATACACTTTCTCAAGTGATCAGTAAGCTTCTAAGACAAACATAAAGCAAAATCGGCATGATTTGAAGAGAATCGCAACCAACAAGAGATAAAATATCAAGTTCAAACACTAAAATAACTTTGACTAAAAAAAACACTAAAATAACATTGGTCATTAATACATATCGGATGCAAATCAGCATAACAAGATAAATATCCATCGGCTCTAGCGAGACTATAAAACACAACAAATTGTGATATTATTACAAAGAAGACAGCCTATGATTGAAACAAATCGACCCACCAAAATAAAAGCCATAGTCCTAAGACCAAAGAACAAAAAACAACGTACCACAACGCTTCCATTGCAAGCCAAATGAAACTTGGAAAACAAACACAAACTAAAAACACTGACCCGCGACAAGAATCGCCTCACTTTTGCCAATTTTTGTCCATATAACGACTACAAGTCTAATCTAATTGGGTGATAAGTTGGAACTAATTCTTGTATCCAGATTCCAACCCAACATAGGCAAACACCTAAGCACCAATTGTGTCACGCAAAGCATGGAGCTGTAGATAGTGACCACCCTTCTCCTTTTGGTTGGTTTTGATTTCACAAGCAACGAAAATATACCATCCGTTCATACTTACTAAATCAATCGATATTTCATCCCAACGACATTCCCTTTTGGCGTTTTGTTACCTCCACCATTTCCGGCCCATGTCGTTTACAATACAATTAAATTATTAATTACCAAACATTGCCGTAGACTCAGTGTCCGAGACACGTAGCGCGTATATTGCTGTCGTATGGTTGCAAAGTTGTACTGTTACTTTGAGTGTTTGATGACTAAGAAACAGTCCGTTGGATGCGTGCCACGTATCGTTGATTGTATGGGCGTGTTGTGCTGATGCGGGTTCGAGTGCGTTACCGACGTGTCGTTTGAAAAGAATTCGCGGGCTTTTTGTGGGGTCTGAATGGAACGGCGCCACGTGACTGGGAGAAGAGAAGCAAGCGCGCCAAGGTCGAGGCAGTGCGCTGTAAAATTACCATTTTGCCCTTCAAGCTCGCGTAGCGTGTCGACCCAAATTTACAAAATCTTACAAGAAATATAATAAAAGTAGCTGGTTTTTTTATTTATTTATTTTTATCATGATTCATTTGTACAAATCAACTTTTGAAAAATATGAATAAATTTTTTTATGTAGTAGCTCCTGCGAATGTTTACCAAACGGTGATGCCACTCAATGTGATGATGAAAGAAAATTTTAAGGGGTTTAATGCCTGATATCCTAGGCGGGGCTGTTTTTCTAATTTTAATTAAATTTATTACATAACATACAAATAAATATCTACTTATACTTAAAAAATATATATAATTGTATGGAAAAAATTTTGAAATGTTATATGAACTTGTACGCATTTTTCAATTTTCCATATAAACTAAAATTTTAAGCAATTTATCATACCAACTTTTTGAAATCATTAATTTGTCATATGTCCCTAATTCTGTTAAGTTTTACATCCAATATAAGTTATGTGCCTCACACATGACTTTTGTTTAGGGTTATTTCGGTCATTTTAATACCTTACTTCCCTTTTATTAAGTTGTATTCAACAAAAAACTGTAGCTTTTCTTGTACCAATACCATCATTTTGAGAGTTTTTTTTTTTTTTTTGAAAAATTCAACACATGAGTTTTAACGTTTACTCGATTACAACAATTTCTCTGCCAAACTTTTTTTAGGAGTTTTCTAGGATCAATTTCTTTACATGTTTTATGATATGAATAACGATTTTTGAATCATTTGTTACTTTTTTTTTTTTTTTTTTTTTTTGCCAAAACGATAGATTTGTTGAATTAGATGTAAGATTAGTTATTGATGAGATTCGAACCTATGTCGTCATGCAAGAGATGAACATCTTTCCACCATTATGATAAAGAGTCACTTGCAATCATTTGTTACTTGTTGGATGAGTGCTAAAATGACTACTAGCCTATAGTAATTCAAATTTTCAGTAATGGTAAATCTTTTTATATTCTCGTGAAAGGTAATTTCCTTTTTTTTTCTTTTTTTTTCTTTTTTTTTTTTTTTGGATTTTTCACCAAAGAAAACCACAAATGGCATAATAGTAATTAAACCCCAACTTAGTGTCATTTTCTTCGTAGGTGGACTAAACGATGCAAATTTCAAAACCTTCCCCATGCAAAGCGGCCCAACCCATCTCTGTCCCTCTCCTTTCAATAACGCCGTACTGGTCGCCGTCCACACGTTTCTCTGTTGCAGCTTCACTCTCTCCTTCCCCACTCCTCTGCACTTTCTCTCTCTCTCCTCTGCTCTCTCTCTCTCTCTCTCTCTCTCGTGTGTTCAATCAACTCATAAAAAAGAAGCTTTGTGTTGTTATACGAGGACACGCGTCAACCTAATCCCCCGCGAACCCTAATCAAAACCAAATTTTCCAACCTTTCTGTATTTTTTTTTTCAACTTTTCTCTCACTTGTAGTTTATTTTTATTGTTTTTTATTTAAATTTAACAGAAAAAAAGATTAATTTTTTATTGGGAGGAGATTGTTTATTATAATTACCAGTGGTGTCGTCGTGTAATGGAGTTCTCCATCAAGAAACCGTTTAAATCCCATGGCTCTGCCAAGCATATGAGGAAGATATCCGCCGGAGCAGAAGACATCAGCCACGAGGAGCTCCCTATTCTTCTGGATCACGACCACCGCCACCACACCAAGCCGATGACGGACGTCGATTTGGCCGACCGCCGGGAAGTCATCGTCAAAATCGACGAAGGCGCAGATTCGTCCACAAGCACCAGCGACCCTGCCAAAAATGGCAGGAAGGTTTGGCGGCAGTCCAGCATCGATTTCTGGCACGGGGAAGGCAACGGCGCTGGCAATGCCGAGAATTTTGATCTCGTGCAGCGTGGGAAGACGGATGAGGGGACTGGGGAGGATCCGCCGTCGAAGCTGATTGGGCAGTTCCTGCATAAGCAGCGAGCCTCCGGCGACATGACGCTGGATATGGATTTGGAGATGGAGGAGCTGCAGAGCGAGCGCGATTTGCCGCCCCTCGCCGAGTCGCCGAGTCCGAGGAACTCGCGCAACTCGAAGGAGCTCAAAGTCTCGTTCCAATCGCCGGCGCCGGACCTCACCGATACGCCGCAAGCCGAGTCGGTTCGGAGGCGATACAGGGAGTCCCCCGATGAGGAGCGGCGCCGCAGCGAGAGGTTGAGCAACGGACAGGACGACATCGTCCGGTGCACTTCCAACGCCTCATTCCGCCGAGAGCCTTCGTTCTCGAACAAGTCCGATTTGTTGAGAATAAAGACCAAGTCCAGACTAATGGACCCGCCCGAAGAGCCGGATTTCAAGTCGGGCCGGATCCCGCGGTCGGGACAGATCCCGAAATCGGGTCAGATGAGGTCCGGGTTGCTGAGCCGCGGCGGCGACGACGACGACGACGACCCGTTTCTGGAGGAGGACGTGCCGCACGAGTACAAGAGGGAGAACTTCAACGCATTGACGCTGCTTCAGTGGGTAAGCTTGGTTTTGATCATTGGGGCGGTGGTTTGCACGCTGACGATTCCAGTTCTGAGGGAGAAGAGCTTGTGGAAACTGAAATTGTGGAAGTGGGAGGTCTTGATTTTGGTTCTGATATGCGGGAGATTGGTTTCGGGTTGGGGGATTAGGATCATAGTGTTTTTTGTGGAGAGGAATTTCCTTCTGCGGAAGAGAGTTCTGTATTTCGTGTATGGAGTCCGAAAGGCGGTGCAGAACTGCCTCTGGCTCGGCCTGGTTCTGATAGCATGGCATTTCATGTTTGATAAGAAGGTGGAAAGGGAGACCAATAGCGAGGTGGTCGCTTATGTGACGAAAATCTTGTTCTGTCTCTTGATTGGAGTGTTGCTGTGGCTGGTGAAGACGTTGATTGTGAAGGTGCTGGCTTCGTCATTCCATGTGAGGTCGTATTTTGATCGGATTCAGGACTCGCTTTTTAATCAGTATGTGATTGAGACGCTGTCCGGGCGGCCTTTGATTGAGATGCAGAATGCGGAGGAGGAGGACGATAGGCTGGAGGATGAGGTCAGGAAGCTGCAGAATGCCGGGGCTACTATGCCTCCGGACCTCAAGGCAAATGCATTCCCGTCCGCTAGGATTGGGAGGGTGATTGGGAGTGGTTCGATAAGGAGTGGGAGGGTGATTGCGGGTAGCGGGCTTATTGGGAAGAGCACCAAGTATTCTAGGCCACTTTCCAAGAAGGCAGAGGAGACCGGGATCACGATTGATCACTTGCATAAGCTCAATCCCAAGAATGTGTCTGCTTGGAATATGAAGAGGCTGATGAATATTGTTAGAAAAGGGCATCTTACGACGCTTGATGAGCAGATTCTGGATGCCACTGGTGAGGATGAAGCTGATACTCAGATCAGGAGTGAGGTTGAGGCAAAGGCTGCTGCTAAAAAGATATTCCAGAATGTGGCTAGGCGTGGTTCCAAGTAAGTTTCGAATGTTCCCATCTTCGTTATAATCACACGGGTTTACGAGTTGATCTGGACTGTTACTTGGTTTTACCTTGTTATGGTGTTTCTAAACTTCGGTTCCTATTTGTTTCTTTTGTGGTCCTGATTTTCCATCAGTTATTGTCTTCTTCACATTTGGAATGCCTAGTGAATTCTATTAGCTGTTTTTGTTTCTAATTTTAGATATTCAATGCCATCTGTTGTACGGAAGATATAGATTTATGCTATGTTACTGTTAGTTGACTACTTCATATCACATGATTTGTGCAAGTATGCCATCTGTGTTAAGGTGCCAGTTTTGTGCCACGCATATCAAGGGATGATAATATGTTTGAGAAATTAAAAGGGGAAACGAGGAGATGCTCCTAAGTTGACGAGGAGACACTTCTAAGTCAACGAGGAAGTAAGAGAGCAAATAAAAAATAAGAATACAACCTAGAGTGAAAAAATGCTATATGCCAATGTTTTCTGCACTTATTGTTTTGAAGACCATAGAAACCCTTAGAAACATAAAAGTGGGTAATCTTCATTTTCATTTTTTCATTTTTTTCTCTTGATTTTGTCTCCCTTACATTCTATCTTTTGATCGAATCTGACTTACCCATTCTTCTTTTAGGTTCATATACCTGGAGGACTTGATGCGTTTCATGGAAGAAGACAAGGCTGTGAAGACCATGAGTCTTTTTGAAGGGGCATCTGAGCACAAGAGAATCAGCAAATCTGCCTTGAAAAATTGGGTGGTAAGTTTCATATTTTAAGTGTTGGACTCTGAAACAAACCCTCATGTATGAACGTGAATGCAACTCTGCAGGAGAGTTTCATGTTAGAGTGTTTAAAACCCCCTACGTCATCAAAACAATGCCTGAACGTTGTTTTTATTAGCTTGATAAGTAACGTGCTGAATTGGTTCCAGGTCAGTGCCTTCAGAGAACGGAGAGCACTTGCTCTGACGCTGAATGATACCAAAACAGCTGTGAATACACTTCATCGCGTGGTGAACATAATAGTTGCCATTGTTATAATTGTTATATGGCTTCTGGTTCTAGGAATTGCCACCAGCAAATTTCTCTTGTTTGTGAGTTCTCAGCTTGTGGTTGTGGCATTTGTCTTTGGTAACACCTGCAAGACGATATTTGAAGCAATCATATTTTTATTCGTGATGCATCCATTTGACGTGGGAGATCGTTGCGAAATAGACGGAGTTCAGGTACATTTCCATCTTTATCTGTGTCACATGCGAAAGTTTTTTTCTTTTCAATGTGTGGTGCCTAATTTGTTTATCAATCACTCTCAGATGGTAGTTGAAGAAATGAACATCTTGAGTACAGTTTTCCTAAGGTATGACAACACAAAAATCGTGTACCCAAACAGCATCCTCGCGACTTTGCCCATCCTTAACTACTATCGTAGTCCTGACACGGGAGATGCTATTGAGTTCTGCATCCATGTATCAACTCCGCCAGATAGGATTGTTTTAATGAGGCAAAGAATAATCAGGTATGCAGAACTATCTTTTGTCACTTCATACTTTAAAATATTGTATTAGTTTTGTGAAAACGCGGAAAACCTCAACTCTTAACTGTAATGTCTGGTTAATAAATTATTTCATGTGGTTTGCGATTACAGTTACATCGAGAACAAGAAGGAGCACTGGTATCCAGCACCAATGATTATAACGAAGGATGTAGAAGAACTAAATAGGGTACGGTTTGCAATTTGGCCTCAACATAGAATGAACTTCCAGGACATAGGAGAAAGGTTTGTAAGGAGAGGCTATTTGGTCGAAGAGATGGTACGCATATTCCAGGAGCTTGACATCCAGTTCCGCCTTCTGCCTATTGACATAAACGTCCGAGCCATGCCTGGCATGACTGGCCAGGTTCCCTCTAATTACACGGCAACTAAAGCCGATTGAGGGAACAAGGTAGTCCATGAAAACTTTTCCGATCTTGCCAAGAAGCACATAGAAACTTCTACATCCCCTGGCAGGCAAGTTGTAGAGAAGCACAGGGAATCAACATCGTCCGGATGCAGTAGGACCGTGTAGAGAAAAGGAAAGGATGATATCCATCTGATATGGTTTGATGGGTTGATCTCTCTAAGTTGGTTGCCTTCAGTCTTGAAATAGGGCAAACAATGGTGTACATTTTTTCTCTCTGATTTTGTAGATTTTTCGTAAAGTTGTTATTACTCTCAATCTCTCTCAATATCTTCATCTCTATATATGTCTATGCATTTTTGTGTTACTGCTTATCTATTTGTAAAACTCAAAAATTACCAACCAATATTGGAGAATGTCTTTTGCACTTGACAAAGTAGAAATTGTTATTGGGACTATGGAAAGGTCACCGTGCTATTTTCCCTTACAAAGAATATGAGAGAAAGTGCACATGATGTGCATAACGAGTTTGTAGGAGTGCTAATGATAGTTTTCTTCATGACAAAATGATATTCGAAATTACACTAACTTAAAAAGAGAATTCGAACTCATATAAACAGGTGGGCTCCCATAACTACTTTGAAATTTTACATGTCGACTACTTTGGCAATCTAATGCCTAAAGTTCGAGTTATTATACTTGTGCTACTCCAGTGATTATCTTCTGTATCATCTATCTAATAGAGGTAAACGAGTGAATTTTCACTTTATTAAAACATCGTATGCGAATGGTCAGTTGAGAAAATTATTATATTTTGGCAGTCTAATAACTAAAATTATGAGTTATTCTACTTGTGCTACTCAAGTGATCATCTTCTGTGTCATTTCTCAAATTGAGGCAAACAACCGAGTGAGTTGAGAGTTGGGTGTGGATAGTGGATAAACAGAAGCCCTTCTGACCTAGCCACTCCCTCTCTTTTCTCTCCAGCAGAAGCCCTTTCTCGTTGCTTTATGTTGCTAACTCATTCCTAACCCCTTACCTTCTCTTTTTTCTTCTCCTCGTTAATCTTTGGTCTGTGTCCTACCCTCTGCAACCTATGGTTGTCGATTTCGAGGTCACAGTCTCGGTCGTCCTCGTTGTTTTCCCGACAAGTCTTACTGGTTTTATCCATGGCTTTCTTGTTTTGTTGCCTTCCCTCTCTTCTCCTCCTCCTTGTTGCCCATGCTTCTTTTTCTAATTCCATTTATGCAGCCCTATTCCTTCACTCCCTTCTTCCCTTTTTTCCATTGCCTACATCTCCATCTCCGACCCCGCTTCACCTCCCCTTAATCCCTACCAAAAATCAGATCTTTGAGTTTTGGACTCGATTTCCGATGTGGACCTCTACCCTACTGCCCTCTACTTTACCGGCATGTATAAAATTTTGGGTGAAGTGTTATGCAGCCTCTGTCGTAATAAGGGTGTTTTACACATCCCCTTGGCCCTCCCCACCCCGTGTTATATCAACTTGGTTCGTTTCTTGCAGATGTGGTGGTTGGTGGTACGGATCTAAATGGCTCGGTAGATTGCACAGCTCTGAGATCTTATTTTTTATGTGGATTTTGTCTCTTTTTTTTGGTTAATTTTGATGTGCTTGACTCTTCGTGGATCCTACTTCATTCCAGTTTCTATATGGTTGTCATTCCGATGATTGCTGGCAAAAGTTCGGTTGTGGAGGGCTGCGTTTATGTGATGGATATTAGATTTTATTTCTTTTAGTCTTATGTTTTCATTTTTAGGCCTCTATTGTTGTGGAATTGGGCATCCCACTGTTTGTCTTGAGCCATTGGTTGGCTTTGTATTTTGTTTTAAGTTTAATGAAGTTAAGCTCTTGTCCAAAAATAAATAAATAAAGGCAAACAAGTGAATTTTCACTTTTGTGGGACATTGATTTTTTGGGCGCATGACACGTGGCACCTTTGGTGGCAACAAGGACTGGTCAAGTTTCCTAGTCAGAATCAAAGTAAGCTATTCCAATGGGCTCGCTAGTCAGATGTGTAGTCAAACTGTGATATCCCATCTCCAAAATTATTATTTTATTTTATTCTTGACGTATTTCGAAGATTTGATTGGAACTAGTTCTTTATTTCTCCAAATTTGAGAAAAATGAAGTGAGAGGTACTTTAGTTATTTCAAATTTTCTCGACCTTTTCGGTCAACTCTTGAATTGGTTAGGTATAGTTCGATCCCATGAGTGCGTAGACATAAACAGATCTTATTTCAGAGTCAGAACGGAGAAGTTAGAGTTGTTTGAAGTTGGTGGCATTTTGGTAATTTTACCAAAATGCTATAAATGGGAGTGAAACCTCCAAAAAAGGGAGAGGTTTCTGAAAATGGAAGGGGGTAGCGGTTACTAACCCGTTTTAGGGGAGATTTGGATCCATTAACCCACAAACTTGACCCACTTGTATCTTCTTCATCCGAGCTCCATTTTGGGTGATTTTGGTGTCCATGGAAAGCTTTTGATGAACCCTACATCTCTGTGGTGTTAGATTTTCCAATTTCTTTTCCATCTTTGCAGTTCGAAGCCACAAAGCCCACGACTTTTTCGGCGGTTTTATCATTTTTCCGGTGATTCCGGCAACCCTTTCCTTCGAGTGAGATGCTTTCGTATTCATTTTAGAGTTAGGGGTTTAGAACCCTAGAAATCTGGTTTTCTCCGGTGAATTTGGACGGTTTCCGGTTAGAATTTATCGTCGGTCTAGTTGTGAAAAGTGTTTCCCTTGTTGAGCTCTAGCTACCACGTAAATTTGAGTTCATCTAGTTAATGTTGAAAATTCGGGGTTTCTAAACCATCCATCTTGACTTCCACCGCGTGTGGCGGTGCGTGGGGATCGTTCACGAGTGTTGTCTAGGTTCTAAATACCTTTTAGTGACCTTGTGAACCTATGTCTAGCTCGGTTTCCCAAAATTCAATTGTTTGGTGTGGTGATCAATTTGGACCGCCACTTGTTTGTGTGATTGACGACAATCCAACCGTTGGATCATAATGAAATTTTAGTATGTTATTCTAGAAACATAATGTGGACTTTGGGAAGTTATGGATCATAAATCTGATGTGTGGATCTTCAAGATCGAATTACGTAGAGTGGTGGACCTTATCGTTGACCGAGAGTTGAATTGTTGTCAACATGTCTCATTACATTCTAAATAATAAAATTAGTACCATGGGAGACTTAAGTGAAGTCTAGTGGCCTACATTGGTTAGAGAGTGACTTGAACATATGTGATATGGTTATTACCTTAATTTCTTATATTGGTATCATCTGTGAATATGACTTGGTTTTATAATGTGAGTTCTATTGAAATGTAATTATATATATATATATATATATATGTATGTATATATTTAGCCATAGACCTATGTTTATTAAACATGATTTGGCTTGTGTACTGATGATGATCGTGATATGTGTTTTGATGTGCATATTGAAAGGTGGTTGATTTGCATGGATGGTATGATATGATATGATGAAATGTGAGTGACTTTAATATATGTGAATATGAATTGGTTTTATAATTATGTTTCCTATAAATTGTTAATTTTTATATTTAGCCATCGAGGTAGTTTATGAAGTGGGATTTGATGTGCATATTGGAAATATGGTTTGTT
Organism: Pyrus communis; assembly: GCF_041283825.1. Classification (NCBI taxonomy): domain Eukaryota; kingdom Viridiplantae; phylum Streptophyta; class Magnoliopsida; order Rosales; family Rosaceae; genus Pyrus; species Pyrus communis. The sequence goes on from NC_142569.1 coordinate 15,941,840, forward strand.
TTATATGATTGGCTTGATTTGATGAAAGGTGAGGGCTAGTAGTGGACTAGGACCCTGCTTGGTTAATCCACATTGGGGGGTCACTAGTGGTCTTACTTGGTTAGTCCGCATTGGGGGACAATACTATATGCATGGATCGCGCTTGGTTAATCCGCAGTGGGCGATCCTTATAGCCATGTATGCTTCGGAGTGATCGTGCTTGGTTAATCCGCATTGGGTGATCACTTCCTAACAGTTGTAGGAGTAACTCTGCTTGGTTAATCCGCATTGGGGGGTCACTGCCTGCTTGGTTACTTTCTTAGGGGTGACTCTGCTTGGTTAATCCGCTTTGGGGGCGCCATTTCCTGTTTGGTTACTTATGTAGGCTTCGGTCAAACTGCATCCTTCTAGCCCTACTTTTCATTGTGTTGTATGAGATTATGGTTGTGAGATATTGTGATTTGTTTCAGACGAACCGTTGAATGTCTAAGTGACTTCTTCAGAGTTTTCAAAGGTTTGGTATTGATTTCTTATGAATGATTTATATTCAAGGTTTATAAATTGTGATTGATGGCTGGTTTTATTATTGTATCACATGCTTATATTATTGTCACTCACCCGAGCCTCGCAGCTTATCTGAGTGCCTGATTTGCCAGAGCACCAATCCCATAATGTAGGCATTGACTTTACATATAACAGGTATGGGTAGATTATGAGAAACCGCTTAATATTTTGGTTCCGTTGAGTGGTCCGGAACCCGATGTTGTTGGATTCCGTTGAGTGGTCCGGAATCTTTGCTCTTGTTCATTCCATAAGGTGATCATAGAATCCTAAATTTGAGTAGATGAGAATTACCCACAATAGATATTGTGAAATAAATTAGAATTACCATGTTTATTACTCATAATCCAAGTGGGGAATTATATAGAGTTTCTTGATTAATTCGTGAAATGTTATGTTATCGCACTGTTTGATTAACGTAATTAAATGCTAAGATCGTTCATCTTAGATTCATGAATTGATTAATTGACGGGATTGTGGAATGACGTTGGATATGAGTGTGGTTATTATAAGTATTTTAGTTGATTAATATTTCTAGAGAAAAATATGTACTTTGTTAATTCTTAAATATGTTACATGCTATGAAATGCGATTTTATGTGGGAAACGTGATGAATTATGTGATGGATGAAGTGGAAATGTTAATCGTCATGTAGGATTGTTATGTTGGATATCGTTGTTATTGTTATGATTAGACTTGTTGATAAATGTGGCTAGAGAATGGTATTGTGCTTCGTTGGTTTTTTTGAAATGATATATGTTGTGAATTGCGGTATCATGTTGCAACATAATGACCTATATATAGATGAAGGGGAAATCATGATTTTCAGGTAGGTTTGTTATGTAACCCTGAGTCTAGTAATTTCATGCTTGTCAAGTTCTATTGATTGATTGAGAAATGTTATGCCTTTCGACTTAATCGGACTGTGGTATATGTCAATTATTGTGCATGATGAACTACGAATGGCTTGATCCGTGTTTAGGGTACGTAGGCAGTTTAACGGGGAGGTTAGATCTAGCCATAAAGTATACAAAAAATTACTATGCGATTCGATTATTGAGTTGTGCTTTGCCCATATTCCGGAGGATGGGGTATGATAGATACGGATTTTTGGTGACGTCACATGTCAATTCTGGACGTATGTCGGGATTGAGACGTGACACAAACAGTCATTCTGCAACCTGTATTACTTGTCTCCCAAGTAAGGAAATCCTAATTAAAGTTAAATTAGGATATCTTGGGGATTAGACAACATAATCACAATCCTAGGAGGATTGGATATCTCATCCTAGATTTCTTCCTAAATAGTCTCCCAATTTAATTAGGATTACTTTCTCTACAAGGATTCTGAAGATCTCTACAAATACCCTAGCTTGGGTATTTATATCTCTAATCAAACATAGCTGCAGTCACACTCACATCTCCTTCTAGTATATTATTGTCTATAAGACGATCTGCAAGACTACCATACACATACTATCTCTCATATACGTTGCTGTTTATGAGTAGACACATCATCATCTCCTTAACGCCCCCGACATAGGTTATTCATCAAGGATGGTTTAGGATGTATTGCACATCATACCATTCTTTCTTAGAACTGCACTAGCGGCTTCATTCTCTTTCCTGGAGATATGTGGGCAGTCCGATCAAGATTCAATCACACCCTTAATCAACCTTTTTCTTCCCTCGCTGGAGATCATGGGCAATTCCCAACTAGATCTCGCCTTCGTCTGCAGATGTGTGCGATTTTGATTCCAACAATTGGTGCTTTCATTGAGAATGAACTCATATTCCCCTAGATAGAGACCCCTGCCACGAGCGACGATGAAAGCAAAAAAATTCTAAAGATGGAACCTTTGATTAATGCTCCAGAGGACAAATCTCTTGCAATTTGTAACAACTACCAATTATGATAACTCACACGAACAATGCTTTTTGTATGGATTTGTTGCTACTACTGTCCATGATCAAGGACTGTGTTTTCCCAGCAAATACAAAAAAGGAGGGTTTCTAATACCTTTAGTTATTTGATTTCAATATCTTATTGCTTTCAAAAATTTAAATCCCTTTATCATGAAACAACTAAGAACACAATATGACTAATTGTTATCGTCTTACAAAAGGGATATATGCTGATTACACATCCCTTCTTCTTTTCACATCTTGCAGTGTTTGACTAACTCAGTCAAACATCATTCTGGTGGAGACAGTAACTCCAACAATGATACGGCTGATCCGACGGGAATGACAAAGTCTGATGGGAAGAAATTCACTAGGGGCAAGTCACCCCTAGAAAAAGCACAAACATCAACTCCAAAATAAAGCAACGATCATACTCCCCAACCAGGAAGTAAAGGCAGGTTTGCCTCTGTACAGATCAACACCTCGCAAGTTCGACTCATGGACTTCTCGTTTGAAGTTTAAAATCAACTTTCCATGCAACTCAGCCCAAGTCCTTCAAACACTTCGACTGGGGGCAATGTAATGATGCCTAAAACCCGTTTCTGCACACTCGAATGATTTTTAACAACTGATTTCCTGAAGCCACTTAGTACTACAATCTAGCGGTATTCCTCTTCACTTGTAAGGAAGAGGTCTTAAGTTCGTTTCTCTCTAAAGGTGAATTTAGACCACATTATTGCTAGCTCATTGTAAGGCTAAGCCCATCCCCATCCCCATCCCCATCCCCTTTAGTGTTGAAAATATTGTTTGTTCAAAACAACTAACTTCCCAAATGAATTTTGACACAAAGTCAGTTGGAGACAAAAGCTAAGATGATGACGATTGTTGTGTCAAAATTTCATAATTTCCTACATAGCCAATCCTTCTAGTTCTTCACGCAAAAGACACTCGAAGTTGCATTCCCGTCAGAACCGAACCACACATCCGTGGAAAAACAAATATTTTTATTAAAACAATCCTAAGTTAATGGTTTTTTTTTCTTTTCTTTTTGATAGGAAGATGGAATAGTGGTTTTTTTTTTTTTTTTTTTTTTCCTTTCCCACCCCACCCCACCCACACCAGGCCTCGAACCTGGACCTAATCTACCCCAAAACTAATCCATGGGTGACAAAAAAAATATGATGTCATCAGTTTGGTCTGGGCCAACTCAGATACACAAACAAATGGGTCCGTCCAATGGCAAGGGAGGCGGCTGATTTCTGACAGAGCGAGAGTGAAGCGGGTGGCTTTACTCTTGCAGTTCACTTCGAAATTAGGAGGGAAAGAAGAGAGAGAGAGAGAGAGAGAGAGGGCATGAGAGAGAATGGGAATGGCGAACCTGTCGAGCCTCGTCCACGAGCTCCGAGAGCGCATAGCGGCCTCCTCCACTCCTCCTAGCAACCGTTACGACGACGACTTGGTGATCCGATTCCGCGCCGTCCTCCCTGACCTCCTCCGTGCCTCCGTCGTTCCATCTCCCCCAGGTACCTATTCCCACCTTCTCTCTCTGTAGTAAAGTACAATGCGACGGCGTTTTGAGTGTAACTTTTCACTGTTTGCAGCGAACGAGCGAGAAGTGATAGCTGTTTTGAAGCTCATCGTTATCACTGCTAGGCATTTGCCCGGAGTTTTCTATCATGGAAAGGCCACCGCAATTCTTCCTCTGCTCGGTCGCATCTTGCCTTTCTTCGCAGAGCCCTCGTTCCGGTAAGCGAAGGATTTCAATTTTCATTCACCAATGTTTAATTGCTTTTCAGCCTCTTTTGCTTCGATTTGGGAAATTGAAAACTGCGAAAACGGATTTGGGGATTGAAAAATGAGCTCATTCCGCGCGAACAGTATGTGATTGTGGTTATTTAGATCGCTTTTCTTTGTGATTTTATGCTGAAGAGTAGTTTCTGTTGTTTTAGTTCTAGGCATGGAGTAATATTTGAGACTGTCGGACCACTTTTAGCGCTACTTCGTACTGGAGAACGGGATGCCTACCGTCAATTTTTCATTGATTCCATGCTTGTTGTTCGAGGTAAGAACGCAATGTTGTTCAACAAGATGTTATAGTTTGAGTATTTAACAAGTTTTTTTTGGTTTTTCGTACTGATCCATTAGATGGGGTAGTTTGGGATTTGGACCTTTGTATGCACACAAGAAAGCTCATATGTCTTTGTCTTTGTTCAGATATTTTGTGTGTGGCATCAGTCTGTGCAGACGCTTCAAATATTACGGATTTGACGAAATTGACTTTAAGGTGTTTTTGTGAGTCCTTCAATGGAATTTTTGATGACCCTGATCATCTTGGGGATCTTCCGGCAAGTAATAAACCGGATGATGGGATTGGTGTCTTGATTAACCTTATGGGCAAAACAAGGTGGCAACCTTTTGCAACCTGGATGATAAAGCTTCTTGGTAAATGCTTAACCGAAGGAACTCTGTATGTGGAAGGACTCATTAATATGCCTTTTGTTCTGGACGCATGTTCCCTCTTATGTTATGGGGATGCTGATTTGCAGATGGTGAGCATTGATTGCTTTATGCTGGCATTCTTAGTATAGAATTCAAATTTATGGTGTTGGTGCAACATGAAAGAAATATTATAAAGCTGATTCAGTTTCAGATATGTAAGCAGCCTTGTTCTGCAAAATTCTAACTATTTGAATTTTATGCAAGGCATGTTTTGAATTTGCACGTGTCGTTGGATCAGGGATAAATTATGACATCCTTCCTCACCAGAATATTATTCAGTCGATATCAACTATCTTAAGGGAGGACAAAGAGGGGTTTCCTGTGTTCAGGTCTGTCTTTGAATGCTCAAAACTTTGATTGTTTGCTATTAAAATTTTATTGGAGTGCAAAGTGAAAATCACCCTGTTGAATGAACTTTCAAGGCAATGTTTCTCATTTTGTTACAATTATGATACTATTTTGGGTCAAATTGATTAGTATTAACTTTTATCCCATTAAATCACATCACGGTGTTGTAGACCTCTCTCATTAGTTCATCTTCTTTTTTGCATTTAGAAACATCACGTTTAGTTCTTAGGGTCTTGTGAGTTTCTTAGGGTCTTGTGAGTTTACTGCTGAACTTTTCCATTAAAATTCTCGATGATTGAGAAGCACTTGTCTCCGAGTTGGGTTTGTACACAATCTTGATGTTTAGGGACACTCTGTACGGTGCTGGGTTTCAAGTTGATTATGCATGAAACAGAAGAGAAGTGAATTTAGACTTGTAAAGACAGGTAATGCATGATGTTCTGTGGCAGATATCATATATAGATAGGCAAACCTGCAGGCATTTATGTGGTCTGTAGCACATGGTTCAAAGAGTCATTAGTGCGTTTGGTCATTATTATGTATTAGTGGTCTTTGTGGCATAATAAGTGTTATTTTTGGGGAATTTTATTTTGTTGTATATGTGACTTATAAATGAAATCCTCACATCCAGTATTTATTCTAATTTTACCTTGGCATGCCAACACTTGGGCTTACATTGCAGAAACATCGTTTATGATTCGTCCTTGGGTGGTTGCCTTGATGCATTACACTGTAATTGCCCTGAAGATGTTGTTGAGCTAACAGCTGCCGATTTAGTAGATGTCTTTTCTCATTCAATGGGGAGAACCAAAAGCCAGGAGCTTAAGGTTAATAATCATGTTTCGTCTGCTGTCTTTGAGAAAATTATTTATTCTTTTGACCCATTCATGCCCTGTGGATTGGTAACAGATCTGAGGGATTGCTTTGTTCTAGGGTCCTGAAAATAATTTCTATTTCAGGTTGCGCTGTGCAATGCATACATACGGATTGCAAAAATATGCTCTCCTAATATCTGGAGGCCAGAATCTCTCCTTTATGTGCTTTCTTATCCAGAACCCTGCTTCTCATTGATAGATTGCCTACAAGTAGCTCTCTCTATACTTGGTCCCAATCTTGTTGGATGGAGAATTACAAACAGTAACTGTCAGAGTTTATCATCACTAAGTGACAAATCAAATGAAAACTTGAGGGTTGGAGAAAAAAGGCCTATAGACGATTTGGACACTTTCAAGAATAAACGGCAAAGGGTAGATGAAGATATTATGAGTTTGCATTCTAATTTTCAGGGGGAGCACAAGCGTACTCATACAGTTGCTTGTGAAAGAGAGAATTATGCAGATTATATGCATAAATCGGTACTTTCTTTTGTTGAATCTTTAGAACCTCCTGGTGTCCATCCTGATTCTTTAAGACCAGATGCCGCATTAAGAGCTCTTAGCATGCTTTGCATTGCCTTCTGTAGTTATCCAGAGACCAACCTGTCACTAAGCATCTTTCGTCAGATGTACACATGGATGCCACGGGTATTCCAGCAGGTATGTTGGTTTAGATTTGTGGACTTTTCATTAGCGTACTCATTTTCACCTACTACTAAATGAGAGTTATATTATGTAGGCAAAGCAAGGAATTTCAGTTGCACTTGATATTTCCATCTACCTGGAAGGAATTCACAGCATGCTGCTTTTGCAGAGTAAGTAGATGGGTCCTCAAGAAGGGTCTTGCTTTTGCCATATTGATGTGTTACCTCAGTTTTTGTTCTTAAATTATTTCAAGATAATTGATAATCTTTTATGAGAGTTCTATGTTTCTTCCAGATGAAGTCTTTCTTCCTTTTCTTTCATCTTTTCTCGGAGTACATTGGGTGTTGTCTTTTGGTAAATGCTGAGTATCCAAGCCTGATCATCTCATTTTGTGCACCTTCTTGGTTAATAAATGGTACCCATTCTGAAGTCAGAAAAGAGGCATGATTTCACATTGGATATTAATCTCATTTCTTGGTTAAAATTTCCCCTGAAGATGAGTCTTAGTTGTCAGAGATGCACCAATGACCGAGATCTCCCATATGGAACTCCAGTGTGTGTGTGTTTGATAGTTCTCTTTCAGTGATGCTGGGAATGGTGTGCTATTGTTGCACTGAATTTTCTTTTGTCTGTATTCTTACTAACACCCCATTCTATGGGGTTTGACTGTTAAATACTGGAGTTCCAGGCATAAGTTGTGATTCCATCATTGTGAATGTTAATAGTTTTATGTTTGTATCCAGGTCCCTTAATGATGGAGAGTATGGGGTTCAAAAATAAGAATGTTGCTGTAGACCTTGTATGCATCCTAAAGCTTCCGTGGACCTATCCTCGTGTAGTTCCTGACCCACATCCTCTGTGGAAACTTAAATGCATCTCTGTTCAAGTTGCATGCAAACTTGGTAATATAACAAGTACTGAAACTCAGCTTGAAGTCCTGGATTTGAGCCTTCATGATGAATTTGAAGAAGTTATTATTGAAGCTATAATCTCTATGCCTATGATTGTCATGTGGTCTGGTGTTGGTTGGCTGCCACATATATCAAGAAGGCTTGTTGAGTAAGCGAACACTTTAAGTTCACTTATTTTGTCTTGCATTTTCACATACATTATTAGTAATATATGTAATTAAAATTCTTAAATGTATGAATACATTGATAATGCCCGGAGATAGAAAATGGGACTCTATAATTAATGTCATTGGTGAAAAAAGAGAAAATTATGAAACTTCTCTTCTTGCTTGAAAAATAATCACAGAAATGGGTTATCAGGGATGGCCATATGCAGGGAAACTGGCAACTCTTACAGTCTTATGTAAACTGTATTTGGAATGGTATTCTGTTTAACTACTTGGGGTATTTGGGAGTGGAATGCTTTGCAATGCCTTTGTAGTTTTGGCTTGCCCTATACTTGCACAATAAGTTCTAGAGTCCTGATGATGTGATTATAGAAGTAATAATGTTATACTAACTCTGCTGTTCCTTAAATTACATTTTTATCGCACTTACAGGTTCTTGGGGGGAGAGAGAAGTGAGAAGGTTAAGAATATTATTCCCTCTTCTCTTGGTTTTTTGTCATGCCTGTTTGGTTCTTGTAATGATGGAGATGGTATGAATAGAAGTCGGTGCAAATTAGTTTTAAATATGAATAATGAGAAATGTAGCCAAACAGTGGATTATCTTCTGCAAGGATTCTGGTGTTCGGAGTGTGACAAAAGTGTTCAACTCAATACTGAGTCATGTTCAAAAGTGATATATCCACCTGATATGCACAACAGAGAAACGAGTTTGGATTGTGATTTTGCCCATCTGCAGTCTCTGTTTCTCAAACTTCTTTATGATGAATCATCGGAGGAGGTCCAAGTTGCTTGTGTGAAAAATATTCGCCGAATATTTGTACATGGGAGCATAAGGAATCTGATTGTGTCTAGATTTGAATGGATTAAATGTGTGGAATATTTACTCCTTAATGGGAAGAAGGCTGTAAGGGATGCATTCTGCACTCAGATTAGTTCATTCCTTGAGGATTCTTTTTTGAGCTGCTTATTTCCTGTTGAGGACGCATCGAATAAAAGTAAAGAACAAGAGTTTTTTAACATAATGAAGCATGCCTTTTCAGAAACTAAAGATCCCCAAATCTTTGAGACTCTTTTGGAATCTACAGCAGAAATAATGATTGCAGTTGACATTCACAGTCAATTGTTCTTGTTTTCTGTATTATTGTTGGTTGATCAGCTTGATAATCCACACATGACAGTGAGACTGATGGCATCAAAGTTGATAAAGAAATCTTGCTACTTTCATCTTAAAGGAGGATTTGAACTAATCCTTTCAAAAGTTGTTCATGTTCGAAATGAACTATTTGATTATTTATCTGTGAGGCTGTCTAGCCGTCCAATTATGGTCAAAGAGTTTACAGAATCCGTTCTAGGTATTGCAACAGAAGAACTTGTCAAGAAAATGATTCCTACTGTTCTTCCGAAACTTGTAGTGTCTCAGCAGGGTGATGATCAAGCACTTGAAACATTATATGAACTGGCCAAGTGTTTAAACACTGATTTGGTGCCTCTTATAGTTAATTGGCTACCAAAAGTGCTAGCTTTTGCTCTCCATCAAGTAGATGCACGAGAGTTAGTTGTTGCTTTGCAGTTTTACCATACGCAGACTGGTTCTGACAAACAAGAAATCTTCGCAGCTGCATTACCTGCCCTTTTGGACGAACTCATATGCTTTTTAGATGGAGGTGATTCAGATGAGATAAACAGAAGGTATAAAGTTGTACTTCCCCCGTTGTTTTTGCAAGTGCATCCTGTTGGTTATAATGTTCTTTTCACTCAGATATGCCGAAGCAATTCAATACTTTAAATTTTAATTGCTTTCGGCTACTAACTAGCAAAATTGTGAATATCTGTTGCAGGGATATGTATTAGTACAGTTTTTCTGTGCTGCAACAGATGCAAGAATTCTGCCAACGTATTAACATTTCATATATGCTTGCAGGTTAGCAAGAGTTCCTGAGATGATAAAAGAGGTTGCTAGAGTTCTGACTGGTGGTGAAGATCTTCCAAGCTTTTTGAGGAATCATTTTGTTGGCCTTCTTAACAGTATTGACAGAAAGATGCTCCATGCAGAAGACATTTCATTGCATAAACAAGCCTTACAACGTATTGAGATGCTGATTAAAATGATGGGTTCTCACCTTACTACTTATGTGCCTAAACTGATGGTTCTTCTCATGCATGCTATTGGTAAAGAAGCCCTCCAGAGTGAGGGTCTTTCTGTGCTGCATTTTTTCATTGTGCAGCTGGTAAAAATATCGCCAGATAGCACTAAACATGTTATCTCTCAAGTTTTTGCTGCCCTTATTCCTTTTTTAGAGAGACATGACGAAAATCCTATACATCTAGATAAAGTGGTAAACATTTTGGAAGAACTTGTACTAAATAACAGGGCCGTTCTAAAGCTGCATATACGCGAGTTCCCTCCGTTGCCCAGCATTTCAGCTCTAATAGAAGTGAACAAAGCTATACAAGAAGTGCGAGGGTCAATGAAATTGAAGGATCGATTGCGTGATGTCGTTGATGGTTTGAATCATGAGAGCTTAAATGTGAGATATATGGTAGTTTGCGAGTTGAGCAAGTTGCTGAGCCTGAAACAGGAAGAGGTTACAGCTCTGATAACTGCTGAAGGTGGTACAGATATGGATATTTTGAGTTCTTTAATTACATCCTTACTAAGAGGATGCGCAGAAGAATCAAGGACCGCAGTTGGACAGCGGCTGAAGTTGGTCTGTGCTGATTGCCTTGGGGCCCTGGGAGCGGTTGATCCTGCTAAACTGAAAGGATTTTCATGCCAACGCTTTAAAATTGAATGCTCCGATGATGACCTTATATATGAGTTAATTCACAAGCACCTTGCAAGGGCTTTTAGAGCTGCACCTGACACTGTAATTCAAGACTCAGCTGCATTGGCTATACAGGAACTGTTAAAGATTGCAGGTTGTGAGGCCTCTTTAGATGAGAATGCTTCTTCATCCACATCAGAGACTCCTAAGGGCAAAGAGCCTTTAAATGTTGCTGCATCTGGGATTAAGGGTACTGATGGTAGCAGTGAGATGAATAGAAGGGGTCAGAGATTATGGGATAGATTCTCCAATTATGTTAAAGAGATAATTGCCCCTTGCTTAACCTCTAGGTTTCAACTTCCCAATTTTGCTGATTCTTCATTTGTCGGCCCAATTTACAGGCCATCTATGTCATTCAGGAGATGGATATTCTCCTGGATAAGAAAGCTGACTGCACATGCCACTGGTTCTCGTAGCAGCATTTTCAATTCCTGTCGAGGTATTGTGCGTCATGATATGCAGACAGCAATATATCTGCTTCCATACCTGGTTCTTAATGCTGTTTGTCATGGCACGGAGGAGGCACGTCATGGCATAACAGAAGAAATCCTACATGTTCTTGATGTTGCAGCATCTGATAACAGTGGGGATGGAGCTCATGGAGTGAAGGGTGGGAAAATTGAAGTTTGCATTCAAGCTGTGTTCACTCTCCTTGATAATCTTGGTCAATGGGTGGATGACATTAAACAAGAATTAGCTCTTTCCCAGGCTTCTCAATCACTGGCTTCTAAGCAACAAGCATCCAAGACAAGGGATCAAACTCGTAACTCTTCTGCAGATCAGGAGCATCTCCTTGTACAATGTAAATATGTTTCAGAACTGTTGTCAGCAATTCCTAAGGTAACCCTTGCCAGGGCCTCCTTCAGGTGCCAGGCTTATGCAAGGTCTTTAATGTACTTTGAGTCATACGTGAGGGGAAAGTCAGGTTCTTTCAACCCTGCATCTGATAAAAGTGGCATCTTTGATGATGAAGACGTTTCATATCTAATGGAAATATACAGCTGCCTAGATGAGCCTGATGGTCTTTCTGGCTTTGCATGTTTACGTAAATCTATGGGATTACAATTACAGGACCAGCTCTTAATAAACAAAAAAGCAGGAAACTGGGCAGAGGCTTTAACTTCTTGTGAACAAGCTTTGCAAATGGAAACAACATCAGTTCAAAGGCATTCTGATGTCCTTAACTGTTTGTTAAACATGTGTCACCTTCAGGCAATGGTTACTCATGTGGATGGCTTAATCTCTAGGGTTCCCCAGTACAAGAAAACATGGTGCATGCAAGGTGTGCAGGCAGCATGGAGGCTTGGCAGGTGGGATTTGATGGATGAATATCTTAGTGGAGCTGATGAAGAAGGTCTACTTTGTAGCAGTTCTGAAAGTAATGCCTCATTTGATATGGATGTTGCAAAGATTCTCCAGGCAATGATGAAGAAGGATCAGTTCTCAGTTGCTGAAAAAATTGCCCTCTCAAAGCAAGCTCTCATTGCTCCTCTCGCTGCTGCAGGCATGGATTCCTATGTACGGGCCTACCCATTTGTTGTAAAACTTCACCTTCTACGAGAGCTTGAGGACTTTCACTCTCTTCTTGTTGATGATTCTTTCTTGGAGAAATCATTTCAACTGGGTGATCATGGGTTCTCCCAGTTGATGGAGAACTGGGAAAACCGTCTCAGGTTTACACAGCCATCACTCTGGGCAAGAGAGCCACTTTTGGCCTTCCGCAGATTAGTTTTTGCTGCCAGTGCTTTGGGTGCTCAAGTTGGGAACTGCTGGCTTCAATATGCAAAGCTCTGTCGCATGGCTGGTCATTATGAGACAGCAAACCAGGCGATTCTAGAAGCTCAAGCTACAGGTGGACCTAATGTTCACATGGAGAAGGCTAAACTTCTATGGAGCACCCGGCGATCTGATGGTGCCATTGCACAGTTGCAGCAGTCTCTCCTGAACATGCCTGTAGAGATTGTTGGTTCCTCTGCAATTTCATCAATTACTAGTCTTTCACTGGTTCCACTGAACCAGCCGCTGTTAGTTTGTGATACTCAAGCTTTGAATGAGAATCGAGATATTGCAAAGACCCTACTCCTCTATACTAGGTGGATCCAACACACTAGGCAAAAGCAGAAAGAAGATGTATTATGTCTTTATACGAGGGTGAGGGAACTGCAGCCTAAGTGGGAGAAAGGATATTTCTACATTGCTAAGTATTGTGAGGAATTGCTTGCTGATGCCAGGAAACGCCAGGAAGAAAATATAGAACTCAGTGCAAGGAAAATGCCATCAAATAGTGCTATTGTTGGTTCTCCAAATTTAAGCACTGAGAAGCCTTGGTGGTCGTATGTACCTGATGTACTGTTATTTTATGCAAGGGGGCTTCTTAAGGGTCACAAAAATCTTTTTCAAGCACTTCCAAGATTGTTAACCCTATGGTTTGACTTTGGAAGTATGTATCTAACATGTGGCACAGCATCCAGTAAAGAGTTGAAAAAAACTCATGAGAAGGTAACTATTGTATGTCGAAGACGAACTTAAATTTGTTTAGTTACATTTAAACTTTGATTTCTCCATTGTATGTTCCTTTCTTATTTTGTTTAGGTAATAAAAATCATGCAAGGATGTTTGAAGGATTTGCCAACGTACCAGTGGTTAACAGTACTACCCCAGTTGGTTTCCAGAATTTGCCACCAGAATGAGGAAGTTGTTCGATTGGTCAAAAACATAATAACAACTGTTCTCCGGCAATACCCACAACAAGCGCTCTGGATTATGGCGGCAGTTTCAAAATCGACTGTTCCTTCAAGGCGGGAGGCAGCTGCAGAAATCCTACAGGCTGCACGAAAAGGGTTCACCCAAGGAAATACGGGTAGCAATCTATTTGTTCAGTTTGCAAGTCTGATTGATCACTTAATTAAGTTGTGCTTCCATCCTGGTCAGTCAAAGGCAAAAGCGATTAATATCTCAACTGAATTTAGTGCCTTAAAGAGGATGATGCCACTGGGCATTATCATGCCAATTCAGCAGTCTCTAACTGTTAGCCTACCAACATATGACGGGAAGCTCAGTGACTCACTTAGATCTGATATTTTTTCGGCGACTGATCTTCCTACAATATCAGGAATTGGTGATGAGGCTGAGATTCTTTCATCTCTTCAACGGCCTAAAAAAGTAGGTTCTATATCTTATCATACTTGTAATTCAAGTGATTAATCTGTGGTATGCCATAGCAGGGAATATATTGAGAAGGCATCATATTACCAAATTTCTTATGCATGCTGGTTTGCCCTCCTAAATGCTGTTAAAATTATGAACTAGCAGAATAAACCCTCCCACCCCTTTTTTTCTAACTTAATAAAAAGCTAAAATCACATCTGGAAATCAATTCTAAATTTACGTGCAGAGTCCAAATACTGACCGGATAGATTTCTAAAATAACTTGTGGTAAAGCGCAAAAACTGTGGATTTGGAGAATATTTCTGGCGAGTTATCTTTTTCCTATTGTCTCTTGGGCATGTCCTGTGAACTGTCTATTATGTATGTCATTACACATCATCTTTGTAATATTTAATCATTCTCTTTGGCATTTCAGATTGTTTTATTAGGCAGTGATGGCATTGAACGCCCGTTCCTCTGCAAACCCAAGGATGACCTTAGGAAAGATGCCCGCATGATGGAGTTCACTGCAATGATAAACCGGTTGCTGTCTAAATACCCAGAAAGCCGTCTGAGGAAACTCTACATTCGCACCTTTGCGGTAATTCCTTTGACAGAGGACTGTGGTATGATAGAATGGGTGCCTCACACTCGTGGACTTCGGCATATACTTCAAGACATATATATAAACTGTGGAAAATTTGATAGGCAAAAGACAAATCCTCATATCAAACGGATTTATGATCAATGCCAAGGTAAAATACCAGAAGATGTGATGCTGAAGGACAAAATTCTTCCAATGTTCCCCCCAGTATTCCACAAATGGTTCTTGACCACTTTTTCTGAGCCAGCTGCTTGGTTTAGGGCTCGGATTGCTTATGCACATACCACTGCAGTTTGGTCCATGGTTGGCCATATTGTAGGGCTGGGTGATAGACACGGTGAAAACATTCTTTTTGATTCTACAACAGGAGACTGTGTTCATGTTGATTTCAGTTGCTTATTTGACAAAGGCTTGCAGTTGGAGAAGCCTGAGCTGGTGCCTTTTCGGTTGACTCAGGTGAGAGAAGCGTATGCATAAATGTTGTTTCCCCTGTGGCAAGTTTTCTAATACTTTTCTTTTTTTCTTGGAGGAAAAAAGTAAACTATATTTTATTGGGCTGTTTATACATTGGTTGATGAGTACCTCTCCTTCTGCAAAAAGAAAATAAAAAGATAACATCTGTATCCGAAATAAAAATAAAGTCATTGTGTGCTGGTTATCAAAATTATGTAACATGACTAGAGTATTGTAGTCTGAGCACAGTTAATACTTCATCCACTAATGATTGTTATATAATCATATCCAGTCTTAATTGTTTCTTATTACTGGTATTTATTTTCATGGGGACTGTTATGACACCTGCAGAATATGATTGATGGCTTGGGCATCACTGGTTATGAGGGAATCTTTTTGAGGGTCTGTGAAATCACACTTTCGGTACTGAGGATGCATAGGGAGACTTTAATGAGCGTTCTTGAAACTTTTGTACACGATCCTCTTGTGGAATGGACAAAATCACACAAGTCCAGTGGAGTAGAGGTTCAGAATCCACATGCACAGGTTTCAATCTTCCGTTATCTCCTATTGACGTTGTTGTGACAGGTTTACCTTAACCATCATATTTTTTTTTAAATGTAAAGTTAGTAATGGCATTGACTTATAATTTCATAATTGATCTAAGTTGGGATTTTCGCAAGGCCTTCCATGTTGAACTGTTGCAAGTTGACTAAAAAGCAATTCTTACAGTAAATTGTCCCTAGTAGACTGAATAACCCTGTATCATTATTGATTGACATTCTAGGATCACTGTAGTGTTTCTTATTCTTTCATAAGCAATATCCGCCTGATAGAATGGGTGCAAGGATTTTCTTTATGCAATGGCCACTGGTATTGAACTATAATCTGAAATTTCTTAAATTTTATGCATCTTTTTAAAATAATATCCAACTGATGAATGTGGAAAGATATTAATGGGTTGGGAGGGAGTAAGGAATTTTTTATGGTAGTGATGCTGTTCCGTTGCACGTTTAAACCGAATTGATAAGTTTTGATGTCCCTTTCTTTAAAGTTCCCTGCATAGGGATTTAAGATCAGAAGTTGCATTTGTGATCCATGGTTTGTGAAACAATCACTAAATTGTGTTGTAAATATCAACATTTCAGCGAGCAATCAGTAACATTGAGGCCAGGTTGCAAGGAGTAGTTGTTGGTGTCGGAGCGGCACCATCTTTGCCACTGGCAGTAGAAGGTCAGGCTCGTCGATTAATAGCCGAAGCAGTCGCCCACAAAAATCTTGGAAAGATGTATATCTGGTGGATGCCTTGGTTTTGAAGTGTAATTGATAAAGGGTTCTCCTGTTTTATAGTTGAATCAATGAAGCGTTTGTGCTTCATCAGATATTTTCTGAAGCAGCCTTACGAAAAATCTTAGAAATATGCAGTTGGCTTTTCAAGGGTTCGTTGCTAAAGATTCCTGCAGCGTATTTTTTGTTCAGGTATGCTCTTATTTCTCTGTTCTTAAGGTCTTTTTTCAATGCTATAATGACTTTGATATCGACAATGGAATGCGGAAGACATTAGGTTCATAGTGTTGTTTGCTGTACTATTTTACATCAATCACACATGAGGTGAAGGAATTAGATCAGCGTGGATGACTAACAGATCATGAATTTTTTTTATAGCTAATTGAAGTAAAATTGATTAGGGAATGGTATCAATGTAATATTAGCATCAGGATTTGATGCCTGTGCGGTTAAGGAGGCTACACCAATAGATTGTAGGCGCACAAAATACAATTTTCTTACAATGTTATCGGAGACTAGGGCTTGTAACAAACTAACCAAGAAATGTGGCATCGCCATTCCACATGGAAGACAATATTTAATGTATCTTTGGTATTCCTTAAACTTTCTGTTTTTGCATTTTCGCTATAATGATGTTCTGTTTCGGAAATGAGTTTTTGATTTCTATTCTGCTATGATGACGCTTTGTGATAAGAAATGCCATTCTCGTGTTGTCTTGCTAGCAGATACTGGAGGAATCTGAACGGCCCGACTGAACTTGACAACCCCGGAGTTGGCCAACAGCAAAAAACTAGACAGAGATTATTGTTTGGGTGGTATTATGGCTTTATGGTTCAGTAGATCCATCAAAAGAGGCCTCAATTGTACAGTTTTTCCACTCTTAACAGATGAATGTGCTCTGTATCATCCCCTTACTGTGACGGCTTGCTTGCTCAGTAGCCATTTTGTGTGGTGTAGGGGTTAGGATTCGACGAGCATAAACCATTCTCTGCATATGTGATGTTGTTTTGGAGATATCGACGATAATGTGTATACTTCATGCGTACTTTCACTTGACAATTACTACATGTATCCCTATCAAGCTCCTTTGATGGTATTTTTGGATGAAGCTGGAAAAGCCAGTTTTGCTATCCAATTTTTGTGGATGCAAACATGTAATTTACTGCAACTTCTAGAGTAAATATTTCTGTATCAAAAGCTTGATTATATTTTCAACTAGAGAGGTGTTCAAGGACCACTTTGAAGTGCTATTCGAAAAAGCACTTGTTAGATGCTTCTTCGAGGAGTTGCTTGGATTTGTTTCTACCGAAAGTACTTTTAGCAGCAGCACTTATAAGTTTTCCACAAGAGCAACTCCACTCGAACATAACCAGCACTTCACAGCTCTCCCCTTGGCAATGAAACAACCAACATTCTTCCTGTTGATTCTCATCAGACTTCCTGCATCATCACCTTAACCAGAACTTTAACCGGCAGCTCCCCTCTAACACTGTTATGCTTCCCCAACCTCTAAACGACGACAACCTCTGTCGGGATCACACATTCCCCACAGTTAAACTTGTGTCTCATTGCCTCAAACCACTCCAACATTATTAAGTAAAGCGAACCCAAATGCAAACCATGCAAATCCAACTTGGCCTCCAAGGACTCCCACACCATCGACTCCTGCAAAACCGTTGATCCAACCAACTCTTTAACCACCATACCCTCATCACCATTCGAAACCCCATTGAGTTCTTCAATTGAACACGGAACACCTTCGAGTCTTGTAGCAACCATAGGGCAGGAATTGAAGACCGAACTGCAAGTCCTAATAGAGAAAGGAAAGGCTCACATTTTACATTTTTCGGAGCCACAGAGCCATTGCGGCCAGCTTATGTAGTGTTATACAATGAGATTTGATGATTAGTGTGAACGCTTTATCATGTGCCAATCTGGTGGATATGAAGCACACATGTTGCTATTGTAATGTTTACGAACACCTTGCTGTTTCTTCGTATTTGGCCTACAAGTCAGAGTAACCGATGAATTTTGTGGTCGGTGACGGAAACAGGTGAGAAGCAGGTACATGGCTAATTTAACCTCTGCCAAGTCCTTGTCGGTGAAGTATGGTAAATATGTTGTCTATCTACTCTTCAACCTTGGAAGTTGACAAACTGTATTTTCTGGTCCTAATTTCTTCAGATTCGAGTGAGATGCAAGTGGAAAGGCATTTTCCTTTTACCTTCCTCTGGGATAGGATCTGCGCTATGCATCCAGAGTTTAAGAATGCTTTTTTTTACTCGTCAAGAGAGGGAAAAGTCTCATGGGTGTCGGGTTTTGTTACTTTGATACTGCTCAGGTAGTCTGGCTATACAATTAGTTGATCAAGAATTCATCGGCGCTTCTCGATTCATCCGCTCAAATAGATAACACAAATGTGTTAGTCCGCTCAATCAAGTGGTCAACAATAGTCTTTGAATTGGATTATCTATTTGAGCGGACTAACACATTTGTGTTATAGGAGCAATTTTATGAAGTTTTCGCCGGCCATTCTACTTTAAAAGGGCATCAGAAAAAAAGCAGACGTGAAACCATGAACTTAGTTTTTCTTTGCCCTTGATGTTCAAGCAACTTTGTTGTTTCTGATCATAACGGTTTTCTTGTTCATAGAATATTGGAGTTACTTATTCTACTTTCTTGTTTGGATGACAGAAATTTCCGTAGAAAAGCCAAGAAGAAACTGTTAGATATTCGAAAATCATTAGGCAAGACGTTGATTGAAATAACAAAGTTGCTGAAAATACAGTGTTTCTCAAGATATAACTACTATTATTTTCTTTGGTAACCTAAGTGTTACTTTGTAATGAAAAACGAAATTGAGACCTCGATGAATATGGTTTTGTCTTAAATGATTGTCAGCTTCTGAATTATTTTCATGTAAATTGTTCTTTATGTAAAGTAATTTTCTTTTACACTTAACGATCATGATTTCTGCTTCTATGATAAAATCTTAAATGAGTTCAAAAAGATTGGAAGAATAGTCTTGATTTGCACCTTTTGTTGTTTTCACGAAGTTTTGTTTTGTTTTGTTTTTTTTTTTTAATGTTTAAGAGATTCATCCTTCATCTCTTAGTTATTTTCCCTTTTATTCTCAATGCATGATTGTTTTTAAATAAAGAAAATTTAATTTTACAAATAAAATTGGATGTCAATCATCCTAAGTTGTCTCAACTATAAGAATATGCATTTTCAATACACTCACTAAACAGATCCCAAAGTTGATACCTATTCATCACAAATTGACCACCTCAATAAATCCATCTCTACTGTTACATATATGATCAATACTTTTCTTTTGAATGCTACCTAACTACCTAACTAAGATTGGTACAAAATCTAGTATTCATAACCCAACTATTTTAACGATAAATTATGTATATTGAAAAAGAGGGTTTAGTATTCATAACCCAACTATTTTAACTATAAATTGTGTATATTGAAAAAGAGGGGAGAGTGAAAAGTTTTTCTTTGGGCGAAAATGTGGGACTGACTTGTTTTTACTCGTTCGAGTCCATTAAAAGTCAAAAACGTTTGGAATAAAGATCCAAATATACAACAATTAGACAGGACACCCATTGTGAGACACGTTGTCGTCAACCATACTTGAACAATGGATTTAATTTTAGTTTGTTGGTTGATCGAATTTATGGGTCTAGTTGGCGATAAATTGTGGAGTGGTTTACTTTTTGTCATTGGGTAAAATTTGGTATTGAATTTATTGGATCATAAATTAGGATTCATTTTCCTCTTCTGGTTGAGCTTGGAGTTTTCGGAATTGTTGAGTTGAGTTTTTGGGTTGGCTTGTTTGATTGATTGGAGTCCCAATGTGAGAATAGTAAATTTCACACAACGGATTTGCTGTTTTTGATTGTTGTGTTTTTTTGGCATATTTAGAAGTTTGATTGTGCTTACAAGTTACAACTCGAAAATATATTCTTTTTTTCCAAGAACATTGTGCTGAAGCCACTTGTAGGAGCTCTTTATTTGTTTCCTTAATCTAGTGATACTTCTGAAAAAAGAAAAGGACGAGTTTATGATTTGTTCACGATACTTTGCATGTGCGTATTGAGTCTTATTTTCAGAACATTGTGCCGAAACTAAATTAGCTGCAATCTTTTTGGTCTCCTCCAACATATCTTGTATTGTATGACTACAACCATTACAAATGTAAATTGATACCAATTCCATCACAAATGTAAATTGACACCAATACCATCACAATTAATAGACGAAACAACTATAGAAACGAAGAACATTTTCTCTAATATTGCTTGTATGTTGTGATCCATATAGAATACTTAAATATCTACTATATTTCTTTATCTCACTAAGTAAGCGTGAATTTCAGGCTAACATGCCATATACATTCCACAAGGATAAAAATGATAAACTTGTGATTCACTTGACGATGAAATGGCGTGGATAATACAGCATAACCTGGATAATTTAATACCCAACATACTAATAACGTCAGTCAAATAATTTTTTTGGCCACTCTTGATTTAGGGATAACGTCCTAAATTAATAATTTGCTAAATTTATAGGATAATTCATCATAAAAAATTCATATAGATCTCACGTAATATATGAATTAATAATTTCCTGATACAATAAACAATCTATATTTAGAAAAGATAAATAGATTACGAATTTTACTTAGTTAAACAAATACATCAAATTTTTTTTTTTTGAGAAGGATTACATCAAATTATTAATTCATGAAACGAGAAACTAAAAATAATTTACAATATTTAAGAAAATAAAGAACACGTTGATAAATATATGCAATTGAAATATGTTTAAATGACATTGTATGAGATTGCAATTGCACTCAAACCTGAAAGAATAAAATATAATTTATCCAATTTTTTATTTAATAAATGAATTAATAATTAATTAATTATCAGTTATTTAATATTCACTAAATTAATAGATTTTTCTTGGTGCCAAGGCTATTCATTTATAAAGGTTTAATTGTATGGGAGGACGAGGCGCAAATTAACTTGTAACCAAGAATAATAATAAAGATGTCGCTTAAGTAAAAGACAAAATATCACAATGAAGAAGCTCCGGTCGTACCCACGAGGATCTTCTTCGGATTCTCTTTGTGAGGATCTCAAAGATCCTTAAATCATGTTTGTTCATCACACATCGTGTGATCAGTTTTCGTCAGATACTATTCATATTTAATTTTAAATAAAAGTATTTAAAATGATTTATGGCCGCACGATGTATGATGAATAGACACGATTTGAGGATCCCCGGATCCTCATTCCATTTGTGCCTCCTCCATAAGATATATCACATAGGGATGACAACGGTTGGTTTGGAGATGGAAATGACATATCCATTCCATAACTTGAAAACTAATCATATTCATAGCTGCAAATTAACCATCGTAGATTATCCATACGATACCCACCGGGTAACAGATTCTCTATCAGCTAATGGTTATATCCATCTTCGTCAATAGAAAAACATTATTCGTTCAACTTACGCATTATAATTTAATAGATACTAATCCCGTCATCAAATATCCATATCCAAACAACCAAAAACATAACAATATTTTATGGAAGTGTTCATGGTAAAAAAATTATCAAATAATTTCAATACTTGTGAATATACATCTATGTATGTGTGTGTGCATATATATATTATTTGGAATGGATTTGGGGATGAATACGGATTGGGAACCTGTATAACCATATTCAAAACTGTAACCGAATTATATTCATGGTTTTTCCCCATAATCGAAAAATAATCGAGTTTTCATTCCCAAATCCAACCTATTTGGACAATTATCCATAGTTATAGGATTTAATAGGTTGAATTGTCATCCCTAATATCACATAGTCAATAAATTAACAACTGAAAATAAACTCAAATTATGAGCGTGATAGAGAAAGACATTTAGGATTGACGAGTAAATGTAGCGCTTCAAATTAAATGAAATTCATACATAGGATACATCAAATAATCAATGCAATAACAACTAAAAATAAACTCTAGTTCATAAGTGAACTAGTCCAATAGATAACTAAATTAACTATAAAAGGTCACAGATCCTACTATCAAGTGCCCTTTGTACAATTAGGGCTGAGATTTTTTGTCAAATTATCATATCAACTGAATTACCAACTATATTATATTAAATTTGTGACAAAATTTGTACCAACTAGTAATGGTAAAGTATTCGTATCAAACTATACATAAGGGTATACAAAAGATAAAATCCATTACCGGTGGTACCAAATATATATAAAAGAAGCTTTTAGGGAAAAAGATACACATTTTCTTTAAAAATAGAGATTAGTTGTGAGGTCCACACCATATCGAACTTTAATAATTTGAACCGTCTATTTTTCAAGTTACACCTCATAAATCATCATTGCAAAATATTACTTAATCGGAAATATTTAAGACATCTAATTGAGTAAAAAAAAGTAACGAATACTTTGTTATATAAGAAATAATGAAATGTTATCTTGATAATTAAATAGACAAATAGTTTCAGATTGAATTGAATTTTTGTAAGAATGATCTATAAATCGAAACTTACAATAATTGAAGTTTGATGTGAAGTGAGACCCACATATAATTCCAATTTAAAAAATAATAAAAATCCTTTTGAATAAAGGGCCTGATATATATATATATATATATATAAATTATTATTATTGTGTATTTTATTTTTTACTAGTCTAGCATCTCAATCTTTCTCAGCGTCTCTTTGTTTCCAGTTTCCCCTACCCTCATCTTTTTCTCGCGACTTCGTCTCTCATCTTGGCGGTGAGTTCATCTCTTCCGGTGACTCTCTCTCCTCAGTCCATCTCATCTTCTCCTTCATCAATCGCGACTCGCTCCGATTCCACCGAGTCATCATCTACCGATCATCGATCAATTCGATCAGAGTGATTTGATTGCTGCTGCTGCGAGTTCCGACGATGAACACGAGGCATCGAACAAGTATCGACAAGGCTGTCGTCAATGTTTGGCAGCGGGAGGTCGGCCAGCTCTCCGCCAGAAATTTCAAGCAGCGCCTCGCCGGCTCTGAGGTATCTCATCCTCTGGATATTCTTGTCCCGCCATTTTTTTTTAATTATCATTATCATTATCGGATTTACAGTGGAAGTAATTCGATCTATTTCTGACAAGGGAAACGAAGTGATATAGATTCACTCCTCAAAATCAGAAGAAGCTTTTCGTCTCCTTGATAGTGGAAGTTTGAACATTTTTTGAACAAAAAGAACAATCTCCATGGCTTCTGATATTTAACTTATTATTTTCTTTTGGGTTTAGTGATTTCTGATATGGGAGTTGAAATGATAGGCTAATTCATGCATTGGGTTTTTGAATTATGTGTGTTTTGCTTTTATGGATAAAATTAAGACCATATTTGTGTGATGCTAGATTAAAGTTGGATTTTTATTCTTTCTTGCTATGTTATATTGAGGAACTCACTGATGGTAGCGAAATTTGATGTGTTATGGCTGTGAAATTTGTATTGAAGGTAGTGGATATGAGTTCTTGCTCTAATCTCTTCAGGAGAATTTGAGTGTGGTGTGTAATGCATGGAGTTGAAGAGGCTCATATCAGTTTTGTACTGAAGGTTGTGGATATCATTTTTCAGGATCTCGTGCTCCGATTGGAAATCTATCGGAAGCTAGAGAAGCATAAAGGATGTGTGAACACTGTAAGCTTCAATGCCGATGGTGATATTCTGGTTTCGGGCTCTGATGACAGGCGGGTTATCCTATGGAATTGGGAAACTGGGAAAGCTCAGCTTTCTTTCCATTCAGGTCATAATAATAATATATTCCAAGCAAAGATCATGCCTTATACCGATGATCGCACAATTGTTACTTGTGCTGCTGATGGGCAGGTACTTTGTTTATTTAAAGCAATGTCATCATGACCTGGAACATCCAAGTTTCATTAAAATAATCCTAGTATGTGTATTTGATGTTTATAGGTGAGACGTTCTCAAATTCTAGAGCGGGGACAAGTGAATACTTCATTGTTGGGCAGACATATGGGCCGCGCTCATAAGTTGGCCGTTGAGCCTGGGAGTCCTCATATTTTTTACACCTGTGGTGAAGATGGATTGGTGCAACATGTGAGTAATAATTTCCTTTGCTAGTCGTAAACACTAATATGGAATCTTTTAATTTGCGATGTTATGTGTTCTTGCACAAGCTGAAAATTGGTAAACTGTACTCAAGAGGATGAGGTCTTTTCTAGCATTTTTGTTGACTTCAAAACTTTCAAAATTTATTGGCTCATTGAGTCTTTCTAGATGAGAATGAGCAAATTTATGTGGTAAGCTCTTACAATTCTTAATGATGGTGGTGATGTTGGTAGTGCTTTTGTTTTAAATGTTTGGCTTTTTTTTCCTTGTTCTGTTGTGCTATACAACCATGTGACTTGGGTTTTACTTTACAGTTTGATCTGAGGACTGATGCTGCCACAGAACTTTTCACGTGCAAACCTCTTGATAATAGGAGGAGTTACATGCCAGCCATCCATCTAAATGCAATTGCAATTGACCCAAGAAACCCAAATTTCTTTGCAGTGGCAGGTGCTGATGAATATGCACGACTTTTTGATATCCGTAAGTATAACTGGGATGGGTCATCTGATGTTGGCCAACCCGCAGACTTCTTTTGCCCACCACACTTGATTGATGATGTACAAGTGGGAATTACAGGATTGGCCTTCTCAGAACAGAGCGAACTTCTTGTCTCATATAATGATGAGTTCATATATCTTTTTACTCGAGATATGGGATTGGGACCTAATCCAATTCCATCCTCTCCAGTTTCTATGGGAAGTGATGCAAGTGAAACAAGTGGTGATCATCAGTGTGAAAATTCTCCATCAACTATGGATGTTGATAAAAGATTTGTTCCTCAAGATTACAAGGGTCATATGAACCGTGAGACAGTAAAAGGCGTGAACTTCTTTGGGCCTAATTGTGAATATGTTGTGAGCGGGTCTGATTGTGGGCGGATATTCATATGGAAGAAAAAGGGTGGGGAGCTGATTCGTGTTATGGAAGCAGATAAGCATGTGGTAAATTGCATCGAGTCTCATCCTCACACCACAGTTCTTGCAAGTAGTGGAATTGAAAATGACATAAAGATGTGGACTCCCAAGGCCAATGAGAGAGCTATTCTGCCTCAGAAAATCGAGCAGGTATGCTTTGTTATCCTAAACTATTTCGTTTACTTTAAAAATCTCTTTTTAAGGTTTAGATTTTGCTTCATGGACCAACTTGCATGACCTATGAAAAGTAAATTTTTCTCATCCTTCTTTTATATGGTGCTTGCATCACCTGTTCTTCTGAGTCTCGGACGATGATGTTGATGGCATTGAAATTAACATTTCTCTTCAAGGGAAAGTGGAAAATGGGATGGGAGTGGGAGGCTCAGGACATGGCATTTTCATTTATTCCAAAAAAATTAGTTGTTTGTTACTTGCGGTAATTTTTATTTTGTGTTTGCTCAAAAGACCATAATTTGCATTTTCAACATTTAGGCATTTATTGTTTAATACATGCTTTGGAGAGAACTCTTCTTTCTAAACCTCAATATCGCTTAGAGATTCAGGTGGGGTCTATAAAGCTGATTTGGTGCAGCTTCACGTGGTTGCTGACCCTACTAGGTAGTCCTAGAAACGCCTGTATGTATGCCAATGTTGGTACTATGATGTTAATAAACAATTAGATACAGACTAGGGCTATGTTACCGATGCTAGAACCTATATGGGCAGCAGAGGAACTGATTTCTCTGCTGTTACTTGTGTGGTAAAGGTCGTGATACCTGGCCGAATAATGTGGTATGCTAGTGAGGAGGAGGAGGATGAGGATGATGATGATGAATATTTTTCAGAAGACAATATTTTTGATGATGATGATTACGACTACGATGACGATGATGATGATGACGACGAAGATGACGATGATGATTTAGATGACCATGCAGGTGGCATCGATTGAATGTCATGTTGATGATACAACGCTAGAAGTTTTCTTGATGGTTATCATGATGCTAATGATGATCGTAATTTTATAATTGTGTCCAGAAGAAACCGAAGGCTAGGGGCTGGATGTACCGCTTATCGTCCCCTCAGGATTTGATGATGCAACTATTTTCACTGCAAAGGCAGAGTGAAAGCCCAGATCGCACGGGGGAGAACTCATCTTCCGGTCAGGACCTTCTAGAGCTAATACTTTCATTTGAGCCAAACAATGATGATTCTTCAGGCGATGAAGGAGACGCGGCAAGCCTGGATGATTTGTTTAGTTGAGTCATGAGTGGCAATGAAGCCTATGAATTGTTGATAGTAATTGTACATAATTAGGTTCTAAGTTATACTCTTTGGATAATTTTCATGTGTACTGGATCTTACATTTCATGCTATTTCTTTATTCATAAGTGGTTTTCTAATATTTTCTATTTGTGCATGAGTTTTGAGATTATGTATTTGTTTTCTGTATTAATCCAGCGTTCCCTGAGTGTCTCACTTTACCAATAAGGAAACTTACCGTTTTCAATCTCATTTTAGAAGAGAGAATGTTCCATCTCATTTTAGTCCTAAAGATTTTAGCAGGAGAATTATATCAGTGAGTTCTTTGGACACCCTTATTGCATTTAAGACATTAAGAAGTTGAAGATAAGAAAATGAGAGGTAGGACCTCGCGGTGCACTGGTTACCGTCATCCCATTCTTCTGCTTCTCTCTCTAGATAGGAAGCTTTTTAATGGAAGGGATTTCGATTTTTAATAAAAAGAGAATTATTTGCGGGGTCCATACCACATCGCAATTTAACGATTCGAACCATCTATTTTTCAAGTAGCTCCTTATAAAATATTAGCCGAATTGGAAATATTTGACGCATCTAATTGAGTTTAAAAAAATTGACGAACACTTTGTTTGCTAAGAAATATAGAAATTTCATCGTGATAATTAAATAGGCACATGATTTTGGATTGAGTTGAATTTTTGTAAAGATGATCTATGAATCGAGACTTACAAAATAGACAGTTTGGATCGTTGAAGTTCGATGTAGAGTGGACCTCACAACTAATCTCATTTTTTTTGAAAAAAATTGAGATCCCTCATCTTAAAAGGCCTTATACGTATGTGCATGTGTGTATATATAAATGCAGTGTGCCATTGTCCATAAAGCCCAAGTCTCATTCTTCACCTGCAAGTTATGCACATTGAATCCCACGGTTAGAATATAATCCAGGTGGTTAAACTAGTATAATTCTAGTACATACATTCTCTGCAGACCGCAGCCTAGACCTGTATGTCTGCTACACAAAACACAACGACGATATTCTAGTCAGTCACGGGATCTTCATGAACTCGGGTCTCCATATGAACAAATATCGCGCTGAGTGATTTGATCGTGATGTTGCAACTGAACACTGTATCAACGCCATAGGTACAATGTAAGCTCCAAGCATTTTAAATGAGTAGTAGTAGAACGTGGACGAGGATCTGCTTTCTTCAGATGTCTTATTTTCAGCCTGTTGTTGTATTTCATGGTTCACTTGGACCGAAATTATTGGAACTTTGGAAGCTAAACTCTGCATATATCTACACAAACTTGAAATCCCATCTAGGCTGATAGGTCTTGTGTATTGGAGAGTTTGGAAATGAGCGAGAATAGCAGTCGGAGCCAGCTCCATTTGTGAGGTAGAGGTTTGCATAAGTAACATCACCAATCGATAGAACGCGATCAGGATTGTTACTTATCAAGTGATTTATTGTGGTAGTTGGGCTATTCTCTCCTGGTAGCTCCGAGGACCAGAAACTGGCATGGTCCGTCCTGAAAATGGTGGATTTCACTCGTTGCAGGTATAGAAATAAAATGTGGTCGGCTCAACCCTACATCGAAACAGAAATTAGATCATCAACTTATCAGAAGATTCACATTTCCATCACAACTTATGCTGGGGAGGTTAAAAGTTAATTCATTTCAGTCAATCCCAACTTTGTAATTCTTCATACTTTGAAGTTTAAAAAGTTAGAAGTTGATACTTTGAAGCAAAAGAAGAAGCGAACAAAATCAAACCTGTGAGACGAACAGTGTAATTTTGGAGGCCTTCAAAAGGGTAGAGCTGACTGTAAAACATACATATCTTGGTGGATATGAACCTTGCGCACTTTTGGTTTAGGGTCCAATCCAATGGCCCAAAATATGAAAAATCCCAATTCTCAATTGCCCAAAAGCTTAAATCTTTAACTAAAAAACCCGGGCTTGTATGGGACTGCCTTTACAAGGTGTACTTTTTCTCATAAGTACTTTCATTAGAAACACAACTCAGAAAGTGCTTCTATCATCAAAAACATTTCAAGTTTTTATGTCAAACGTTATGGAAAGCAGTGACAATGTGATTCTAAAGGAAATATCAATTTATGTTATTAGTGTAGATACTATCGTTTGTTAAAAAAAAACAATAATAACAAAAAAAAAGAAAAAAATCAATGTATCTTTTGTATCAAAACATACATTGATTTTTCCTAGCTATGCACTGACCACCGTTGCCCCATTCTTAGTGTCGGTTGCCCTTCCTTTACATCTAGGTCTTGTGTTTGACTTTCCTCTTCTCTAATATCATTTGTATCAATAAAAAAAATTTGAGTAAGACGCTTGTACCCTAAGTATTTAAATGAACTCAGCATCGGAGATCGGATATATGAAACGTCATATGACCTAAATAAGGCAAAATGAGCCGGTTAGGCCTCCAATTCTAACAGAGAACCGGACCTACCCGACCCAAACAGATCCAGTCCAGGAAGAGCTAAATGATGCTAAATCCTCCCGTCCACGTAACTCCCGCGATATTTTTCAACGACGAGTTTTATCAACCCCGACTCGACTCACCGAGCCCTCTTCGATCTTCATCGTCTTCGTCTGAGATTCTGGAATCAGCTGCTTTCTGCAGATTCCCATGGAAGCCCTGATTAGCTCGTCTTCTCCTACAATCACGTCGTCCGCTTCTTCCTTCTCCGTTTTCTCTCCCCGAAAGTCCCTCCCTTCACGGCCCTTTCAGCTTCCGCTCGCCTCCAAAGGTAAAATCTTCGTTCTATTTCCCTCTTATGCTTCGCTTGGTTGCCAATTGATCGATGAAATTTCCAAAATTTTCAAGTTTTATGAGAGTGGTTCGAGATTCCGAGTTTCCTTGGATTTTTTTCCGGCAACCAAACGCGGCAATTTGTTATTTTATCTGATTGGAATGGAAATTTTCGGTTTCAGGAAACGAGAATGAATCAAATCCGAAGTCCGATTCCAAAGAAATCAATCGCCTTCCGATTCTCAGCAATCGCCACCTCTCCCTCTCACCACTCTCCAAGGTACTATATATATATATATATATATATATATATATATATATATATATATATATATTCTCAAGCTTTTACTTTTGAAACTTTTCTTTTGGATAAATTGGTGGAGGAAAGCAGGGAAAGATCAGAAACCAAATTCATGTCAGATGTTTGACATTACAAAATGTATGTGCTTTTGTTGCAAAATTATGCATTTAATAATAAATTAACTTGTCTGAGTGATTGAGGTGATGGAATTTTGTTGTGTAAAAGCTTTGATTGTGCATTTTGTGTTGAATGAAAATTAATTCGTCGAAAACCTGATGTTAGGACGCAGCAATGGGACTGGTGATGGGTGCGGCGACAGGAAGAGGGTGGACTACGGGTTCTGGAATGGAAGGCCCTCCTGCCCCTGCTGGGGTTCAGACACAAAGCACAGAGAATGTCTCCACTTTTCCCTGGTCTCTCTTCACCAAATCGCCTCGCCGGAGGATGCTTGTAGCTTTCACTTGTAACATTTGTGGGCAAAGGACAACGCGGGCAATTAACCCCCATGCTTACACTGATGGCACCGTCTTTGTGCAGGTAGTAACTTAGGCTTTAATCATGGTGCTGCAGATTGAGTGATTATTTTCTAAGTCCTTATTTTTGTGTATTTAATATGATTCAAATGGGGAAAAGTTAGGCAGGCAAAGGTGAAAAACAAAAAAAAAAGAAGAAGATTTGGTTTAGAACTTTTAACAATGCAATTCAGGGGAGGAGAGTATCAAATTTGGGGTAGACGTATATAATACGTTACTGAACATCTTTTGCCTGTGACTTTGGACAAGTAATTCTGGAATTTTTAATAATAAATTATATTGCGGTTGAATTAAGCGTTTAATCAAGTATTATGAATGTACTGCGCTAAAGGAAAATATATGGTTGATAAGAAGCTAACGGTTATGCTTGTTTTCTTCTGGTTCTGCAGTGTTGTGGATGCAATGCATTTCATAAGCTTGTGGATCATTTGAACCTGTTTCATGAGATGAAGTGCTATGTGAGTCCAGGTTTTAATTACAAAGGTAACGGGTGGGAAGCTGTTAACTTCAAATATCTGGAGATGGATGATGATAAAGGTAATGATGACATATTTCCCATCCAATGAGGTGGATCGACCGCTTCAGGAGTATGTATATTCTACGGTAATGTGTTGGAACCTTTGCTTAGTCTTCACATGTATATGTCACTGTCTGGGTCTCTCCTTGATGTCACATTTCTAAATTCAGCATTGTATTCTCTAGATTATTTACGGCTTATTAGGAGATGTTTGAACGGCAGAAACGCTTATTAAGATGATTCTTATTTGGAGGTTATGTATAGTATTGTCTAACAATGTGCAAATCTGAATGCAATGCCTGAATTTTCAACGACTCTTCTTAACCTGTGGAATGATTTATCCTAATTTAGTATACTGTTGTGTGATTGTCTACTGCAAATTGTTGTGCTATATATTTAAACGTGAGCAATTCATTGTGGGTGCTGTCTTTAACTTAAGGTGTTTTTATTTTCTATTTTTATTGCATGATTTCGTTGCCTTTTATTTGAATGATTCCATTCCGACATCCACTTCTTCGAAGGAACAAACTTTTTCTTGGTTGAGATCTCCCATCCTCTTTAACTGAGCAGGCTTTTCTTCTCTCTTTGCTTTTTTTTCCATCACCGTCTTGACCAACTTTGCTAGACGATGTCACTCAATGGTTGCACGATCAATCCTTCGCGCAACCTCAACACCCAGACCCACTTCATTTTCCTGCATTTAGGAGTTGAATCACGGCCCTCCAGCATCGGCGTAAAGGCCACCCAATGATCTATATCACTGACTGAATCCTTTCCCGCACAGAGTTCCATCCACAGTTGATAGAAATTCGTTTTATAGAGGCCAATGTATTATACACTGCCAAAAGAGCTTCGCCAGCTAGAATGTTTCTTTGTTTGTATACTTGCTTTCGGAAATCAGATTAGTTCGAGTTTTCTGGTTGCAGATAAATTAGTCTTCCTCTTGGTTATATAATCCTCTATGTTCCTGTTTTCTCTTGCACAGAGATCACTTACTGAATTTGCCTTCTTAGACATTTTATCTAATAAAATCCCAACTTATATATAATAATTTTTGTAACATTATAATTACAAAAACACTAAAGAAAGAAGTATACAAGAACACCAGGTTACAAACTGTTTTTTACTGAATTTAACCATATATGTTTGCGTCATCTCATTTACCGTGAAAATGCCACACCGTTCTGTCAAGGCCGGCGCTGCGGGTTCCGGCCGCCCATTATCTTTGAGATTTTGGTAGGCATGAGCTTTATCTTGTTCTTAGGTTTCTTGTATGAATTAAAGGGCTCCATAAGATAAAACTTTTTTTAAGATAAAACTTTTTTTTTTTTCTCTCTCTCTCTGTTGAGAAAAGGTATTGCTGTAAGTAAGAAATATGTATAATTTGAATTCTTACTAGGGAGATTCCACGCAGACGTTGGTGATGGTTTGTTTAGGAGAAGCCTTTATCATTAGGCTCTGAACGAAGCCAATCAGCTGCACAAATAAATAAATAAATAAATATGAAATGAAAAATGAAATTATACATGTCAAGAAAATCCATCGGAAATTATACTTACGGGTGCTAGGCCAATGCACATAATACTGAAGCCAGGGAAATTAAATGGAGCTTCTTCAGACAGGAATAAAGCTGGATATATATGTATATTTGATAGGACAAATTGGTCAAATTTTGGATTACAGGATTTATCTACCCAAAAATCACAAATAAAAATAATAAGAAATGATAAATTCCACAAATACCTGTTAGAGGACTAAAAAGTAATGGAGAAACAATGTTGGCAAAGGAGCTTATGCCTAAAATGCATCCTTGAGCCCTTCCCTGAACATGAGTTTTGCTTTTTTAAATAAGTCGATTTAAACATATATGAACATGAACAAAGAAAAAAATAAAACATTTTTTTGGAACGTTTTTCAGAAGCACTTGTAAGCGCTTTTTTTTCTTCAGGGTTTTAATAAAAATTCCAACGTAATGAGCTTATGAGGAGAAGTGCTTCGTACATGCCCTAAAAGTCGACTAAAGTTCTTAGTAAAATTACCTGATCATGGGGTCCAACTTGTTTTGATGCAATGCTGCGTATCTGTGAAAGTAAAAGATTTTCACCGTCAGCTAGTCATAGTTCTTCAACCAACGTAGATGGGGAAAAATAGTTTTTACCAAAGATTAAAGCAAAAAACATACGCTTGGCTGCACTAAATATCCGAAAACATTAAACAGAGTCGCAGCATAAGGAACCTGCAACATTTGAACATCTCTTTCAACGACTTTATAAAACAGAGGAAACGCAAATATGTGAAGAAACATGAAGGAAGTTTGCAAATTCAGCAATGGAAGATTTACCCAAACTGCCCATGAAATGCTGTTAAGAAACATCTGCACAAGGCCAGATCTAAGAGTCAGAAATGTTTTGAATCAGTATATATATAGTGAGAGCTATGCTATAGGCCGTCTGTCGTCCACGTGCGCATGTGTGATTTTTTACTGTAGATCACTATGGAATAATGCTTGACCTTAAATCACACATGCACATGGCAATTTCTAACCATAGATCACTATGGGATCCACATTCGATCTATGCTCATAAGTCACATGTGCAAACATGCATGGACGACTGACTTTAGCAATTTTGGGATAGAAGGGTTTATTATTTTTATCACCCTATGTTACGATCTCAAAATCATTAGTTAACACTTCACAATGACACATTTAATTATAGGATCGTAAGAAAGAATTGGAGCAAAGGCACATACACTCATACTGCCCATTATGAGCCCAATTGTAAGCAGCTTTTCCTCTCCTATAGCAGTTGCAAACATAGGCATGAAAAGCAACTGCAGAATTCACAAACAGAAAATTAAGGAGTCTATATATAAGAAGTATATAAAAATGTATGTATTATACAATATATGTGTATAAATATGTGTACGTGTGTGTGTGTGTATATATATATATATTATATGTATATATATGTGTATGTGTGTGTGTGTATATACTATATGTATAATGTAGCAGCAGAAGGTTAGGTATTGCTAGCCTGTGATGTGGCCCCTGATATCGAAAAAATCAGCATTAGATCAGCAAACTGATTCTTGTTGAAGTGGAAACGAGCCTTTAAGAAATACTGCACGGTAAAAATTTGGATTTGAGCAACTAAAAAGACTAAGAAAGTTCGAAATTAGGGTAAATGAAAATTGTACCAATAATGAAGCTTGCATGCCACCGTCTGCCAGGCTCTGAAAGAAGGAAACAACTGTTGCTTGTGACAGAATCTTACTGCAACGCACAGGGTTTTAAAAGTTATAGCTTAGTAAGATACGGGGTTTTATTACGATGATTTTTGAAACAAATTAACAAAACTCTTACCTACTCCTCAGTAGGGAAATCAACTCTCCTGGAGATGGAATTTTCTTAAATACTTGTATCGTCTTCGGTGAGTAGACATCACCTTCATCAGCAACTTCTGATACTCCTCCTTTCAAGATAGGCTGCCTCAAAGAACTATCGCCGCCCGGCAAGCTCTCCTTGAGAAAAATTCTCATGTAGACAGTTGACAGTATTGATGCAAAGGCAGCAACCTAAACCATACATAAACAAGGATTATTAATTAGAATTATCACGAAGATTAATTGGTATAGTAGGACTTATTGGTAGAGGTTGGGAATGGAAACCTGAAATATTGACGCGGTGGAGAGGAAACGAGCTGCTAAGGTTCCACATACAATTGCTGCTGAAGTAATACCAGCAAGAATTGCAAATGCAGATATTCGTTCTCTCTCTGAAACATTGTCGGCCTGGAATTAAGAAAGCAATTTTATATGTCATTTTAGCAACGAGAGATCAAATTAATGCCCCTCGTCAAATTATGTCATGGCTCATAACTAAGGAAAAACAATATGCAATAACTTGCTTAATCATACATCATATATAGTTAACTTGTTTAATCATGGAGTTGTTTGCTTTAGGCAACTGATTGACTTTGAAAAAACTTAACATGTCAAGAAATGAGACAACAATGTATATCAAACTAACATCATTCTTCCAGTACACTTTAATTTTGCATGTTAAACTAGAACTATAATACTATGTTAAACAAGCGCTAGATTCTCAAATATGAAGTTGCTCAATTAATTAAGGCCAACATATTACACTCAAGTAATCAATTGCTTGAATAGTAATATAATACAAGTTTTAGGGAATGCATATTTATGCTTACCACATAAGCAAGAGCGAGGCAGTTGATGCTGGTTTCGCCTACCAAAGCGGTTACCGTCCTCAGCACATAGAAGGCATAAAAGAAGCTTGTCTCCCTGCTACACGCCATTATCACTACCAAAAAAGAAGATACAGAAAGGGCATATAATTAACCCCAGAATTAATGAAATCTACTGAAATACAAAAAATAAAAAGGATATGATATCCACACACTCTTTTTTATTTTTTCTACATCTTTTTAGTTTTCGGTCGTCGGATTGGATGAATTGAAGAAGATCAACCGACATAAATTAACAGGGATGTGTGAGAAGTAAAAAAAGGTATGTGAATAACACATCCCAAAATAAAATTTAGGTAGAGTATCGCTGCCCACCAACAAGTGGACGGTGAAATTGAGTGTTTGACCAGCATACCCATTACCCCACAATAAAGACAAAAGTCTAGCCAAAACAAATATCTACTAGATTCTTAACTGGAGTAGTGTTATTTACACATTTATTTTTTACGTAATTATTGTTAATTTTTATCTTTTAATTTTCTTTAATGCATTTGAATTGACAGTTAAAATTTAATAAGAATGTGTGAAAGATAAAAAGAGACGTATGAATAACATTACTCTTCTTAAGATGTCAAAAATATTTTGAGACTATTTTAAAATTGTCACATCATGCTTGTATTAATTTATTAATACTAGACATTAAAGTATACATATTTTGTTCAATAACATGTGAATTCAAACTGAGTAGGAATTATTAATATAGTGAAGAGGTGGAAGATTCTTAGCTCAAATAACATTGGTACCACGGTTAAAGTTTAAAAAGTTTTAACGAAACACTTCTGATATTATTCATTTTAACGAAAAATCATATTTTTATTTTAAAAAAATCACTTATGTTACTATTCATTTACAACACATTTTTATCATTTTGATTAAAATTCAAAGTTTTCAAATCATTTTCGTTAATTTTCTTTAAAGGTTAGCACTAACGAAACATAGTTATCATCAAGCAAAAGAGAAAGGAAGAAAATCAATGAAACTATACACATAAAAATTACTGATGAGTGGAATACAAACCTAGTGGAATAATGGATAATGTCAATGGGATCGTGAGAAGTGACTTCCTCCCGTACACATCCGACAGATTCCCAATTACTGGAGTCATCACCACCGTTCCCACTCCTATGATCTGCATCCAACACGCACACACGCGTATGCCCATTAGTTTACACCAAATATCTTCACACAGTCCTTAATTCGACTATGTCTAATTAATCTTTTTGTGTTGCGATACAGTGTATTTGAACTATTAATTAAGTTCACTTTTGTCTAAACGTTGCATTGAATCTTGTGATTGATAGTCCGATTAACATTAACTTTGTTTGCCAAAATACTGGGTTAGAAATCTTGAGTTTGAGTCTAATAAGGGGGAGTTCAATCGTTTAATTTAATAAGTCTCACACAACTATTAGAAACGCACGCAACAAAAACATTGTTATCGAAATCAAACTCATACAGCTTGATTTGTTTATATAAGAATCAAAATCATATAAACCGATGTACTGCTAAACGACTTAAGAGGACATAACTCCCACGCAATACTGTGATCTATAAGTGTTATCATTGCTTTACTCCTCATTTCAAGATGGAGGATTACCTTAATTGACCATATATATATATAAAGGGGGTATGATATTCACACACCATTTTTTACTTCTCATACATTCTTTTAATTTTCGACTATCGAATTAGATGAATTGAAAAAAATCAAGAGACAGAAATCAACAAGAGATGTGTGTGAAGTAAAATAAAGTGTGTGGATAGTACATCTCATATATGAACACATAGGCTCTAAGTAGTACACACAAAAATTAGAAATTGCAGCATTATTAGGACCGCGACGGAGATTTGTTTGGTTGCCAGCAAAGTGCTGACGATGCTTCGTTTGTTTGTATCTAATTAAATAGCATGTATCTTTCAAAAAAAAAGAAAAAAAAAAAGAAAAGAAAAAAAAGAAAAGAAAAGAAAAGCATGTAATATTTAAAGTAATTCATGAGCTCAAATGGTTAAATGTACTAACGATTATATAACTGAAACGTATGGACATGGACAGCCGGTTTGGTAGGTATGAAGTTTAGTTGGGAAGATGTATTTAGGGTTTGCAAGCTTCAGTTCACGTACACACGTTTAGACTAACATTAGAGGCACGCATCTAATTACTTATCCAGTTGAGATAAAAATCTAGCTATGCATTAAATCAACAAAATTATTTTGTTGAAATAATAAAAATACAGGTAAAAGTAATAAGGGTAACTTAATACTCTTTTCCTAAACAAGGTAAGGTTGAAAAAAATCCATTGAACCCTACCAAAAGTTTGATGTTTTCTCTTATGTTACTTTTTTCTTCTTCGTCTTATTAATGTGCTTAGTTACTTTAACCATCTAACATATAAAATTGTGCTTAATGAAATTGATTCCACTTATTTTTTAAGATAGTGCTATCCATATACCTTTTTAACCTTTCACACACACTTTTTAATTGTCGGCTGTCCAATCGAATGAATTAAAAATAATAAAATGATAGAAATTAACAGTGTGTTGGAGGTAAAAAAAAGTGTGTGAATAACACACCTATTTTTTAATGAATAATTTTTATAAAATGGGTCAAACACATAAAATTAACTAAGAAATTTTGTGATATCATCGGTGGATTAAACCATACATGACCAGGCATGAGAGAGAGAGCATAGAAAATTTTCGAGTATATTGATAAATACAAACGCTAAAATCAAAATCAAAATCAAAACTTTTTATATATGGCTCCTCTTCGATGTCATCGGTGGAATTAATCAATTGAAAGAGGGATTTAATCAATTGAAAGAGGGATCAATTAAGGGAGATGAAAGTAGATATTAATATATATCCATGATGCATATGTATGAAGAATTAGCTTATATTATACATAAAAAGGAAACCATAAGGCAACGAGAAATTAATTAACATATAATTATATATAATTATATATATGCATTTACATACCGCTTGTTGAAAACCAGAGAGGTAAATGGCAAGGGAGCACTCATCTCGACCAGGGCAAAGAGCCAGCATGGTGATATCAGTTATGGCTGGAAGCACCACGAAGCTTGCAAACCCGTGAAAAAACACGGTCACAAACAGATGCCACAATCCTCGAATGCCCTCCATCTCTCTCTCTCTCTCTCTCTCTCTCTCTCAAAACTACCACTTCACTGATGATCCCAAATACAGTAAAGGTAAGCTTAAAAGCGAAAAAGCAGTGTGGCTCTCTCTCTTGTTTCTTAACGGTGATGAAGATTGAACAGTGAACAGGTTAGTTGTGCTTTGCTTTTAAGCATACGCTTGTGTTTTTGCCTTTTACTTTGGCTTTGTTTTTTACCGTCAGTGGGCAGCCACAGAGAGAGAGAGAGAGAGAGAGAGATGGGAGGTCCCCGTATATAAGGAGATGGGAGGTCCCCGTATATAAAGGTTGTGGGGACCTTATTTTAACCGACCAATCACCAAATCAAAAAATACAACCAAACAAGTCAATGACAAAGAAAACTGAAACGAATTAAAGAGTAGATAGGGCCAGGGAGAAATACGCACCCTTATTTTAATACTTTTATTTATTTAATTATTTTCATATTTTAAATTTTGACGAGAAATTCTTTTTTGAATTTATAATTTTCACGTAGATTTCTTAATGACACATGGCGTCCAGTCATAATTTACATAGGCATCACATCATCAGTTAACGAGAAATTTAACAGTCAGCCTAACGCATGTATAAGACTGTCCCAAATTAACACTTTAGGTATGACTTTGAGACGAAAAAAAACTTCATGTACTAAATGTTGAAAATCACTAAGGGTAGTAAACTGAAATTTACCCAAAATAAATTGCTCACGCAACTCATTTTATCTACATATAATGAAGACTATCCAACAAACGGCAGGGGTGTCTCCAATTTGATGCCTCTTTTATGTTTGTCTTTTTTTAAAAAATTTTTTTGACACTTGTCCATCAGCTTAACACCAAATTTAACACTGTTAAATTTTCATAAACTAAACAGAAAACTAACAATTAAAGAAAATAAAAAACAACACCTGATAACCACCCAACCACACCAACCCATCGCCGCTGACGTTGCTCCTCGCAGTTGGGAAAGCTTTATTTCCTTTCGTTTCTTTCTCTGCAAATTCTCACACTAGATCGTGATAGATCCACCCATCTCATCAAACAACAAACAGTGTGTGAAGTTTGAAATTTGGGGATATCTAATCGATCGATACGCGACGGCGACGAATGTCGATAACGGCTTTGCCAGCAAGAGAGAGGAAGGGAGAAATATAGAAAGAGAGAAAAAGAAGCTTTGCCCCGACGAGGAAGAGCCCCTCGTCCGAAATGAATGGTGGGGAGGTTCGGTATTGCTGTTAGGTTTTTGCAGTCGCCTTTTGTTTTCCCTTAATTTTTCAGTTTTTAAATTAAACTACTGCAAAATAGAGTGTTAAATTTAAAGTTAAGTAGAGGAACATGTGTAAAAAAACTAGAGATGAGACGACAAAAGGGAAACACATGATTGAGGACAACAAATCCGCAACCCCGACAAACAAAACTAATTCATGTAACAGCTTAGTTTTTCTTAATGTTGTGTAATAATAACTATCTAAATTATACGCAAACTTCAAATTGTGTTACAATTTACCGACTAAGTGTGCACTTTCATTCAGCTTTACATTATTTAATGGCATGTGACGATAACAACACTCGTTTTTCAAGAGCATTCTCATAAAGTCTACAGATGTGATGGAATGAGAACGAAAAAATTGGAGGGGAAGTGCGAAAGTCTTTAGGGCTTAAAAAGCCGCAAAACATGTTTTGGTAAAAATATTGATAAAAATACACAAAATTAACAAGTTCACGTGTCATTTGGACAATTTTTACTAACCCATTAGCCTTAATCTTTGATAAATACTTGTTGACATTAATAAATAGATATGTTATAATATTAATACATACACACATATATAGTATAATGATTATAAGAAATATGTAACTGTTGTGGTCTATATTTAACTGACAGTGAGAGGGGACCGACGACATAGAAAAAAATACCGAGAGATATATGTGTTGTAGAGTTGTGTAGAGGATATGTTATTCCCTTACGCAATGCCTTTATTTATAATAATAAGAGAGAGAAGAAATCCTTCTCCTCTAAGGAATACAAGTCCTAATAGAAAAGAATAACTAAAATAAAATATAATCTAGAATTTCCACAATCACACTTAAATAAGAAGTTTATAACACTCCCGCTTGAGTTTGTAAATACTCAAGTAAATTCAGCATCATGTAGAGGTTGAGGAAGTCGACTTGTCGGCACTGATTATGGGAATACGCTATTCTTAAATAAGGTAGGAACTTGCATAAGGAACTAAGTCTCACAAAAAACCCTATGGCTATGGTCAAAACCCGAGTAGGGACAAAATCCAAAGTCTAAGGAAAAATGCGTGAGAAATACAAAATCAAATGAAACGTCTACGGGACGTCATCAGGGATATGATCAACCCAAGGTGGGTGCCTCGTCAAAACCTCGTCAGATAGCAAAAACCCAGTAGGAAAAATGCCCTAATCGTAGGGAAAAAGAGTACATTAAGATCAAGCAAGTATAATTTAGGATACTCCCCCTGAGTTTGACATAATTCCAAAGAGAACTAGCAATGTTACAACTCATAAAGTTTACGCATACCAATTCCTTGAATAAGCTTTTGAAACATCACTTTCGGTAGTGATTTGGTGAAGAGGTCGGCCAAATTGTCTTGTGAACGAATTTGCATGACCTCAATCTTCTGATGCTCTTGTTGTTGATGTGAGAAGAAGAACTTCTTCGACGCAATGTGCTTGGTGTTGTCTCCTTTGGTGTAACCCTTCTTAAGCTGTTCAATGTATGCTGTGTTGTCTTCATAGATCGTCGTCGGGACATAAACGACGCGGTAAAAATGGCAGGAGCTTCGAATATGGC
The DNA here is from genome assembly GCF_041283825.1 of Pyrus communis. NCBI lineage: Eukaryota > Viridiplantae > Streptophyta > Magnoliopsida > Rosales > Rosaceae > Pyrus > Pyrus communis. The sequence continues at coordinate 15,982,777 of NC_142569.1, forward strand.
CCACTACTACTTTCAACCAAAAGCATTCTTGAGTTGCTTCGTATAAGGTGAGAATTTCAGCATGGTTAGACGAAGTGGCAACTAAGGTCTGTTTAGTTGACTTCTAAGAGATTGTTGTGCCTCCAACGGTAAAGACATAACCCATTTGAGAACGTGCCTTGTGCGGATCATATAAGTATCATGCGTCGGCATAACCAACAAGTCGAGAATCAACTCGAGATATGGGGGTGCGGCATCACTCGAGGATATGTAGGGATAGACCATGCCCAGATCTGTAGTACCCTTAAGGTAGCGAAAGATGTCTTTAACCCCAGTCCAGTGTCTGTGTGTTGGTGCCTTACTGTATCTTACCAAAAGATTAACAACGAATAAGATGTCGGGTGCATTGAGCTAAGTATAATAAAGCGCCTAACTCACTTAGATAAGGAACGTTAAGATCCAAAATCTCTTCATCATCCTCATTCAGATGGAAGGGATCTCGTTTTTCATCTAGCGATTGAACGATCATAGGAGTACTTGAAGGCTTTGCTTTATCCTCGTTAAAGCAGCGCAACACCTTCTGGGTGTAGTTCGATTGATGTACTAATATTCCATCTAAATAATGCTCTATCTCAAGATTGAGGACAATATTGAGTCTTTCTTAGATATTTCATCTCAAATTCCGACTTCAGGTGCGCAGCAGTTCTCGAAAGCTCTTTAGGAGTTTCGATGAGATTTATGTCGTCGACATAAACTACAGCAATCACAAAATCGGAATATGACTTCTTAATGAACACATAAGGGCATAGTTCATTGTTCATATATCCCTAACTAGTCAAATACTTACTCAGATGTTTATACCACATTCTTCCGGATTGCATCAAATTATAAAGTGAACGCCTCAGTTGAATTGAGAACGTGTTTCAGGGTTTAGAAATATTTGATCCAGTCAATGTAAGTCATTCGGGAACTTTTCGTATCAAGATTCTCATAGAGATACGCAGTTACTACGTCCATCAGCTGTATACTCAGTTTTTCGAAAACTACCAAACTGATAAGGTAGCGAAAAGTAATCATATCCATAACGGGTGAATAAGTTTCATCATAGTCAATCTCGGGGCGTTATGAGAAGCCTTGTGCAACAAGATGAGCTTTGTAATGCACAATGTCATTCTTCTTATTACGTTTCCAAACGAAAACCCATTTGTAGCCAACGAGCTTCACATGTGGAGGAGTATAAGCTATAGGTCCAAACACCTTACGTTTTGCAAGCGAATCGAGTTCGACTTAGATTGCTTGTTTCTAATTTGACCAATTAGTTCTCATCAACGGAACAAGGATCAATGTCATCGCTCAACATGATCTTAGTAGCTACTGTATATGTTAATGCATCGTCGACGATCATCTCATTTCTACACCAAACATCATCCAAGCTAGCATAATGAACCGAAATCTCACGATTCTCGAAAGGTGGATTCGTCTCTTTAAGGATGCTTCCGTAATCTAGAATTTCCTCACGAGTTGGATAAAAGTAAACGACAGTCGGATTCACAATAGGCTCTTCAGAAGCCTGTGTCATGGGTTTCATCTTCTAGGGGTGTGAATACTTTTAACAAAGAGGTATGCCACACTTTTGTGTAGGGGTAGATGATTGGCTAGCTACTAATGTACATGGATCACCAAGATTGGCGTCCTAGGCCTCCAGGATGGAAGTTCATCATACATTTGGTACATCCATCTTTGCAGACGTATTCGCATTTGGAATATGTGATCTTGTCACACACGCTAGATTGGTGAAAACATCTGGCATGCTCTGAGCTATGCTATGAAGATCTAATATGCGCTACACTTTAGTTTCAGACTGAGCTATACGGGGATCTAAATGAGACAAAGTGGGAGATGTCCATGATAATTCGCGTCGTTCTTCAGGAACATTGACGTTCTTATCTCCCCCTAACGATGTGAATACTATTTCATAAAGTGACAATTTGCAAAACGAGCGGTAAACAGATCACCTGCCAAAGGGTCTAAGTAACAATTAATCAAAGGAAAATCATATCTGACATAGATTTCCATCCCTCGTTAAAGCCCCATTTTTGTACGTAAGGACGGCGAAATCAGCACATAGACCGCACAACAAAAACGCGCAGATGCGATATGTCGGGTTTGTATCCGGTAACCAACTAAAAGGCGCTATATGTTTGGGTTGTAACAGGCCTCAGGCGGACCAATATGACTGCATGCAATATTGCATGGCCCCAAGCAGCGATCAAGAGCTTGGTATGTATGACCAACGATTGAGCAATCATTTGTAAGCGCTTAATGAATGCCTTTGCGAAGCCGTTTTAGGTGTGAACATGGGGTACTGGATGTTCAACTTCAATCCCAACCGACATGCAATAGTCATCAAAAGTTTTAGATGTAAATTCCCTAGCATTATCCAATTGAATATATTTGATCGGACAATTAGGGTGGTGAACTCTAAGCTTGATAACTTGAGCCAATAGTTTGGAGAATACAACGCTCCTTGTGGACAACAAGCACACTTGTGACCAATGTGTGGAAGCGTCAACCAAAACCATAAAGTGTCTAAATGGTCCGCATAGAGGGTGAATTGATCCACAAATGTCCCCCTGAACTCGTTGTAGAAAAATGGGAGGATTCAAATGAATCTTGTCATAAGAAGGCTTAGTAATAAGCTTTCCCATAGAACATATTTGACATGCGATTCCTTGAATTGAACCTAAACTTTGGGTTAGTGGATGCCCATGTGATGATTTGAGGATACGGCACATCACTATTCGTCCAGGATGTCCCAAACGATCATGCCAAAGTGTAATTTCATAAGCGGTTCCAGAGGTAGGGCTGGCCACATAGTGGCTTTCTATGGGGTGTATGGTCGTAGTATACAGACCACTTGGGATATGCTTCATTTTATCTAGAATACGTTTCTGGCCACATTCATAGGAAGTTATGCACATAAATTCAACTCCTTTTTCTATGTGGGTTTCAGCTTGGTAATTGTTCTATCTAATGTCCTTAAAGCTCAACAACGTTCTTTTAGAATGTGGAGAATAAAGAGCCTCATCAATGATCAAGATTGTACCATTGGACAACATTATACGTGCCTTATCGTATCATTCGATCAAGTTGGATGGGCCTTAGAGGGTTGTCAGATATGCATTCTTGGGTATGAAGTTAGTGAAATAGATGCGTTCACGCAAAACGATGTGTGTGGTTGCACTATCTGCTAGACAACTAACTTCCCTACTAGTCATACCTAAAATGAAAAATTAATTTCAATCGGTCATATGCATAAAAGTTCTAAAAAAGAATTATCCATTCAAAATAATTTTTAAATATCCAATGACGGAAATTAATTAAAAACTTAATATCCAAAAACACATCACCAATAAATAATCCAAACATAAAGGAAAATTGTTCAAAATTAACCAAAAAACAGGGGGGTTTGGCCACTACTGTGGAATTCGACCCCAAGGTCTTATGTCAACTAAAAAAATAAGTCTATGTCTAAGATTCTAATCTTCCATAGGTTTGATAGCCTCTTAAAAGTCAGAAACCTTCATCTTCGAACTCTCCGATTCGTCTACTTGCATAAAGTTTAATTCAAACTTATTACGATAAGAATGATATTTAGCTACAACCTTTTGGGGAGCTTGACAAACACGGAACCAATGGTCATTTGAATCACAAATCTGCATCCATGGTTTCAGGTGTTTTGCCCTTATTCTTGAAGTTTGGGGCATTGGGAGCGAGGTGTGGGCTCTTTTGGGCTTTGTTTCCTCCCTTAGATGAGCTTTGGCTCTGTTGACATTGGCGAGGTAGCTTATGGCCGCCCATACCATGCCTCTTTTGGCATTTTGGGTGTTGGTTCATGCTATAGTGTGCTTTAGGCACAACAGTCGCCCCAGTAGGTCGAGCTTAATGATTCTTCATTAACAGCTGGTTCTGCTTTTTAGTGAGAAGTAAAACAGATGTCAAATTCGAGAACTTAGTGAACTTTTGAGCTCTATATTGTTGCTGCAGGACAATATTAGTAGCAGAGAAGGTCGAATAGGTCTTCTCCAGGAGATCCTCTTCGGTCAAAGTTTCGTTACAAAACTTGAGAAGGGATAGGATTCGACAAACTTCAGAATTATATTCATTCACAGACTTAAAGTCTTGGAAGCGCAACTGTTGCCAGTCATGTCTTACTTCAGGCAAGAAGATGTCCTTTTAGTGATCAAAACGATTAGCCAAAGCGACCCATAGTGGTCGTGGATCATCCTCAACAAGAAATTCAGTTTGCAGGGCATCATGGATATGTCTTCGAATGAAGATCATAGCGGTGGCTTTCTCAGCTTTGCCAACAGGGTTGTTTGTCTCATCTTTAATGGCAGGATGCAAATTCTTTGCAGTGAAGTGGAGCTTCACATCTTGGACCCATTTAAGGTAGTTTCTTCCAAAGACCTCCAAAGCGGTAAAGTTGAGTTTGTTCAAATTCGACATGTTCCTATCACAAAATAAAGGACAAGATGTGATTAGTGCAATGAAGAAAAAAAAAAATCAATCCATTCACATAGGAGTAGAATATTCAGGTTCTAATAGACATATATTGGTTAAATTTGCATAAAAAAGCTTCGGATTTTCATGGGTGATGTTTGTAATGAAAAATTTCAGGTTTTCAAACAAGGCATGTTTATCAAAACTTCAGGTTTCAAAATAATTATGAACTTCAGGTTCATATGTTCCTGCAGACAAATGCATATATATATATATATATATACACACACACACACACACATAGAAATAAGCAACAAGAAAAATATGCAAATAGAACTCCAGTTCTAAAATTATAATTGAATTAATTATTTGGACTTCGGGCCAAAATTAAGTGTGGGTGAAAAAAATATAAAACCCAAATTGTCTAAAAATATTAAACAATCGAAGCTCGAGGCCCAAAACTATAGGCCAAAGCCCACGAATGGGCTGAGCAAGTCTCTTGCCTTGAGGTCCAGGCCTAGATTAGGTTGGTTTGATATTAGTTGGGTTGTAGGCCCAAAGGTGAGAGAGAAAAGAAGAAAGGGGTCGGATCCAAAAGAGACGCCCATGAAAGGGTATGATCTAGTGCGGTGTGAATAGTGAAATCGAGGAAGGACGCGATCTAGTGCGTCGCAACGTATGGGACACCATAGCCCTTAGGCTGGTGTCATGCTTGGGTTGGGTTTCAATGTATGGGCTACAATCTGGGAGCCCAGATTGTTATGTCTCTCTAATGGACTTCAAATAGAACACCAAAGCCCAAATGGGTGTTGGGACCGAGTGCAGCCAAGCCCCAGTGGGCTCGGGTCAGAACCAAAACATCCCAGCATTTTCTGGGTGAATATTGGTCAGGGGAAGCATGGGTTCGACTTGGAACCTTATATTGAACGGAGAAAATTCGATTTCTCGACGTTTGTGTGTGAAAAAGCATAGGCTTTCAAGTCGAAATCCTTGAAAACCTAATGAAATTCATCAAGAATTTCAAAGAACATCGTTGGAGACAATGAATTTGTCTCAAAAATCACAACTTCAGGATGTGGTTTTTCTATGGAAGTTAGCGTTGGTGCCGTGACTCGGCTGCGGGCGAGTGAAGGTTTTCTGGAGAAAGGGAGAGCTGCTAGCTCTAGACTAGTGGCTTGGCTTGGCTTGGCCACACAAGCTGTGGGCTTGGGCGAATTGAGGTCCTTGGTTTGAAGAACCCTAGCACTGCCAATTTCAATTTTGTTTGTTTGTTTTGTTTGGTTTTTTTTTTTTTTTTTTTTTTCACAATTCAATTTTATTCAATAGTTTAATGCATGTACCTATATTTGATGCAATTCATGGCAATATCAAATTCACATAATTCAACATTTATGAATATAATGCAAACACAATTTATGTAGAATCTAAAATTTGAAAAATGTAAAGTTGGGTCATGCATTATGGTGAATGTGCATGCTATCAGGGCTACAAAAATATCGAGATAAAAACCGTTATTTTGGAAGAACCTGATTACGTGATGATATGGATGATCTGGTTTGATGCAGAAAAACTTCAACATCAAATTCCTAAGCGTAGTGGTAAGAGCGTGTTGATAACGTGTTGTAACCTATTTTATTTGACAAAGGAGAGAGGCCGACGGCAAAGGAAAAGAGAGAGGAGAGATCTGTTTGTAGAATCGTAGGGGAATGTGTGTGTTGAGGATATGATATCCCTGGTAATATCCTGAAAAATTTAAGTATATGAAATTGATATTCATATTTATGAATATGTGGGCAAAGTATGGAAATGAATCACTAAATGGTTAAGAATATTTCAGTGGGAAAATGTGAAATCCCGTTCTTGATTTTGATTATTAAATTAAGTATTTTGTAGTTGTATTAGTGGTTACGATGCATTTATATTTACGGCAGATATTTGTTCGATAAGTGAAAAGACAAAAATACCCTAGTTGGCTCGATGTAATTATACGACGTATTTTATCCTCACATATTTGATCACATTCTTGATCTATTTGGATAGAGGACGATCCTACAAGCGCTTAGGCAAAAACCGTTCGTCCATTGGAACGAGAAACAAAAAGTTACGGATGTTAGAAGTTCTTAAATAAAATAGAAATTTAATATTTTTGGGTTCCCATTAAATTGGGAAGGGACCAATTAGAAAAAAGGAGAAATAAAAAGAAAAGGAGGGGAGGAAGGGAAAAAAGAAAAAAAAATAAACGAAAAAGGGGAGAAGAAAGAGAAGAGGGAGAGACCAATGACAGACAGGAGAAAAGAGAGAAAGGAAAGGGAAGAAAAAGAGAGGAACCGCACGCCCGGGGGGGGGGGTGTGTAACAACCCAGCTAAACCGGGTCATCTTTTGACCTGCGGCCCGACCTGGCAAAAGACATGGTTTCCGATGCCTTTTTAGGCGATTTCTCCAGCGATTAGAAGCCACACACCACGTGGAATTTACCTGGCACCTTTTCCTTTTCCAATTTCATCAAAAAATCGAATTAAATTGGTTTGATTTCGTGATAAACTCACCGGTAGGTTCATAGGATGTACAGCTAAATTCCTCCATTTTTGAAGGCAGTACAGTCGACCACCACCATCAAAATACTCCTCATAAGGTCTGGAACAAAGCCCAAACAACTATAGGGGTGGCGGAGCACCGGAGGTGACGGATCGAAGCCACCCATTTCTAGGGTTTCTGGTGAGTTTGAGTGAAATTGGGGCCTTTCCCGGCCAAATTGGCCTTGGTCACAGGTATGAAACTTGCTTTATTCATCAAGATATACAATTTTGTAAAATTTTATAATTTTTGGAGTTAGTTGAATTTTTCGGCGAGTCGGGGTGGACGGTCGCAGTGTGCGGCGGCGTGTGGGCGAATGCATCTCCTGACCATCCTAAGATAAATTTTGATGCCCTGATTCCATATTTGATATCCGATTAACGGAATTCCATTGTTTGAGTATAATTTTGTTAAGGTTCGACAGTTGAATACTATAGCAATCGACGATTCAACCGTTGGATCGTCACTAAACTTTGATACATTATAGTACATAATATTTGAGGACCATAGAAACTTAGTCCGATGAATGGATCTTCCCGAATTGGATTTGTAGGTTTGTAAAATAAAACGTTGACCGCCATTGAAAATTGTGATATAACCGTCGGATCGTGGTAAGATTTTAGTATGATGTTCTATGAGCATAGTGAGGACCTTAGGAAGTTACGGATCCAAAATCTGACGCGCGGATCTTTCAGATCAAATTACGGAGAGTTGTGGACCCTACCATTGACCGAGAGTTGACTTTTGGTCAACATGTCTCACAACGTTCTAAATACTAAAATTAGTACTACAAGAGACTAAGTGAAGTCTAGTGGGCCTACATTGGTTAGAGAGTGACTTGAAGATTTTCGGAAATGAATTAAAAATGAATGGTGAACTACGAAAGGCTTGATCCCACTCAAGGGTACGTAGGTAGTCTAACAAGGTTAGATGCAACCTTAAATAATTGAGATTAATCTTTTGTTGGGAATTTGAATTAAGAAAAGAAATTTGGTGATTAATTGTAAAATTAAATCTTATGTTTTGGTAATTAATTTTTTGTTATAGATTTTGTGAGTGATTAATAAATTTAGATAAAGAATTGTGATTAATGGTAGTTAAATAAACAAGAGTTTAATTTGGCCTATCATGAAAACTATATCCCGAAACAAATGTTTCGGGTCAGGGCGTTACATCCCCCTACGTAGTGCCTTTATTTATAGTGGTAAAAGGGAGAAGAAATCCTTCATCCCCAAGGAATACAAGTCAATATAGGAAAGAATAACTAGAATAAAATGTAATCTAAGATTTACACAATCACACTTAAACTAGGAAAGTTCATAACCTTTTTTTTTTTTTTTTTTTTAAAGATTCTCATAATTATTTTTATCATTAATTAATATACATCAATCTAATGGATATTTTTTTGTTCACACCAAACATTCCCACCAATTTATTTTGCAGGATTGTTTCACTTTCTTCTCTCTCCCACTTCTTTATCACTCTAGCTTTTTTCTCCTGTTGTTCTTCTGAAATTTTTTTGCACCCTAAACAAAATCATTTTCTCCAACTTTTGTCATGGGAAGCAATCAAGAATTGGTAAGTTCTTTTCATTATTTATACAATAGTTAATTTGATCATGTGAAGTTGACATGAATAACCCATATATATATATATATATATATATATATATATATATATATATATATAGGCATATTAGGATTAATATGTTAGTCCAATTTTGTATTTGTTTTCGTTAATATGTTAGTCTACTATTAGGGCTCAGATGTTAATCAATGTTAGGGTTAATATATTGGATCAAGAAAAGAAGGCAGGCATGCCCTGGATGGGTTGGGAAATGAACAAAAAAAAAAAAGAAAAAAACCACTAAATTGATGTATATTAATAATGAGAACCTAAAATATGAAAGAATAGAAAAAAAAACAAAAGTCCAGTGACAAATCAAGCCTTACACAAGTTTTTCTCGTGGAGATGATACACCACACATGTCGTTATACAAGTGGAGGGACACTTAAAAAATAAAACTTCCCTCCACTTATATAATGACATGTGGTGTACCACCAAGTATTCTTGGCACATCAAAAAATTTCTCGTGGATGGGGTGGTATGTTATGGCATGAGATGGGTTATGGCGAGAGATGCGATGGGTGTGGATGTGGGTGGTGGCTGGTTGGGTGAACTTGTTAAAATGGGGGTAAATGAGAAATAGAACTGGTATTGGTAATTTAAAATTTTTATTGTGCACTTTTCAAAAATATATTTTTCTTTTTAAACATAGAAAATTTGGAGCGTGCAATAAAAAATTTCGATTGCCAATAAAAACACCCAAAATGTAAAGTTATATCTTCTTTTACATTTTGTCGAAGATGAGTAAATATCCCGTTTTATATTTTCGGAAGATATGAAATGTGAATTATATTCATTCCATTTTATATTTTCGGAAGATATGAAATGTGGTAATCGAAAATATAAAATGGAATGAATATAATTCACTCATCTCAAATTTGTAATTTTGCATTGAGTATATGCTCAAATAGATCAATCGATAGGACACGTAATAATATATATTTACTACGATTGATGACTATCAAACAAACAAACATACTAATCTTGTCCTGAATTAATTATGAAGTATGATCTTACATGAATTGGTGATAGCTTTGTATTTAACAACGAGATTATTTTTTGCATCAATTATATATTAGACCAAGCCTTCCCATGCATCAAATAATTGGTCCACATATACGAAGATATTTTTAAGCGTCGGTTTGGCCAAATTAAAATTACTATTAAAGATATGCTGCAACGTCAACTAAAAGATCCGAGCGGACTTGTTTGTCTTTTTTGGTGTTGGGAGTAGTTGAGAATGATTGAAATTAATATGTCAAAAATAATTTCCCGGATACTCTAGACAACTGGGGATGTAGCTCAAATGGTAGAGCGCCCGCTTTGCATGCGGGAGGTACAGGGTTCGATCCCCTGCATCTCCATATGTTTTAAATATTTTTTGGTTCAGCTCAATGTGTGCAATACACCATTTTCCTATGGCCCCAAATTTAATTTTACGTCTGGTCTTTATATTCTATTGGCACCACAAAGGAATTACATCAAATAACTTGTTTAAAGGTAAAAATATTCAACTATTTGGGGATTTCTCAATATTTTAATATTCAGTTTTCGTATAGGTTAAAACACCACAACTTATTAAGTTCACCTCACCACTTAAGTTTAATGTTTTTTTAGCTTTTAATTGTGTGAAAAGAAAAAAAATAAGACATCACTTAAATTTAAGATTTATATATCTACATACAACCCACAAACCCTATTTGTTCATCTTCTTCTCCAAAACTAGTCTTATGAGGCTCGAACATCGATTCTTTATGCATCTTGTGATTACGTTTTCTATCCCAAATAAGATGGGACAAATTTGGATGGATGACTAGACTTGAGATAGACACAATAAAACAAAACGGCCCAAATTTTGTGTTTTCCAGTAGCCCTTTTTGTAGAGCAAAAAATAATCAAGAAAATTATGGAGATGACACGTGGACTTTTGGGTTAAAAGGATAAAATTACTCTCAAGGCACACCAGGATTTCCACGCACATGCAACGGACAATGACGGCTCAATCAAGGAAGAGTCAAAGGTGCTTAAAATGGTCTTTATTCAAAACCCTCTCATCACTCCTCATCAAATCCTCACTCAAAAGGTAACTCCCAATTATCCTATTTAAATTAGGATTGATTACCAAGTTAATTGCAAGATATTGTTTCACATAATATATTGCAATTAAAATCATAATACCACCATAAGTGGCCGGTCCCTATTCTCCAAATAGGACCGGCCACTCCCCTATAAATAGTCCCATTTTTCTCCAAAAAGCTAAGTTGATTCTCTCCCTAAAAATTCCTAAACACTTTCTCTCTCAAATTCTAAATTTGGCATCGGAGATTCTTTGGCCAAAGACCCCCCCATTCATCATGGATGCGTGAGGCTTTTGACCTTAATCTTAGGTGTTATTATTTTGTAGGTGAATTTTCGTCAAAGAAGAAGACGGTGGAAATTTGCATCCACAAATTGGTGCTTTCATTGAGAGTCTTGATTTACACGCTCGAAGAAGACTCACATTCAAAGTTTCTCATTTTTTGTTCATTCATAGATTTTTTTGTACGTTCTTATTCCTAAAGTTTTTTTTTTTTTTATTTATTTACAAAGTTCTTTGAATAAACGTAAAAGAAAAGTACAATGACTAGAAATTCGGAAACCACGACGAATGGAACTTCCTACGTTCATTGATTTGGATCGAGGGATGGAGATCGTGACATAGCCTTACCATGACGATCCACGAGGCTCAACGCTACAACGAGTAGAGTGACACCACCTTCACGAGGCACCATCGTGTCAGCCACCACGGCAACAACCATCGTGGCAACCTTTGGCAAGTCTAGGACTTATGGTGATTAGTAAGCCCCGGCGTCGAGAGCAGCCCAAGCTGCTGCACCAGCAGCATAGGCTCAATCTCAACGCATGGCCTAAATGGCCTAAGGCTAGCGTGAGCCTAACGCGTTGTCGAGCGAAGCCCAAGCCCAATGCCCACACATACCACACGTGGCCCAACCCATGCCAACAACCCAATCCGAGATCCAGCCCACTCCTGTGGCCTTCTAAGTAATCCAAACCGGTCCAAGACCGGTTCAACTATCTCTGCTTCAAATTTATGGATCGACGATTGAACCAGGGGCATTTTCACCCAATTTTTTCACGAATTTGACATATTCTAACTCAAATCTCACGTTCGGAGTCCATTACACTTCCACTACTCAAGGAGACGCATACCGTCCAAGCCCTTCCAACCCAAATGGCGAACCACACATGTCTCGACAAGTCATAGAGTTGACAAGCACCCTCGCACAACAGAAGACCTTAGTGAATAAGCTCTTGCAAAGCACTGAGATGCAACGTGCCCCAGATGAGCCATTCCGAAGTAGGACAAAGGCAAATGACAAACCTCTCTAACAACGTCCCAGTAAGTAGCCATTCGACCAATCATGAACTGAGCGTTCTGGCAATGTACACTCCCAACTGGGCCCCCGAGATAGCGTATACTCTTGTCTTAGCGCGTAGATGAGCGTGCATTTTCAGTTAAGCCTACGAACGAGCATACATTCATGGTTGAGGCCACACTCCGATAATCAACATGAGCAACCTTCTAGGTGAAGTGTTCATTCACGACTAGGCCCGCAAGAAGCATCATCCACCTCACATCAGAGTAGGCAGCATGACGGGCGGAGGAAGTAGTTACTCAATCCAGCTCAAGTTCAACCGGTAACTTACGAGAAATTTACTCGCCTACTGGGAACGTATCACATGCACCACAGATGCGGCATAGACGAGCCGAACACATATAAGAGCAACTTAGACTAGCAAGTCAAAACTGGGGGCAACCAAGAGCTCTGTTACCCTAATAAAGACAAATTCAAGAAGAAGTAGAGTAGCTCTTAATCGAACGATTGCTCGATTTCCAACGTAACGAGGTCACTGATGATGTGTTACGACGGGACATGACCAACATAAGCAGGTCACTTTTCACGGACGAGATCGAGCATGCAGAACCACCACATAAGTTCAGTATGCCATATTTTACATCTTTCAAAGAAGATGGAGACCCAAAGAGACACTTGAAGCATTATCGAAGCATAATGGTCATTTATCACAACAACGATACTCTTATGTGCAAGGTATTCGCCACCATTTTACAAGACGAAGCGTAAAATTAGTTCACCCTGCCGCCACAATCCATCTGGAGTTTCGATGAGCTTTCTTTGGTTTTCACCAAAGAATATTCACCTTACCGCTCAATCAAGAAGAAGTTCAACCACTTGTTCAATGTGAAGAGGCTCAAAGTAGTGAAGTCAAAGATAATCTGATGTGACGACTCGATAGCTAGTTCAGCGTTCCAAAAATGACCCTCAACAGACCAACCACTGCTTGGAGAATTGATCATGAATGAAGATCTAACTTTGGCACACTTTTTCACTTTGGTAGAGAAGTATGCACTTTAGGACGAAGCTTAGCGAGCAGACAAGACGCCCGAGCATCATTTTAAAGAATCGGCAGTAACTTAAAAGAAGGAGGATGGGAAGCAGTACAACAACAAAGGCATGGAAGATGCTAAGTGTAGGGACTGATCCATGACTAAAAAAGGCCCGACGCCCAAAAACTACTCTAAGTTCTCGATCCCGATCCACCAAATCCTCCGCGACATCAAGAGTTAACCATGGTTCAAGCTGCTAAAATAATCGAATGGAGATACTTCCAAGTTGGATCACACCAAGTATTGCCCATTCCATTGAGGTCCTAGTCACACAATTGACAATTGGTACACTTTGAAAAACTACCTAGAGAAGCTGGTGCAAGAAGGCAAGGTCGACAAATACTTAGACAAGCTAGTTGCATATCCTAGGAGAAAAGCCAACGTCGACGAAGAGTTAACAACCAAGACAATTCGGATCAATGGCATCTTTGCCGAATCCAAGCACTTAAGGGCCATCAACAACTCTAAGAAAAATAAGGTCCAGCATGTTCTACTAGTAGTCAACACCTAACTTGGACCATCATCAGCTTCCCCTAGCAGGATGCCAAAGGCGTAGACTTTCTACATGATGACGCATTAGTGGTATCTGTCAAACTAGCCCACGCTATAGTTGACAGAATGATGGTTGACAGCGGAAATGCGATCAACTTACTTCAGCTCTCAATAATTCAGAAGATAGGCATAGAAATCATAACATACACCAAGATGAGGTATTCACTAGATTCAATTAACACACCTCGACTACCATCGGAAACATCACACTTGACGTGAGGACCCCGCCAGTTATCTTAAATGAGACGTTCATGTCTCCCTACAATGGGATTCTAGGGTGACCTTGGCTGATAAAGCTAGATGTCGTAACCTTCGTTAAGTATCAAAAAATCTGATTCCACATCCCGAGAGAAGAAGTCTGAGAAATCAAGTCTAATTAGGTCACATCTCGACAATGCACTGTGCAAGTACTGAAAGAGAAAAAAAAGAAGACCTTTGCCCTCGTAGTGGCTACCGAGGTCTACAAGGATGACGAAGCTGCCAAATCGCAATCACAGTAAACGGATCAAGAAGATGGTGTCCAATTCAATGCGGCAGTAAACGAGATGGGATGGAAACCCGATGAAGATGCCGAACAAATCATTCTTGATTCTCAGCAGCCAGAGAAGACTGCTAGAATTGGCTCACGTCTAAGCCTAAAGGAAAATGAGGAACTCACGGCTTTCTTTAGGGAAAATCGTGACATCTTCGCGTGGTCACCTTCTGACATGCCCGACATCGACCCCAAGATAGCTTGCCACAGGCTGCACGTTAACCCCATTGCCAAACCAGTGATCCAAAAAAGAAGACATTTCATACCTGAATGAGTAACGATCATTAAAGTAGAAATCGACCCAAGTTGTTGGAGGCCTGATTTATAGAAGAGGTAGCACACTCAGCATGGCTTACCAACGTAGTGCTAGTAATGAAGAAATAGAAAGGAAATGGAGGATTTATGTAAACTACACTGACCTCTACAAAACTTACTCGAATGATCCTTATCTAGTTCCTCGAATCGATCTACTAGTATATTCAACTTTTAGGAACCAACTGCTCAGCTTCTGGGCATATACTCATGATCGAGCGAGGCATCTACTACTACAAGGTCATGTCTTTTGGCCTTAAGAGCGCGAAAGGCATTTACTAACAACTGGTAAACATAATGTTCAAGAAGCAAATTGGAGTAACCATGAAGGTCTACGTCGACGACATCATGGTGAAAGGTAAGTAGCGATCAGACCATATTGTCAACTTGGCCAAAACTTTCGACAGCCTTAGAAAGTATAAGATGAAGCTCAATCTCACCAAATGCATATTTGAAGTATTTTTAGGCAGATTCTTAGGGTACCTAGTAACCTAACAGGGAATCGAAGCACATCCCAAGCAGATCCGAGCAATCTTAGAGATAAAGTCTCCAACTTCCTTGAAGGAGATCTAAAGCTTGACTAGATAAGCAGCCGCACTCAACCGCTTCCTTTCGCACTTTACCGATCGATGCAAGTCTTTTTTCAAAGCAATCAATAGGGCACAACAAGACAAATAGGATGACAAGTGTGAAAGAGCTTTCCAAGACCTGAAAAAGTATCTCACATTACTTCCTTTACTATCCAAGCTGGAAGTAGCGGAGGACTTATACATTTAATTGGCAGTCTCAGAAGTAGTTGTGAGCTCTGCCCTCATACGAGAAGAGCTGAGAGCCCAACTGTTGGTATTCTACACTTCTAAAGCTCTTCTCGATGCGGAAACTAGATATCCGAAGATCGAGAAATTAATTTTGGTGCTAGCTGTTGATGCTTGGAAGCTTAGACCATATTTTTAAGCTCATCTAGTCATCGTCATGACTCAATATCCTCTACAATCAATCCTACATGGTCCAGATGCTTCTCAATAAGTAATGAATTAGGATTTGGAACTTGGCCAATACGACTTAGTTTACCGACCCCGCACGACGATAAAGGCCAAAGCATTGGCAGACTTCATAGCAGAATTCACGCCTAGCCTAGGCAACGCAACAGAACAACCCAATGATGCTCGGAGGCAATCGAGCACGCCCTAGTCACACCTGCTTCATCTGATGGAGATTTCTGGCATTTGCACGTCAATAACGCATCCAACTACAAGGGCTCAAGAGTAGGTGTGGTTTCTGCCACCCTAGACGGTTCAATGCTCGAGTAGATAATCACTCTAGGCTTTAAAGCATCCAACAACGAAGCAGAGTACGAAGCTCTACTAGCAGGCCTCTAAATGGCAAAAGACTTAGTAGTGAAAAAGCTTGCAATTCATTCTGATTCCCAGCTAATCATCAACCAGACTACTGGGGAGTACACGGCAAAACATTCGAAGATGGCGCAGTACCTAGAGAAGGTATGAAAACAACTTGAGGTGTTTCAAACTTACACCTTCACTTAAGTTCCGCGAGTAGACAACACACATGCGGACACGCTAGCTGGCCTAGGCTTTGCCCTCGACCACCAACTTAAACGCTCTATTCTAGTAGAGTATCTGGACAAGCCAAGCATAGAGGTGAAGCCAACAACCAAGGTCTTACAGGTTAAGACAACTCCAAACTGGCAAGATTTCATTATAGACTACCTAGTCAATGGCACATTCCCCATGGAAAGATTGGAGTCTAGATAGCTCTAAACAAAGGTTGCGCATTACTACATGTGGAACGACATTCTCGTCCAAAGATCCTACACTGGACCACATTTTCTCTGCCTAGCGCCTCTCGACAACCTCAAGGTTCTAAGTTCAATCCACGAAGTTGTTTGTGGAAATCACTCCTGAGGCCGATCCTTAGCATAGAAAGCTCTTAACATAGGCTACTACTGGCTTACTATGCATTAAGATGCTAAGGAGTTAATACAAAAGTGTGGTCGTTGCCAACACTACAAGCCGGTACCAGCACTGCCTACTGGCGAACTATACTCGTAGACAAGTCCTTGGTCATTCATGCAGTGGGCAATTGACTTAGAAAGGTCAATGTTGCCCGCTACTGGGGGCAGAGGCATGATGATCTTGGCAACTGACTGCTTCTTGCAAGAAGCACTTTAAGTGCTTTTCCAGAATTCACTTGCATTTTTACTAAAAGTTGGTTCTAAAAAGATTTTCACAAAATGTGCTTTCAACTATTTTAAAAGTAGTTCCAAACGACCTAAATATCTATCTTCAGCAAATTTGGGCAAAAAGGTTTAATGATCTTAATAACTAATTAGGGGTGGTTTAAATTTGGGTCAAAATATAAATGATCAACTATGCCTAAAAACTCAATTAGGGGTTTTATATTTTTCTTGGCCTACAAATAAAGGGTACGTATAGGTGGATGCAAATTTCGTACACAGTTGATTTGACGAAATTCTACCTACAAGGAAAAAAAACACCTTTAACCTAATTAATGATCACCTAGAAAAAAGGTCAAGGGTGTCCACTAAAGGACCTTCGATCAATGGCAAAGCCAGGAATTGCGTGGGGAGGGGCAAAAATTTAAAAGGTAAAAGGTCCAAAAAATATGTTCACAACTAAACCTTTTAGATGGTAAACAATATTAATGTCGTTCATAATTTATCAATACAAACAAGTTACAATTGTTATCGACGAGGTTTCATGTCGTGAAAACGTCGTATAATAGGCTCATTATCAATAAAATAAAAAACATCTCATGCAATGTAAACAATCATGCTATCACTTAACTATTAATCTCCCATTTTGTGAAGTAGTGGTGTTTTCACAATATTCATAGCAGAATACGCTCTCTCTACCGAATCTGACCCACCCAGACCCGGAATGTCCACCTAGACTTCGAATCGAGCTGTGTTGGCCGATACCAGGAAGGTGACGAAGCCATAAAGTGTAGTGATGTTGAAAAATGTGAATAAAATTAAACCTAAAAGTGCTTAAATATAAGAGTGTGCATGTGAGTGGGATTGAACCCAATTCACACGTGATGCATAGCATAAGTAAAGTACAGTAGAAGTATAAGGTAATCACCTATACCAAAATTTAACAAGAATCCTTGTCGACATGAAAGATCAAGGAGTAAAACCTAGATGGGTGAAAAATAAGGGTCAGTAAGGTTTTGTAAAAACCTTTTCGAAAACATAATAACCCCTCATCATAAAATAAGTATAGTTTCCAAAATATACGTACCACGTATAGTATGAAAATATTTACCATAACCTACAATATCTCAAGAATTTAGTATGTCATAGTATTTCATAAATAAACATCTAACGTCTAGTAATCATATAATCTCGCATAAACAAACATATCATATCGAGTGCTCATCGACATATGCTGATACATGAGTTCATGCAGAGGTATTTTGACATGAACATGACTGTGTGCAATAATGATTTACGCTCTAGTACTACAGTCACGTGAAGACTGGCTCTATGCGTATCACATAGGAGTCCTAATTGCCTATAGCAATCTAGGATAGGACTGTCACCTACAATGGATCCAAAGTGAGCATACGGTGCGATGTGAACATACACGTGAAAGACTAGCCTTGGCTCTGGGCGAGTACAAACACCGATACAGCACACGATGGGCAGATAACGTAATTATGAACATGCCATAGTGATTCGATAATTCAATAATTCTAATCAATACACTGTTATTCATGACTGTAAATCCAATTAAGGCATCAATAATACTACACATACCTGTGTATCCTATAAGACGTAACATACTTTCATAAATTTCGTTAATACGCTAATTTTTATAAACATTAATCTAATCTACGCGTAATATGGAAAATCCTTTTCCAACTATATAAATGGAAACTAAACAAATATATATATTATATAAAAAGAAAATACCCACTCACAGATACTTGCAAAGTCGTAGTCGTTCGAATGAGGGAAGCTAAAGCCTTCCCTAGTAATCGCATCTAAGCATAATATTGGGACTCATTAGTAAAACTCAACTAAAACGATTAAATTTGGAAAAATGGAGTGCAAATTTAGAATCAGGGCATTGAAATACGCTAAGAAATTTTTGAAAAGGTCAACACAAAATATTCCAAATCCATTTAGGAAATGGACCAAACCAGATTCTGGGTTTGGATACAAGTCATGGATCTGGGCTTCTTTTTTCTTTTTTTTCTTTTTTTTTTCCCCCTCTTGGGTCGGGTTGACCCATTCCCAGTCACTAGCGGAAGAGAAGGCCAGAATAAATTCTGTCTACAATCAAGGTTAAAACTCAACCATTTTCAGCGTATAAATAGTCAAATTGAAGCTAGGGAGATAATGAGTAAGATTATACCATCATAGTCTCTCACCGTGGTCGGACTTGGCCCAAAAAAGGTTTGAATCTTAAGGACTTCACAGGAATTTGGGAAATAGTTTTCCCGAGCTATTTTCTGTTATAAAACCAGTCCATAACACACAAGCATGCTCAGAATCGAACCAAAAGTATAAGATTAAAGTATTCCCGAGGCTTACCAAGGCTGTGAACGGTGGAGGTTCGTTGGGAAAATCATGGTCTTGCTGGGAAATATGGAAATTGGGTTCTGGGGTTTGAGTTTGTAACCTTGGTTTTAGTTATGGGCTGGAACGTTGATAACCTTCATCGATATCGTGAGATTTGGTGGTGGCTTGAAGGTTTGGCTCGCCAGAGATGACAAATGGTGGTGGTTCGAGGCGGTTGCACCTTCTCGGTGCTTACCGAGGAAGAAGGGAGATAGTTGAGAGTTTGAGAGAGGTGAGGTGACAAAAAATGAGAGGTCCAAGAGAATGGGGGGACACAAGATAGGTGGAGTGAGGATCCCACCTGGGTGAGTTCCCACTAGACAGGAAATAAGAACAAAAAAACTTCCTAGAAAATATTGAAATAATCATGGCATATCTAGAATAGTGAATTTACCAAAATGTCCTCGATAATCGTTGTTTCTTAAAATCTTCATCGTAGCTCTAAATTTGATTCCGCTTATGTCCATGCATTTGTATCGTCGAGTATTACAAGGATGCGCTAATAAAATGGATCATACGTCTTGCTACACAATGGTCAACGAAAGTCAACATTCCCGCCTTTAGGGATATTTTTGTCAATTCACTCTTTTAAAATTTATAAAATCGTAAAATTTAGGACGGGTTGTTACAGAAGAAGTTGCAACTATTAACACCAAAATCAATGTAACTTTCACACCTTCTGGTCTTCAAATTATTTCTCACTAACATATAGGAGAAATAATATTTGCATTGCCATTTTCTACCTTTTGCACTCCTTTTTCTCTAACATTTGCATTCAATAAGGTAATAGACAATTAAATGACATAAACAAAAAATGAGGACAAAAAAACAAAAAAACGAGAGTGTGAAAATCCAATTAAATGACATATTATCTTTTACATGTGATAACTAATTAATATGGTAATGAGACAAGATGAGAACCAATTTGATCTGGATTGTTGATCCAGTAAACTATGTCCAATAGAACATGAAATGACATCTCCTCCAACATACGAAGCAACTTGGAAAATGGTCTTCCCATCAAGGCGGTCATCAATCCTAACTATCCACCTTCAGTTTTGGTTGGGGTCATTTTTTATGATTAAGCACTAGTTGGTGGTACCAAGTGGGCCGAGCTCATTAGGTATAGTGGCAGTTTTGATATATAACGACAAATACGGTATCATTTTGTCACAAAAAAATCAAAAGGAAAAATTGATTAACGTGGCATCTCTTGGTATCTTCGTCGTCTTCTGGTTTTCCTCCTAATCGGAAAAGAAAGGCAACCAAATCCTCGTCAATCCTTGTCATTTGCAGGGCTTCGAATTCCTAGTCCTACAAATTTGTGGTTTTTTTTTATAATTTTTGTTTCCGCTGTTCCTCACATGCACCAATGCAACGACAACAACTGCAAAGGGCGGATTCTCGCTCTTAGTCTTAGGGTTGATTTTCGACGACCGGAGGTGCGACCGCACCTCTTTGTGCCTCTATGGCTCTGCCAATGCCTCAGAAAAGTAATAGAGAAAAAAAAAACAGAACTTGATAGAGTTCTACTCTTCTGAGTAGTAAGTGGCAACCATTTCCTCTGTTTGACTTGGCTATTTATAGAGAAAAACTCTAGCAGGCAGTTGGGAAGGGAGCCTGTAAAGCATACTAGGTAGTCCTTAACAATACATGTCAGTCTTAGCGGTCTACTAGCTAGTAGTTCTGAATGTTCTTGTTGGTATGAGTGCAGATGCACCAAACACCCAATGAGATGCTCTAGAAAGTTGGGGCTGTGCAACCATTGGACTGGTTATGCCTCGATGGCAGGTTGTATTATAGGTGGCCAGAAGAGCCCAAGGTCCACACCATGGGCTACCCCGGAGTTCTCATGGTCTATCAGTGGCACAAATAGCTATTACCTTACGGCCGACTACGTCATATTCCATTAAAGAAATTTTGTGATCTACTCACTACATAAAAAATAAAACCGTTATATACAACATATTGTCAACGTGTCCTCCTTTTGAATGTAATTCATTTATGTGTCCGCAGTACCCACCTCCAAGCCAAGAGAGGTACAGCCGTCAGTTCTCCACAAGAGCTCTTTCTCCTTTTACATTCTGTCAAACAAGGCTCTCAATTATGCTTGCTTCTCATTGTGAATACACAACTACAAGCTAAATGGATAGAATTACATGAATTATTTCAATTTCCAAGCATGGTTTACTATTTATTAAGTCTGTGTGCATCCCACATGCCCACATGTAATAACTGTTGAAAATAACTCATGCCCGTGCTCGACGGTAGTAGTATTCTTTAACATCTAAATAAGAAAGTGCAACTATTTGGACGAAACCAAGAAATAATCTCTCACGTGTAAAATTAAGGAAGACTCCTCTTTAAATCAAACAATTCAAAAATTGAGTATGATTATATTGTGAGATGTAAAACTATGGGTGACCAATCATGTCTCATAATTAAGCGTACGTGTCCTCCTTCAACCCCAAGACTTTGCCTACTAATAAGGTTTATGAACTATAAGCTTGTTAAGTTAATATAACTACCACTTAGTACTACAATATAATATATTCCTCTTCAGTTCAAGTGAGAGATTTTAAGTTCGATTATTGCCAAAAGCGAGTTTGAACCATATTATTGCTAACCCATTATAAGATTAAACTTACTTCCTCTCCCTTAGTATAGATATATTGTTTGTTAAAAACAAAAAAAAAAGAGTTCATATAACTGTAGGTTAAGGAGATAGGAAGAGAGGCTATACAAACAATTCATTAGTTATCATTCCCTCTGACATTTTGCATTCCATTATTTTGAAGCAACCCTAATATGTATGTATATATGTATGTATGCATATGTGTGTGTGTGTGTGTGTGTGTGTTTGTGTGTCTATATATATATATGAAAATAGAGAGTTGAAAATTTCCGCCCACAGCCGCATATAGATTCTTCATATATTTTCGAATGCCACCTGTTTACAAACCTTTTAAATTCGAACCAAACTCCATCTGATCAATTTACTAATCAATCTCCAATAATATTCTCTTCTCTCTATATATGATTATCAATCTAAAATGAGTTTTTATCACAAATAATTCTTGAAATTAACCCACATCATTAAGATGGTCTCGGAAATTAAAAATTGATTAATGTAGTCCCTGAAAATAGTTGTCACAAATCAATAGTCCCTTTGTCACAATTCTGTAAAAAAATTATATTATGTGTTGACGTGACACATAAATGGGCCTTATAAGTTTGTTTTTATCACCAAATGGTCTTTGAAATTAACCCACACCATCAAGATTGCCTTTGAAATTGAAAATCGATCAATGTAGTCCTAGAAATAGATGTGTCAAATCAATATGATCCTTTACTCACAATTCTGTCAAAAATTATGTGATGTGCTAATGTGATACATAAATGGGTCTTACAAGTCTTATTAATTAAAAAATAATTAGAAATAAATTTAATAATTAATTTAAAAATAGCCCAGAAACTCAATCCCACAATCACCTCCAATCTCAACCCACACTCCTTTACCTCCATCTATGGTAGCCTTTGCCGTCTCTTCTCTGAAATAAAAAAAATAAAAAATAAAAAATAAAAAAATAAAAATCTCAAGGCATCTTTCTTTACACCCTTCGGCACCCTTCACAGAATTGGACCAGGAACGAAACCACATTTGGTGACGTCTTGGATCGATGATGACTTTGACATCACCGTTAACATTTGGATGATTGACATCATCACAACCTTAATCTTAGAGAGCTTGTTGGGCGTTTCTGCAAGTGATCTTGGTGACGTGGATAATGGCGAGCTCTGATTTGATATGATCTCATTTTGTTAAAAGGTATTTTGACAACTTTTTAAATTAATTATTAAATTATAAAACCTACATAAGCATGTAACAAATTTTTTGACAGAATGATAATATTAATTTGTGACATCTATTTTCAGGGACTATATATTTGAATTTTTAATTTCAGGGACCATTTGAGATAAAAACCCTTAAATCTTGTGAACTCCTTTATGTACCACATTAGCATATAACAAAATTTTTAATAGAGTTGTGATGGAATGACCAAATTGATTTACGACACTTATTTTGAAGGACTATACTATTCGATTTTCAATTTCAAAAACTATTTTGATGGTGTTAGTTAATTTTAAAGACCATTTTAGGTAAAACCCCATCTAAGATAAACATAACAAATAGTGACTTGGAGAGATCCTCTTTAAGTGTGTACGCGTCGTTTCTTTTTACACCAACCTTCAACATTACAATTTTGATCTGTTTAGAGCTTTGCTTGTGAAAGCCATCGGTGTGTGGTAAGGCTGGGTTCGGTTCAAATTGGTTTGGTTTTTTGTCGAAATCAAAACAGAACCGAAATTTCGGTTCATTTTTTTTCGGTTCGGTTTTTTCTGGTTTGGTTTCAGTTTTTTTTTTTTTTTTCAAAAAATGAAAAAAAAAAAATTGAAATCTTAAATTTTGTCAAAGTGATAGTATTACATTATCACTTTTCATTAGTGATAGTATTGAGCTAAAAAGGAACCTAGATGCTAAAAAAAAACAAGAACCTTGAAAGTTTAAAGCGAGCAGCCCCCATGCACTCTGAGAGTCAATCAGATTTTGTGTGTTTCTTTCTCACCCTTTGCCGTGACTGACTGATAGGAATCTAGATTCAGAGGGGAGCAGATTATGAAAAAGAACTGAATAGATTAATTAATTTACCACACTACAACTAATGTCACGTTTAACATATAAAACTAAGAAAAAGTATGTATTTAGGTCCAACCTGACACACCCCGACCGAGATCAGGGCATGCTGGCCGTCACACGAAGGTGACGTAGCCATGTGCGCGTGCGGAAGCTATTAAGATAGTAATATAAAAGTACGAATAATTAAAAACCTAATAGCATACAGAGTACTAGTGTATGTGAGACACAATTCAGAGCAAAGCTACAACAGTCCAAAAGGAAAAGATACGACATATTTACACCCGAAGGTGACCCTACAATGGTGAATGTCTGTCAGAAATGCCGGGACGCCCTCTGGGATAAACCACCGAACTTGCTAGACCACTAGAACCTGGAGGGGCGCAAAAACAAAAGCGTGAGTGGGCAAAAACAAAGTTCTTTGAAAACTCTTTAGCAAAATACATTCTAACCCCTCGCCGTAAAACCTGTATACTTCCCAGAAAATGAACATATATACGTATGTATAGATATGTCAATCATGCTCCATGATATGCCATTCATGCTCACATTATGCCACAACAGAATCTCATAATCAAATATAAATGCCCAAGCGTAAATCACATCAATAACATATAATCTGGCAGCCGGGAGTCACCTAACGTGACATGTACCGCTGCATATGGAGCTCCAATCTCAACTCAACATCTGAATCTGCACACGAGTCGGAACCACCTAATGTAGTCTGTCCGACAGGACTGGGTGTAATATATATACGCTCTAGTGCTACGATCACGTGAAGACTGTGCGAATAATCGCGGGTCACCTACGAGTCGGAACCACCTAATGTAGTCTGTCCGACAAGGCTTGCACCTAACTTGGATCCAAGGCGAGCGTGTGGTGCTGGTGAACATCACGTGAAGGACTGTGCCCTGGCCCTGGGCGGGAGCACTAACACCGGGGTGCAGATTATGAGCTCTCTAAACATCTCAAACTACCATTGCATAACAACATACGTACCACTTACCTGGCACTTACCTGTGCGTCCACAGCACCAATACACATATATAAATGTATGCCGCTACTAATGCATGTAATGATGCATAATCGATAATAATAAAATGCATGGCATAAACCAAATAACCTTTTCTATTTAATTTCTGGGAATATAAATGTATATAGGTATATACGGAAAACAAAAGCCCACTCACTGATAATTAGAAGGGTCGTAGCCCCCCTGCCTCGAATGTGAACGTTCGTCCTCGGGAAACGAATCACCTATACGCAACAAAGTTACGAAAACATTAATTTAAAAGCACCTAAGCAACTTCTCGTAATAACTTCTCATACATTGCTCAAATTGGACAATTGAATATACCAATGTGATCTACACAACCTCAGGATCACACCCATAATTTTAAAATAATTTTTGGACCACGCACGCGCCCCCACGCGCCTGACCACGCACGGACCTACGCGCCCCCACGCGCGGCCCACGTGCACTGCACACTGACGGCGTCAACTGACGCCGTCAGGAATATTCCGTTATCCTGACGGAATATTCCCTAACTGACGCCGTCACTGCCGTTAGGAATATTCCGTTAAACTTAACGGAATATTCCCCTTTCTTCTCCGGCCAGTCGCCGCCGCCGTCGCCGGCGCCGTCGCCGGAAAACTGGGAATTTTTCAAACCTTGTTTTCTCCTTCGTTTTTCAACCATTTTTCACGTTCTTTATACCAAAATGAAGCTTAGGACTAGTAGAACAACGTTAGACTAGTTTTAAGGCCTAAAAATTAAAGAATCTCACCTGCAACAACGATCCAAGTTCGGCCAACTTCGAACCTAGCCTTCCCAACGTCCAAATTCACCCAACGAACCACTCCGAGGCTCCTTGGGACCTCACAAACACATCTACAAGCTTAGAATCTCCTAAAACAAGCTAGATTAGGTTTGCATGAACAGTGCAATAATTCGGCCATTGTTGAAACGACGTGAAAACAACGATATCCTTACCTGAAAATGGCACCCTTGAACTCCTCTCAGCTCCACGAACACGATGGTGGTCTTGGTTTCTCGATTGGTGAAGGTTTGAGTTGGTTTGTGTGTGTGGCCGTGTGTAGAGGAAGAAGAAGAAGAGGAAACTCGGGGAGAGAGAGAGAGAGAGAGACTGAGAGACAGAGTGACAGGAAGTGAGGAAAAGAGGGAGGGAATCCCGGGAGAAAAGAGAGTGTATGAGTGTGTGTGGTCCCACCACATCACACAACACAAATATACACGTAAACGAATAGATTAGGGGTAAAATCGTAATTTCCCATGTACGTTAAAATGAAATTTGGGACGGGATGTTACAACCTACCCTCCTTAATAGAATTTCGTCCCGAAATTCAAAATAACTACATATAACCCCTAATAATCGAAGAACAATCTAGGGTACAAGTCCCTCATTCTATTTTCTGTCTCCCATGTCGCTTCTTCAACCGAGTGATTCCTCCACAGAACTTTCACCAAATTCACTGTTTTGTTCCTCAGAACCTTCTCTTTCCAATCTAAGATCGTTAACGGTTCCTCGTCGTACGTCAAATCTGGATTTATCTCTAACGGTTGAGGAGGTATCACATGCAATGGATCGGCAACATAGTGTCGGAGCATAGACACGTGAAAAACGTTATGCACTTTAGCCAACTCCGGAGGCAACTCCAACCTGTAAGCTACCTCACCAACTCGTTCTGTGACCGTGTACGGTCCAATGTACCTGGGACTCAACTTCCCTTTCTTTCCAAACCGCACAACACCTCTCCACGGTGAAAGCTTCAAAAATACCCAATCTCCGACCTTATACGTTCTGTCCGTAGCATGTCTATCTGCTAAACTTTTCTGCCTGTCCTGAGCTGCTTTCAGGTTAGACCTAATTACCTGAACATTTTGAGTAGTCTCCTCAACAATCTCCGGACCTACCAAGACTCTTTCGCCAACCTCTGACCAACACAACGGAGTGCGACAAGATCTACCATACAAGGCTTCAAATGGCGCCATGCCAATGCTTGAATGGAAACTGTTGTTGTAGGCAAATTCCATCAAGTCTAATCGCTGGTGCCAAGCATCACTGAACTGTAACACTGATGCTCGCAGCATATCTTCCAAAGTCTGAATAGTTCTCTCGGACTGTCCATCCGTCTGTGGATGATACGCCGTACTGTAAAGTAGTCTCGTACCCAAAGCTTCCTGAAAAGCTACCCAAAACTTCGATGTGAATCGTGGATCACGATCCGAGACAATACTTACAGGGACACCATGGTACTTTACAACCCTTGAGATAAACAATTCTGCTAACCGGCTCAAGGAGTACTTCTCTCTCACTGGAATGAAATGTGCCGACTTAGTGAGCCGATCAACGATCACCCAAATGCCATCAAAGCCATTATGTGTACGCGGCAACTTGTACACAAAATCCATAGTGATATTTTCCCACTTCCACACTGGAACGGGAAGCGGCTGCAACAATCCAAACGGCTTCTTTCTTTCTGCTTTAACCTGCTGACAAACAGCACAACTGCTCACATACTCAGCTATCTCCCTTTTTATACCCGGCCAATAGTAAAATGGTCGAACGGTATGATACATTTTAGTTGCCCCTGGGTGCATGGCGTAAGCCGAGATATGTGCTTCATCTAAAATTTCCTTCTTCAGTTCCACATTACTAGGCACGAACATTCTACCCTCTAACATCAACATGCCATCAGAATCACGAACTCTGAGATCTCGCCTCCTTCCTTGATCTCGAGCTCGAATTAGTTCTTGAGTCTGTTCATCAGCTACCTGAGCTTCAAGCACCCGATCAACTAAGATTGGCCTAACTTGAAAATTAGCAAGTAATGCCATATCTCGATCTTCTGCTTCTAACCTTACTCCCGTAGCACGCAAGTCTACCAAAAGAGGAATACGACTAGCGTACAATGCATTGATACGGCCATGTGACTTCCTGCTAAGTGCATCGGCCACTACGTTCGCACGACCTGGGTGATAGTCAATCGTGCAATCGTAATCGCTGAGCAACTCCAACCACCTCCGTTGACGAAGATTTAGTTCCTTCTGGGTGAAGAGATACTGAAGACTCTTGTGATCTGTGAAGATCCTACACTTCTCTCCGTAAAGATAATGTCTCCACAACTTCAACGCAAAGATGATAGCAGCCAACTCCAAATCATGTGTAGGGTAATTCGTCTCATGGGTTTTCAACTGCCGCGAAGCATAAGCAATCACCCTACCATGCTGCATCAATACACATCCCAGACCATTCAAGGAAGCATCACTATAAACCTCAAAATCACCACTATCGTCCGGGAGTGCCAAAACAGGTGCATTAGTAAGACAATGCTTCAACTGCTGGAAACTCTGCTCACACTTATCATTCCACTCAAACTTAACATCTTTCCTTGTTAACCTCGTCAGTGGCAAGGCAATTACCGAAAAATCCTTAACGAATCTCCGATAGTATCCCGCCAAACCAATGAAACTTCTCACCTCAGTGACGGTTCGTGGTTGCTCCCAACTCTCCACAGCTGCAACCTTTTGAGGATCAACAAGAATACCTTGAGCAGAAATGATGTGCCCCAAAAACGCGACTTGATCTAACCAGAACTGGCACTTGGTAAACTTAGCATACAATTGGTGTTCTCTCAACCTCTTCAACACCAAAGTAAGATGTCGGACATGCTCTGCTTTGGACTTAGAATACACCAGAATATCATCAATGAAGACAATAACAAATCTATCCAGGTAAGGCTGAAATACCCGGTTCATTAAATCCATAAAAGCTGCTGGTGCATTCGTCAACCCAAACGGCATAACCAGAAACTCGTAATGACCGTAACGAGTCCTGAACGCCGTCTTAGGAACATCATTCCTACTAATCTTCAGCTGATAGTACCCAGACCTCAAGTCTATCTTAGAAAATACACAAGCACCTCTCAGCTGATCAAACAAATCGTCGATACGAGGCAATGGATAACGGTTTTTAATCGTCACCCGATTCAATTGTCTGTAGTCGATACACAGCCTCAAAGTTCCATCTTTCTTTCTCACAAACAACACTGGAGCGCCCCAAGGTGAAGTACTAGGCTGAATGAATCCCTTATCCACTAATTCCTGTAACTGCACTTTTAATTCCCTTAACTCAGCAGGAGCCATACGATAAGGAGTTAAAGAAATAGGATTGGTACCTGGAAGCAACTCAATATTGAACTCCACATCTCGATCTGGGGGTAAACCAGGTAAATCCTCAGGAAAAACATCAGGGAAGTGTCTAACCACTCTCACGTCCTCAATTCTGCTAGGAACGGTCTCCTCTAGCACCACATGAGCTAGATACCCCTGACAACCTTTAGACAACATTTTCTTCGCTCGCAAAGCCGAAATAACACCATGTCTTACTCCGCTTTGCTCACCCACAAAAGTAACCTCAGGTAATCCAGGACGGTGAAACGTAACTACTTTCCCGTAACAATCAATGTTAGCACGATAGAAGTGCAACCAATCTGTGCCCAATATCACATCAAAATCGACAATATCTAACGGGATAAGATCCGCTGGCATAACCACATCCTCTACTATCACTGGACATCCTGGGTACATACAATCTACGACACATCTCTCTCCTCTAGGCATTGCGAATTCTAAATCGTACCCTAGAGGTGTGGGGCGAGGTTGCGTCAATTGAGCAAATGTATGAGAAACAACGGAATGTGTAGCTCCACAATCAATTAAGACTCTAGCAAAATAACCAAGAATATTTAACGTACCCATTATCAAGTCCGGGTTGTTCTGAGCATCCTGCAGGGAAATATTGTGAATACGCCCCTGGCCCTGCTGTCGTCCTCCACGACCTCTGCTCGCATGAACACCGCGACCTTGAGCTCCACGCCCCTGACTGGGCTGACCCATCTGTCTCGAAGATCCTGCACTACTAGTGGCATTCTCACTCTGTTGATATTGTCCTCCTTGGTACCACTGAGAACCACCAACTGGAGCTGGAGGATACGGCATGTAGTTGCTGGGATATGGGGGATAACCACCTTGTGAATACGGGTCCTGGGGGTACTGATACGGTCCCGGGGCATAGGGAACAGCATCACCCTGATAGTGATAGGCACCACCTCTACCTGCTTGACCATAATTACTCGGACCCTGGATTTGCCGAATCGGTGCAGGTGGCGGCATAAAGGTCTGCTGCGGCTTCTGCTGCTGACCCTGGGGACAATTCACAGCTATATGTCCCATCTGCCCACACGTGAAACAAGCACCGTTGCCGCGCCTACATTCGCCGAAATGTCGGTTATTACATCTACGGCAAAATGGAAGTCGGTTTCGGCCACCATCACTTTGTCTCTGGCCTCGAGCACCTCCATAAAACCTACCTCCACGTCCTTGTCCAGAGGTACTGAAACCACCACTAGACGAACTTGAACTTGCACCACCCCTTTTAAAGTTCTGAGTTTGGCGAGGCCCCAACGATGTTTGACCTTTTCCTTTGTCGTCTTTCTTCTGATTGCCGTTTTTCTCTTCGTCACTATCACTTGACATATTCTCAGAGTCCTCTACCCTCAACAATATCTCATAGAACTCCTGGTAGGACTCACAGTGAGTAGTAGTTACCATAGAACGCCATCTCTTCTTAGTGCCCAAGCGAAAACGACGAAGCATCTCCGCCGGATTACCAGCGACATCAGGATAGTAACGAGACAAATCAGTGAACTTACGATAATACTCGTTAGCCGTCATCTTTCGCTGTTTCAACTCAGTAAATTCCTGTTTCTTACGGTCGATATACTCAGGGGGTACAAATCTCCTTTGAAACACGTCCTTGAAAACATTCCAATCGGTCCTCTGAGCTGGAGTCAACATACGAAGTTCTTGCTCCCACCAAGCTGCAGACTCCATCTCCAGAAACCAAGAGGTTGTCTCAACCCACCTTTCCATAGGAAGGTTCCCCTGGTTATGTAACACACGAAAAGTCTTCTCTATGTGTTCCAACCAACGTTCTGCGCCTTCATGACCCTCGTTACCTTTAAACTTATCCAACTTCAGGTTATACATAGTCTCCAGAGGAGTCCTCTGGGGAGGGCGCATCACTGTTTGAAGGGCTGTAGCAATCACTTCCCCCAACTGAGTAAGATCAGGGAAACTAGGCTCATCTGAGCGACGTGGTTCCCGACGAGGCGGCATGATTCTGACAGAAGACACCAACTATTAGAATACTCACAAAGACACAGGACTGCCAAACCTAGGCTCTGATACCAAGCTGACACACCCCGACCGAGATCAGGGCATGCTGGCCGTCACACGAAGGTGACGTAGCCATGTGCGCGTGCGGAAGCTATTAAGATAGTAATATAAAAGTACGAATAATTAAAAACCTAATAGCATACAGAGTACTAGTGTATGTGAGACACAATTCAGAGCAAAGCTACAACAGTCCAAAAGGAAAAGATACGACATATTTACACCCGAAGGTGACCCTACAATGGTGAATGTCTGTCAGAAATGCCGGGACGCCCTCTGGGATAAACCACCGAACTTGCTAGACCACTAGAACCTGGAGGGGCGCAAAAACAAAAGCGTGAGTGGGCAAAAACAAAGTTCTTTGAAAACTCTTTAGCAAAATACATTCTAACCCCTCGCCGTAAAACCTGTATACTTCCCAGAAAATGAACATATATACGTATGTATAGATATGTCAATCATGCTCCATGATATGCCATTCATGCTCACATTATGCCACAACAGAATCTCATAATCAAATATAAATGCCCAAGCGTAAATCACATCAATAACATATAATCTGGCAGCCGGGAGTCACCTAACGTGACATGTACCGCTGCATATGGAGCTCCAATCTCAACTCAACATCTGAATCTGCACACGAGTCGGAACCACCTAATGTAGTCTGTCCGACAGGACTGGGTGTAATATATATACGCTCTAGTGCTACGATCACGTGAAGACTGTGCGAATAATCGCGGGTCACCTACGAGTCGGAACCACCTAATGTAGTCTGTCCGACAAGGCTTGCACCTAACTTGGATCCAAGGCGAGCGTGTGGTGCTGGTGAACATCACGTGAAGGACTGTGCCCTGGCCCTGGGCGGGAGCACTAACACCGGGGTGCAGATTATGAGCTCTCTAAACATCTCAAACTACCATTGCATAACAACATACGTACCACTTACCTGGCACTTACCTGTGCGTCCACAGCACCAATACACATATATAAATGTATGCCGCTACTAATGCATGTAATGATGCATAATCGATAATAATAAAATGCATGGCATAAACCAAATAACCTTTTCTATTTAATTTCTGGGAATATAAATGTATATAGGTATATACGGAAAACAAAAGCCCACTCACTGATAATTAGAAGGGTCGTAGCCCCCCTGCCTCGAATGTGAACGTTCGTCCTCGGGAAACGAATCACCTATACGCAACAAAGTTACGAAAACATTAATTTAAAAGCACCTAAGCAACTTCTCGTAATAACTTCTCATACATTGCTCAAATTGGACAATTGAATATACCAATGTGATCTACACAACCTCAGGATCACACCCATAATTTTAAAATAATTTTTGGACCACGCACGCGCCCCCACGCGCCTGACCACGCACGGACCTACGCGCCCCCACGCGCGGCCCACGTGCACTGCACACTGACGGCGTCAACTGACGCCGTCAGGAATATTCCGTTATCCTGACGGAATATTCCCTAACTGACGCCGTCACTGCCGTTAGGAATATTCCGTTAAACTTAACAGAATATTCCCCTTTCTTCTCCGGCCAGTCGCCGTCGCCGGCGCCGCCGCCGTCGCCGGCGCCGTCGCCGGAAAACTGGGAATTTTTCAAACCTTGTTTTCTCCTTCGTTTTTCAACCATTTTTCACGTTCTTTATACCAAAATGAAGCTTAGGACTAGTAGAACAACGTTAGACTAGTTTTAAGGCCTAAAAATTAAAGAATCTCACCTGCAACAACGATCCAAGTTCGGCCAACTTCGAACCTAGCCTTCCCAACGTCCAAATTCACCCAACGAACCACTCCGAGGCTCCTTGGGACCTCACAAACACATCTACAAGCTTAGAATCTCCTAAAACAAGCTAGATTAGGTTTGCATGAACAGTGCAATAATTCGGCCATTGTTGAAACGACGTGAAAACAACGATATCCTTACCTGAAAATGGCACCCTTGAACTCCTCTCAGCTCCACGAACACGATGGTGGTCTTGGTTTCTCGATTGGTGAAGGTTTGAGTTGGTTTGTGTGTGTGGCCGTGTGTAGAGGAAGAAGAAGAAGAGGAAACTCGGGGAGAGAGAGAGAGAGAGAGACTGAGAGACAGAGTGACAGGAAGTGAGGAAAAGAGGGAGGGAATCCCGGGAGAAAAGAGAGTGTATGAGTGTGTGTGGTCCCACCACATCACACAACACAAATATACACGTAAACGAATAGATTAGGGGTAAAATCGTAATTTCCCATGTACGTTAAAATGAAATTTGGGACGGGATGTTACACAACCAGTAAGTAGCTAGTGATTATTATATGCTTAAATATCATGTATTTTAGGTCAAAAAATAAAAAAATTTGAAATCTTAAATTTTAACATCTCAAGCACAACCATGACATAAGCATACCAACTAGAATCAAAGAAAATGAAAATAAACATTTAAAATTCAACTAGAATCATAATATAAAGGCTTTTATTAATATTTGGGTTTAAAGTTTGACAACACATTGGACTTAGCACATTTGGACTTACAAATTGGGTTTAAAAAATAATACCCAAAACAGATAATTAAAAAAAAATATATTAATTTAATTAATTTGGTTCGGTTCGGTTCGGTTCAATTTTTTCGATTTCGGTTCGGTTTGGTTTTCGATTTTTTGAATCCACCCATAATGTGTGGCATTCACGCGTATAATTAAGTAATGAATGGCCATATAAAATTATAAAATCTAATGATTAAGTGACCGACTAGTTTTTCAAGTTAAAAGGTGAACCCCGTTTCATTAATATTTTAGAAGTTATATACCGTAGTGTTGGATAATAGATTTTTACATGATACATATAACAGGATATATAGTATATTCACGGTGGTAGATCCAATCTTAATATTACTCGTTATCAACTGTTAGTTTAAGTTGTGACATGATAGTCTGATTAAACGTAAATACGAAAAGAAAAAAAAATGTAAACTTGATATACATTATTATCTCAATCCTTCTCAGTTTCAGTTGTTGTAACCTGGCTGTTGTGTAGACCCTGTTGAAATTGAATATCACAGCTGAAACCCAATGGGCATAGAATAGAAGTTTCTTTCTAACAAAGTCAAATGGTTGCTATCATTCAGTTTAATATTTGATTAAAACTTCTAATTACAACTCAGATGGAAAAATCCCACATTGACAATTCCTATATAAAGCTCAATCATGGATGTTCCACACAACAAAACAAACTATCAGAAAAATGGGTCTGATCAAGAGAGTATTATTTCGACATTTTCGAGCTGCGATTAGTCGAAAGAGCAATTTGATCGGAAGCAATGAGTTCATGGAGGCCGTTGCAAAAGTAAACGGTGATCATCAACATCAGGGTACTAACGTAATTTCTCATCAGACTCAGGAAGATGGGGTTGTGAGGATGAAGATTCTGGTAAGAAAGCAAGATTTGAAGCAAGTTCTGGAGCTCATGAATGGCGCTGGCATTCATAACCAAGCATCAGTTGTTAGGGCAACATCGTCATTTTCTCTGGAGCAGAGGCCGAGTCTGTTGAAAAAAAAGCAAATTCTGAGAGCCAAACATAGTCGCCAAAGTTCCTGGATCCCGGAGCTGCAAAGCATCCCTGAAGAAATTTAATTAAGCTTAATAATATTACAACAATTTTTCAAGCGTGTATGTTTTACTATATATGTTGAACATATCACTTTGATCACTGTAAACTTTTTTCCAATTCCTATTGGTTTGTCTCCTTCGACATAATCAGACTATGTTGGTTCTGTGATAGCTTGTTGTCCCCAGGGCTCGTTTGAAAGTATTTTTAAAATAACAAAAAATGCTTTTGGCGAAATTGATTTTGGATTTCAAAAACACTAAATATGTGCTTTTTGCAGAAATCACTTAAAATGTTTTTTTCATGATTCACTTGCATTTTTATTAAGAATTGATTTCAAAAACATTTTCACTAAAAACACTTTCAGCCATTTTAAAAGTATTTCCAAACGAGTCATAATTTGTTTCCAATATTACTAGTTTTGAGTGTGTGTGTGTGTGTGTGAGTGTGTGTGTGGTGAGAGAATGCCAAACAGGGCAAATACTATCAACGACAGTAACAGAAACAACCAAATCATCGCTAGTCGTTACATAACGAATACTACAATTCATAATTGTAGAAGGAAAAATAATCCCCGCCTAGCACCTAGAAGGAAAAATAATCCCGGTCTAGCGTCTAGGCTGCCACCGTCCCGATTAGTGCCTAAGTATTTGAAAATTAAAAAATGGCGTCTAGACCTGCTGAGGCATTCGCCTAACCCACCTAGACCCACCTAGGTTGCGACTCACTTAGACAGAAAATAGATAACTTTCATTTTGCATTTTATTTTTTTAATAAATTGTAAAAGATTTGTTGAATACTTAAATGAATACACATTATCTGTATGTTCTCCATGTTTTCATTATATTCCAATACTTCATAATATATATGTCATTCTATTTTGTAGTTTATAATGAAATTATATATATTTTAAGTATAAACTATAAACAGACACTTATTTACACGAAATATAATATATTTACTATAATCCTCCTAATCCGCCTAGGACCCCGTCTAGGCCCCGCTTAGCCGCCTAGGTGCTAGGCCTCAACTTACCAGCCGACTAGCACCTAGCGTATTTTAGAATCTTGAGTGCAAAACAATTGCAATCCCTGGCTTAGCAAACAAAAAAAAAAAAAAAAAAAAAAACCATATTCTCAATTGGGTTAAGCTCTATAAACGCGTTGGAAAGAAACCTCTTGGAAGCATCAAATAACATAACAAATGTTAGCAACTTCTTACCAAAGAATGGACACCAAGGTGCGTGAAATGACTGTAAAACAATGTCAATTAGGGTTTTGATTAAACCAATTGACACTACGTATAACCAACTTATCTAAATTTATTAAGGGTCCCGTTTGATAACAAGTTTCGTTTTTCAGTTTTCAGTTTACACTATAGGATAAATAAGTGTGGGAAAAAAGGGATGTAGAAGAGGAATGAATGATTGTGGCAGAGATGTATAAGAAATGTATAATGCAAGGCACACAATGAAAAGAAAACCCTAAAACCTTTGGAATTTTAGAAATATAAAAATGTATGATGAAAGACTTAAGTGAAAATGAAAAAAAAAAACTATTAATTTTAAATTAAATCTTTCCATCTTTTGTAGAAACTCTCTCTCTCTCTAAAGAGCGTCGTCTTTAGAAGAAACCCTAAACTTCATCATTATTCTTGACGCCAGCCTCTAGTTTCTGCTTGGGGTCGGTGGCAAACAACTTTTCAAACTTGTTTTCCTCCTCCTCCTTCTCTTCATCCTTCTCTTCCTTCCCAAGACCTACGATGGCCCCCTTTCCCTTCTGGATTTTGAGGATCTACACGCCTTCTCCGGAAGGAGTGGATGGAGCTCGATCTCTGGACTTTTTGTCTTTCCCCGCGCATGGGGTGGCCCCGTTTCCCATCAAGGAACGGTGGAGCAACCCACCATATACGGGTGGTATGGGTCGAGTACTAACTCCGGGCTATTTGCCCATGTATCATGGTAATCTGATTTGGAGTCTTTGGGTTATGATTTGGGGCCCTGCGCTCAAGATCTTCCCAAACTTCGAATCAAATTCCAAATTTGGTGGATCTTACCTCAACACTTGCTTGCTGCTTCTTTCGTGCTTCTCTCCAGTCAAAGACAACTACAAGTTGTCACCCCTAAAACGATCTGGTATCTCTTCAGAATAGTGTTTACACCACCTGACCTTTTTTGTTACTGCTTGGTTTTGGGCATTTAGTTGCCCATTGTGTGCTTGGTATCGGCTAAGGAGTAGAAACGTGGCGACCGGTATTGGTGTGGCTTCATTGGATCTGCATATTTGGCACTTTTTCCCCGGCATTGTGACTATGATGGGTTCAAGCTGAGCTCCATGCGGTGGTTTTTCTTGGTTTTGTCCGCTGGTCGTCTTCACCATTTCGGCCGTGTACGCAACTGGTGAAGCTATGGTTAGGGTTATTAGGTTTTTGTGTGAGGTCACTTTTGAGCCTTTACAATTGGGCTTTAGCATTTGGGCTCCTATGTAATTTTCACTTTAGGTATAGATATAAACTTTTACTCATGCATTGTGTGCATGTGTGGCGTCCTGTCTGTACCGAACCTTTTTTTTGGGCTGTTTTTATTTCTCGCTTTCACTTGCGAAGTCTTTGTAATTTGTCGTCCAGGACTTTGTTATAAAAATTTCCATCGACAAAAAAAATATATATATACAAAATGTAAAATTGAGAATTGAAAACGAAATTATTATTAAACATATCTTAAAAATCTTTTATAACTCTTCCCTCCAAGGGGAAAAACCTCATAATTTACCAATCATGTCTAATAATTAAGCGTCATTAGCTACTTAGTATTACGGTCTAGTGGCATTCATCTTCATTTGTAAGTGAGAGGTCTTAAGTTCGATTCTCGTCAAAGGCGAATTTGAACTACATTATTGCTAGCCCATTGTCTCTCATCTTCATTCCCCTTAGTGGAGATAATATCGTTTATTAAAAAAAAAAAAAATAATTAAGCGTCTTTCAACCCCAAGGCTTTGGCTTATGTTAGGGTTTATGCGCTGTAGCTTAATAAGTTCATACGATTGTAGGTGGGGAGAGAATAAGACTAATGATTAGAAACACGTACGGGCCATACAAACAACTCACTATATATATAAGACCCTTTCACATTTTTCATTTCAAAATTTTGAAGCAACCCTAATAATATAGATTCTTCATTCTCGAATGCCACCTGTTTTAATTTGAGCTAAACTCCATCGGATTAATTTAATAATCTCAATGAATGTTTTCTCTTTACCTAATCACCAATCTATGATAAACATATATAACAGATAGATTCTCAATCTCGAATGCTACAACTGTTTACAAAGCATTTTAATTTGAACCAAACTACATTGTGATTAATATAATTAATCTCAAAGAATGTTCTCTCTTTACCTAATCATAAATCTGAGATAAAGATAACTGAACTGATAGAGAAACCTAGAGATCTCTATTTAAACGTGTGCACGCGTCGTTTTCATTAGCACCAACCTCCAGCACTAACATACAGGGCTTTGCATGTGAGCTGTCGGTGTGTGCCACAATCCATTCATACGTACGTTCACTTGAACAATGTGGTCATACAAAAATTTTACAATATAAATCTGTTGAATAAAGCAAAAGTCCCCTTCGAATTGTAATGAGACCTTTTGCATAAAAATTCACATCTATTAATTGCATGAATAATTAGGTGGAGATATTATCAATGCTATTAGTGTTAAATCATCCGTCTCTTTAAAACTATAGCAAAAACCTAATCATTGAATAAGTAATTGAAGTCTATCAAGACTATGCTACTGCTATGATCAACTTCAAAATGAGACCTTGTTTTACTAACATTTTAGAAATTGATATTTTGATGCGTAAACCTCATTTACATTGTTGATTCGTTTTCTGTTAGCTTAAGATTTTGATGTTTAATTGTTGTTCGGTTGTCTTTCTCCCTTTATCTAACTAAATCCTTACGTTAGAGAAGATGTAAACTTAATATACGCTATTGTCTTATTCCTGTTTGCTTATATTGTTGTAACCTAGTTGTTGTATGGTCCCCGCTGACTTCGAATATAAGTATAACAGCTAAAACCCAATTGGGCACAGGAGTATATTAACAAAGTCAAATGGTCGCTACCATTCAGTTTAATATATTAATTAAAAAAATTAGTTAAAACGCAGAGGGCTAAAACCACATTGGCAATTCCTATATAAAGCTCAATCACAAATGCTATGTTCATCACTACACACCGGTTTAATTAAAGCTTAGTTAAACACACAAAACATAAAAAATCAAATATTCAGAAAGATGGGGCTGATCAAGAGAGTACTATTTCGACATTTTCGAGCTCTGTTTAACCGAAAGAGCAATTTGATCGGAAGCAATGCGTTCATGGAGGCCCTTGCAAATGTAAATGGTGATCATCGTCATCAGAGTACTAACGTAATTTCTCATCAAACTCAGGAAGATGGGGTTGTGCGGATGAAGATTCTGGTAAGAAAGCAAGATTTGAAGCAAGTTCTGGAGCTCATGAATGGCAACGGCGTTCATAACCAATCATCAGTTGTTGGGGCATCGTCGTCATTTTCTTTGGAGCAGAGGTTATATGTTTTGAGAAAAAAGCAAATTCAAAGAGCCAAACATAGCCGCCAGGGTTCTTGGAGTCATGAATTGCAAAGCATCCCTGAAGAAATTTAATTTTATAACCTAATTACAACTGAGATTTTCGAGTATGTTGTTTGACTTTATGTGTTTGACATCATACTTTGATCGCATGTAATCTTTTCTTTTTTTTTTCCAATTCACATTGGTTTTTCTTTCAACATAATAAAACTATCCTTGTTGGTTCTGAACTCTATGGTAGCTTGTTATAGCTCTAGTGGCTTTAATTTGGGTTTTGCAAGCCACATACAAATATGAGTTCATGTGATCAATAATTTTCCTTCGATCAATTAACAATCCCGGATAGCGGTAACCGATAAGTGGCGAAGCCAGAAATTTATCGTAATGGGGGCACAACAAAAGAATAATACTTGGCCAAAGAATGAGTAGGAGTTCTTACTCAAAACAGTTCGTTACCGATCCATAGAACTTAATGTTTATATCATAACCGTTTATATTATAAATATTATATAAAGGTCGTTTGTGCAAAAAACAATTAAAATTAAGGTCATTTGGTCACTGAATTGTATAAAAATAGATGAACGAAATTGGTAAAAACATTACGAATTGTCTATGTATTTGCTACAATAAATTGACTAAATGACTTTAGTTTTAATTTAATTTTTGCATAGATGATCTTGACAAAGTGATTTATAATATGAACGGTTTTTATTATAAGCACAAACCTCTATAATTTGAACATGAAGAGTTTTGAGTAAAAGTTCCTACTCATTCTTAAGTAGCCAAGCATTATTCACATCAAAATAGCTCCGAAAGTTGGTTACCTTCCATTTATAATTTTCCTTACAAAATCTTATGTTCTATAAGCCATATGATTCCTTTGAAAGATATGCATTATATCTAAAATTTAGTTTTCTCAAGTAAATTAAAGCAAACCAATGATAATAATATATTTTAGGGCTCTCAAATATGCATTTGACACGTTAAAAAAACATTTGAGACATATATTTGTTAGTCATGTTTGGAAGTGACTTTAGAATGACTGAAATCGTTTTTGGTAAAAGTATTTTAAATTACAAAAGCACTAAAAGTGCATTTTGGAAGAAGCTCATTGATGTGCTTTTTGTAGGAGTACTTCAAAATGTTTTTTTTAGAATTCACTTGCATTTTGATCAATGATTGGTTTCAATTATAATTTTTTCAAAACGCTTTCAATCATTTAAAAAGTACATCCAAACACATATTTGTACATATCAAATGCTCAATGTTAATTCACTTCTATGATGGTCCTAGTAATGTATCTAATGTAGAACCCTTAATTATTTACAAAAGAGAGATATTTTGCATGGGTGTTTGCCTTTCTTTGCATGAACGTATCTTTGGGGCCGGCACCGGAATTCAATGGGAAGAAAACCATCTTGTTGGGGTCACAGTCATCCATTGACCCCACCTTCCCTTTGCTAGCGTAACCGACCACTTAAAAATAACTCTATTATAATTGTTAACAAAGAGCACATATATTTATGAACATTAAGAGCAAAGCACAAGTAGTATTTGTGCGTTTAACTAGATATATTAGTGTCGATAACATGTTTTTCTTGGATCAATGGGGTTAGAGGAATCAAACTTGACATTTTTTTCAATAATGAAAAAAGAGAAGTACTACTAAACCAATATCTAATTGGTATAACATGTATGTTAAGATAAGATTGCCATTTATTTGTATTCGATGTGTAATTAAAGTATACAAGAAGTCTAAAGAAGCTAACTCGTTTAGAAGAGTTACTTAATGAAGTTTGTTTTCAATGTTAATAAATATTTTATGTAGCTAGAGTGAAAACAAAATACTATCATCAACAATCGTAAAAACAAGCAATTCTCGTTACATCATGATGACTATAGTTCACCATTGTAGAAGGAAATGAGTGATTCAACCGCTGAAAACCTTAGCTTAGTAATTATATCTGCAATCGAATTTAGTCTCTAAGACGTGTCTTGGTGTAACCAATTTAGCAAAATTAATCTTTCATACTGCCCTCACTTGGGAGAATGACATACATGACACAGGTACACGCTGTGGTGGCGTCCCCATGCCATTATAATGAAGATGTATAAAGTTTTGTCTCCATATCCTTATTTCATTGGCAAAGAATGTCGCGTGACAGTTTACTCGTGTCATGTAAGTCGTTATTCTCACTCAGAGGTTCTTGCTTAACTACGACTACTCTTTGGGCTTAAAATAGCTGGGCTCAAAAGATTCGGGCTGCCCCAGCCCGTTAACGATTGCATCTATCGACAGTTTAAAAGTTGTCAGAAATACCTATCATTCAAAACCCGCGGAGGAGGAGGAAGACAGAGTGTGTACCCCTTTTGTTTTTGTCTGTTGAGTAATGAGTTGGAACGGCTATTTTCCCAGCGCCGCCTAATCCCTGAAGCCATTCAAAAATGGCTGCAAGTCTCGCTCACAGTCACAGCTCTTACCTCTACAACTCCACCTCCCCGCCACCGAGCCTTTTACGAAAACGAGCCGCTGAGCCGAAAGCAAACCAAAGCTCCGACCAGCCGAAGTTTCCTAAGTTGGTTCGTGGAATCCGAAAACAATCGGAGAATCCGAGCACCTCGATTGAACCCCTCAACAACTATGCGCTCAAACAGGCTCTTCAAGATCATGTGGAATCTGGGTCCATGGAGAATGCACTCCGGGTGTTTGAGAAAATGTCCCATTCAGATACGTTTTACTGGAATGTTATGATTAGAGGTCTCACTGATAACGGGTTGTTCCGGGAGGCGGTTGGTTTTTATCATAGGATGCAAAGTGAAGGTGTTCGAGCCGATAATTATACCTACCCATTTGTGATCAAGGCTTGTGGTGGGTTGTTGTCGTTGGATGAAGGACAAAAGGTTCATGGGAAGTTGTTTAAGGTCGGGTTGGATTTGGATGTTTATATCGGTAACTCGCTTTGTGCTGCGTATGCAAAACTTGGTTGCATAGAGTATGCAGAGAGAGTGTTTGACGAAATGCCTGTTAAAGACTTGGTTTCTTGGAATTCTATGATTGGCGGGTATGCTGCTGTTGGGGATGGTTGGAGGGCGATGGTTTGTTTTCAGGAAATGCAGGTGCTCGGTATGAAGCCTGATAGATTCAGTATGATTGGCGGTCTTAACGCTTGTGCTATTGATTGCTTTCTCCAACCCGGGAAGGAAATCCATTGCCAGGTTCTTAAATGTATGCTTGAATCAGATGTCATGGTGCACACCTCGCTTATCGACATGTACCACAAATGTGGTAGAGTGGACTATGCAGAGAGGTTGTTTGATGAGATTTGCACCAAGAATGTTGTGGTTTGGAATGCAATGATACATGGGTATACACTAAATGCTCAGCCGCTTGAGTCACTTTCTTGCTTGAAAAAAATGCAAGAGGCAGATAAGTTGATTCCTGATGCTATCACAATGATTAATTTTCTTCCCTCTTGCACACAACTAGGAGCCCTATTGGAAGGTAAATCAATCCATGGCTATGCCATTAGACGAGGTTTTCTCCCTCATATTGTATTTGAAACTGCACTGATCGATTTGTATGGTGCCTGCGGCAGGATAAATTTGGCAGAACGTATATTTGATCAGCTAATTGAAAAGAACTTGATATCGTGGAATAGCATGATTTCTGCATATGTACAAAGTGGACATAACAGGGAAGCCTTGGAATTATTTTGGGATCTCTTGAATGAACCGCTTGAACCGGATGCAATTACATTTTCAAGCATCATACCTGCCTATTGTGAAGTAGCATCCATTGGGGAGCGGAAGCAAATTCATGGTTGTATCACAAAATTGGAGCACAACTCAAATACATTAATCTTGAATGCAACTGTTTACATGTATGCAAAATGTGGGTATCTGGAGACGGCGCGAGAAGTTTTTGATAGGATGATATTCAGGGATACCAGTTCGTGGAACACTATAATTATGGCTTATGCAATTCATGGGTTTGGGAGAATATCCATCGAGTTTTTCTCCAAAATGAGAGACAATGGCATTCAGCCTAATGAGAGCACATTTGTTTCCTTGTTAATGGCGTGTAGTGTTTCTGGCATGGTTGACGAGGGTTGGAAATACTATAGCTCGATGAAAAGAGACTATGGTATTGATCCTGGAATAGAGCACTGTGGTTGTATGATCGATCTTCTTGGTCGAACAGGTAATCTTGACCGTGCCAAGATTTTTATCGAGGAAATGTCGCTGCTGCCCACAGCCAGAATTTGGGGGTCATTACTGACAGCTAGTAGAAACAACAGAAACATAGAGTTAGCTGAACTTGCTGCTGAGCATATTTTGTCCTCGGAACATGATAATACCGGGTGTTATATCTTGCTTGCGAATATGTATTCTGAAGCTGGGAGGTGGGAAGATGTAGAACGGCTTAAATCTCATATGAAGCAAAGAGGACTCCGGAAAACTGTCGCGTGCAGCTTTGTTGAGACCAAATGTAGGCCTTACAGATTCATCAACCAAGATACGACCCACGTAGAAACCTACATGATTTATGCTGTTTTAGATTTGATTCTGAGGAAGATAGGGGAAGATAAATAT
The DNA here is from genome assembly GCF_041283825.1 of Pyrus communis. Classification (NCBI taxonomy): domain Eukaryota; kingdom Viridiplantae; phylum Streptophyta; class Magnoliopsida; order Rosales; family Rosaceae; genus Pyrus; species Pyrus communis. Next base: position 16,026,691 of record NC_142569.1, read on the forward strand.
GTTAACAGTATCACCAAGTTCAGACCGTTGGATTTGAAGAGAAAGAGAGCAAATTCCGCAGAGAGTCACAGTGTAAGATTGGCAATTTGTTTTGGTTTGATCTCCACAGAAATCAGACACCCCGTTGTTGTTAGGAAGAACACAAGAATCTGTGAAGAATGCCATAGCGTTGCAAAGAAGATTTCAGAGATCACCAAGAGAGAGATAATTGTAGGAGATTCGAAGGTCTTTCACCACTTCATTGACGGCAATTGCTCTTGTCGTGATTACTGGTGAGACTAGTTTTGTAGAAACTTCTTGTATATACACATATATTGCGCGACCGTGTGACAAAACATCTAGGCCTCCTTAGGTGCCTAGGATGGATTTGAGTAGATAACTCACTAGATCCTATGTTAGTTGATAGAAGAAATACATGCCAACTTCTAAAATTTGAAGGTCTAAGATTAGTCGTGAAGGAAACTTATCCTTCATGATTGTGCGTAAATTTGACGTCATCCGGTATAATTTGCTTTGGGGTGATGTAATCGAGTGGTCAAGTTGGGTCAAAATGAGGATAATTGAGATAATAAAAGAGATCTAGCCCGAAATTTATTTAGGCCAGACTCTAATCCATGCTGAAATTGTGATTTTGATTAAAATGAATCAATATAATCATGACATTAATCATGTCAATAGTTGAATCATTTTGTGGTCATGTTCGCACCAATCTATTAGTATGACTAGAATAATTCTTAAGAATTGTGACAACATGTTATTTGTACAAACATCATTTCTAATGGAATTTCTACCACCGTATGTACTTAAATTTGAGCATTATGTGACTTCTAATGAGGCGGAGCTCCAATTCCTGTATTAGAGGGACTAAGTAGAGTTCTTAAAATTTTCTTCACAGTTGAGGACCACACAAGGGCTATCTTTATTCATTTTTTTAGTCACAAATTCTGACTTTGTCGTGTATTTTTTCAATTCAAATGGCCCCGTCGCTTTATTTTTCTTGTTGTTTTGCACAATTATTTGGCCCAACCTGACCGCGACTTCCAGCCCTTTTCTTCTTGTTTGCTTATTTTGCCTTCCAATTTTATATGCTTTCACCTTCTATACTCATTTCTCTAAATTATACAATTTATTTTCCTTAGTTTGTTAATTTATTTTATTCATCAATAGCAGGTTTAAGTAAGCTCCAAGTCCAACTAACTAACTAACTAACTATATATATATATATATATATATATATATATATATATATATATATATATATATATATATATATTATAACTAATTTAATAGTTAAGTCTGTATGAACTTATTAATTCTTTTATTCATTTCAAATTTCAAATTACAAAACATAAATTACGTACTTAATCAACAAGAGTTAACTAGTAACATTACAATAATATTTCTAATTACTTATTGGAAGCATGAAAAATTGATTTGCAAATTATTTAATTATCCTCTCTCCGTCCACTCCACAAGTGTTCAGCGAAATCATTACAAAGAGCCATGTATTCAACTAGTTAGAATTTAAATGTTTTTTTGGTCAAAATGTTTACAAAAATATTTTACGACAACGTAATGTTAAATTAATTAAAAAAAAAAGTTAACACAAAAATAGAAATTGTACCTAATCAAATTATCACATAAAATCGTAAAAACCTCAAATTTAAGAATCCTTCTATAGGGATTCTTCCATTGGAGGCAAAATTCTTTAAAGACAAGAAGATGCCTTTAAGTTCCTAAATGAGTTTTTAAAAGTGGTGGTGGGAGTCCCTAAATAGGGAGTTCCATTGTAGATGCTCTAATGTCATCTCTAACCGAAAAGGCTAAACACATCCTCATCTAGAATTATAGCCTTGCAAAAAGTTATTTTTAAATGAACAGTGTCAGTCCATACTTATATATTATCTCTAACCGAATAAGCTAAACATAACTTCCTCAATAATTTATTAGTTTTACGTTTATACTTTAAATTTATTGATTAATTTAATTAAACGACCTTTGTCACTTAGTACTACAATCTCATGATATTCATCTTCACTTGTAATTAAGATGTCTTAAGTTCAATTCTCATCAAAGGCGAATTTGAATTACATTATTACTAGCTTATTGTGAGGCTAAGCCCACCCTACTCCCCTTAGTGTAGATACTATCGTTTGTTAAAAAAAAAAAAAAAAAAAAAAAAAAAAAATTAAACAACCTTGAATGTTTTCAAATCTACCCGATGAATTTGAATTAATAATTACAACTAAGAAGCTTAGTCCTAAAAATGGGCTAAGAAGGGGCTATATTTGGCCAACCTAATGCACATTTGGCCAACTAATGGCCTGTAAGCTTCATAAAATTATATAGCCTAATCAGCAATTGGAGATGAAATTTTAAACAAATCAGACTATTTTTTAGTTTCAAACCTTTATCCCTTCCCATCAAAGATGGCCTAACCTAACGGTTAGAAGAAAAATAGCAAAATGGAGCACCATAGATAAATTTGCAAAAGTAAGCACTAGATCTTTTGCCAAAAGCAAATCTTTTGTCAAAAGCAAAAGTGAGCATGCATGATTAAACTTGTCCTGCACCTGGGTAAATCAACGACCCAAGCAAGTCAAGTTGCGTACAACATGATCTCTCATCCAACATGTTTCCTTCTATCTCTCTCTCTCTTGCGCTGGATTATTTCCATCAGGGTTCTGGAGAAGCTTCAACTCGATGAGTCTTTCATTTTAGATATCTCTAGATCCTAATATTTCCTAATCAATATCATTCTTGATTCAGAGGTAATCTCACTTACTTAATTACACAAATTAATTACCATATAATTATAGTCTTCTCTTATAATATTGTATAGCGATTGTTAATTTGTGGTGACTTTTTGATCCTTCAGAATGTTTATAAAGCTCACCAAGATAGAAACGTTGATTTTTTTTTTCTTTTTTTTTTTGTGTGTTGTTGATAGAAGTGATTATGTTGGTGAAGGAGATTCGAATTCAGTGACCCCGGGTGCGTTCTGGGTAGATTCTAACTGAGATGTATGTCAGTTGTATATAGGGGATTTTGGCTTAATTAAATAAATAATTTCATATTTTGTCATAGTTAACGGACCCCTTATGAATATACATGTGTGTATATGTTATGAAATAGATCCGGATTGCAGGTTATGAAAAATATAAATGGATGGATTTGCAGGTTATGAAATATAAATAGTGGGGTTTGCAGGTTATTAGTATGGCTTCTTCCTCTTCGTCTGCTGCTGCTATCTCGTCACCTCCAAGAAAGTATGATGTGTTTCTTAGTTTCAGAGGTGACGACACCCGCAAAACTTTCACCAGCCACCTTCATGCTGCTTTACTTCGAAAGAAACTTCACACCTACATAGATGACAAACTTGAGAGAGCGGATGAAATCAAACCTGCCCTTCTAGAAGCTATTGAGAAATCAAAGCTTTCGGTGATCATTTTCTCAAAAGACTACGCTTCTTCCACATGGTGTCTGGATGAACTAGTCCATATACTAGGATGCAAGGAAAGGGATGGACAGTTTGTTATACCCTTTTTTTACGACATCAGTCCACAGGATGTACGAAAACAACAGGGGAGTTATGTAGATGCATTTGCCAAGCTTGAAGGACGTTTCAAGGACTGTATGGACAAGGTGCTTAAGTGGAGGGATGCTTTGGAGAAAGCTGCCAACCTATCTGGTTATGATTATTCAAACAAAGCCGGGTAACTAACTTTGCAACTCTTGCAGAATTTTTTTACTTGTGACCTTTGTTTCAAACAAGATTCATTAATGCAGGACTTAGTAACTATTTTTTTTCCTTCGTGGTTACTTATATTTTCCAGGACAGAGGCTGATTCCATTGAGAAACTTGTCGAAGTTATATTGAACAAATTGGATTGCGAAAGCTCAAGTAATTTAAAGGGCCTAGTTGAAATTGAAACCAAAGTTGAGCAAATTGAATCGTTACTATGCCTTGATTCATCGGATGTTTGCATTGTAGGTATTTGGGGCATGGGTGGTATTGGCAAGACCACCCTTGCTGATGTTGTATATCACCGACTCTCTTCCAAGTTTGAAGCTTGCTGTTTTCTTAAAAATGTTAGAGAAAATTCCGAAGGAAAAGACGGAATATATAACTTACGAAATGAACTTCTCCGTGAGATTTTAGATGATAAAAATATAAATATTAAGACTCCATCTATAGGATCAGAGCTTATTAAAGGGAGGCTCCGTCAGACAAAGGTACTCATTGTTCTTGACGACGTGAATGATTCAAGGCAATTAGAACTTCTAGTTGGAGATGATCTTGAGTTTGGTGTCGGAAGTAGAATCATTATAACAACTCGAGATAGGAACTTACTCAATGAAAAGGTGGTTGATGACAAAATTTACGAAGTCAAGGGATTGAAACATAATGGCGCTCTTCAGCTCTTTCATTTGCATGCTCTGAAAAATAAGTCTCCTACGACAGTTTATACAGAGTTTTCAAGAAAGGTGATAGATTATATTCAAGGCATTCCATTGGCTCTTAAAACTTTGGGTGCCTTATTCCGTCGCTGCGATACAGAAGAACACTGGGAAGAAGAATTGAACAGATTGAAAAAATTTCCTAGTGAAAAAGTTCTGAATGTGTTGAGACTTAGTTACGATGGATTAGAAGAAAATGAGAAGGAATGCTTTCTTGACATTGCATGCTTTCTGAAAGGGGCAGATGTTTATTATGCAAAAAGAATATTAGAAATTCGGCGTTTCTCTGTGAAGGGAATCCAAAATCTCATTGACAAGTCTCTCATATCAATTTCAAAGAAGAATTGCTTAGAGATGCATGATTTGCTGCAAGAAATGGGCCGGACAATTGTTCGCGAACAATGCAAGGACGAGCCAGGAAAACGTGATAGGTTGTGGGCTGCTGATGATGTCTATCAAGTGCTGGAGAATGATACGGTAAGAACCAAAAATCATGAACTTTCTATGACGGGACCATGGAAACTCATTTTGTATAAGCATATGTCAACGAAAGTAGTTTTTAGTAATCTTTGTTGTACGTTTATTCTCATTATACTATTTTCTCTTGATTTCCAGGGAACTTCAACAGTTCAATGCATATCCTTTGACACGTCTAACTTTACACGGTTGGAATTATGTGGATCACCCTTCAAGAAGATGTCTAATTTAAGATTGTTGATAATTCATGATTCTCGTCTAAGAGTCGAGTACGACATTTACTTTGTGTTGGGTGCAGCATGGTTTTATAATCGTTGCTTTGGCGGGGCGTACGAGAAGAATCTGGACCTTTCTCAAGGTCTTCGGTCTCTTCCCAATTCTCTCAGGTATCTTTACTGGCAGAGATACCCGTTCAAATCTCTTCCATCAAATTTTTCTCCACAAAATCTTGTTGAGCTTCGAATGCCCGGCAGCTTTGTTGGGGCAGAACTTTGGAGTAAAAACCAGGTATATATATGCTTCCTCTTCTTTTTTCTATGTTTTTTTTATTGAAGTATATATTATGGTGCCTCTGGAAACCTATTCGGCCGAAGTCAATAATGTTCTTCTTTCCATTTTTCTTTAATTTGTTACAGAATCTTGGGAACTTAAAAGTGATTGAACTAAGTTATTGCGTGCATCTCACTGAAGTTCCAGATCTCTCTCGCAGTAAAAAAATTGAGCATGTAGTGCTTTATGGCTGTGATAGATTGGTTCGAATTCCTTCTTATTTTAAAGATCTTGACAAGCTTAGATGGCTGAATCTGGGAGAGTGCACAAGTCTAGAATTCTTACCAGAGCTCCCAGTGCTATGTTGTCTTGAAGCAAGTGGCTGCACTTCACTGAAGACAGTTTCAAGTTCAAGAAATTCACTCACACAAGCTTGGGATAAATATGAATTGTTTCGAGGGCGTTTTATCATTTTTGGTTGCCCGAACTTGGATGAAAATGCAAGGACCAATATAATGGCTGACACACGGTTAAGAATTCTGCGAGTGGCAACTCGGCCATTGAAAACTCAGCAACATAAAGAAGAAGAAATTGTCATGGTCTCTCTCTCACCCACGCACGCACTAGCACACACTTTGATATCTCCTTTATGCCATTTTTCACGTGTTGAATAATTTACTTGATTTCCATGCATCGATGTTACAGGAAATGACTTCATCTATCCCTGCCTGCTGTCGGACTTTAGGTAGAACCGACTCTGCTCGGACTTTAGTTAGCACTGTATGTGCAGGAAATGAAATTCCAAATTGGTTCTGCCATGAAAATGAAGGATCTTCGATAACTATCAAGCTTCCTCGAAATTGGTATTGTACAGATTTTTTGGGTTTTGCTCTATCTGTTGTTCTCCGTCCCAATGTCTTTCATAAAGATGTGATGCTTGGATGCTCGTGCAATTTTAAAACTAATAGTGGTGAAAGCCATAAAACCATTTATCCTTCCCATTATCCTTCTAAGGAAAGGGGAGTTGCTTATTCGAAATTCGGTCACGTATTTGTGTGGTATAGTGCGTTTGCACTTGGAGAGGGAGCAAATTTGAATCGCTCCAATTCTTTTTACAAACTTGTCACTGGGGCCTGTTTTGAGTTCAACGCTGTGGATGCGGTAGGCCTTCGCGGATTAGAGGTGAAAAAGTGTGGGATCAGCCTGCTGTATGCTGAAGATGTCGAGACCATCAAGTCGGGAGGAAATACAGGTTGGAGTAGCCAAAAAAAAAAAAAAAGTTAGAAATGAAAAATTAAGAATTTGAGCTCTTCTTATTGTTTGTATTCTCATCTTTTAAGCTGTTTGTAAGCCTTGTGGCCGAGGGATTCCTAGTATTAGTCTTTGTTGTTGAAACGCATTGGCTCTCCTAGTAATTTGTAAGAGACGTTTTGATATAGGTGGTTCAATTTTGAATTTTTTATATCAAACATCTATAGCTTTTGGCTCTTTTTTTTTTTTTTTTTTTTTTTTTTTTAAACCATTGATATCGTGGGTTTAGCAAAGAAATACAAGTAGATCTCAATATTAATTGTTATAAAAGCAACTTTTGATCAAACATTCTTTTATTAAATTTTTATATTTCATTTACTTAATTTATCATTTAATTCACAAATTAATATAAAAAAACTTCAAAAATCAAGTAGTCTTATCTTATTTTCTCCTATAATAATTCATTCCATAATCACTAGCAAAAGTACCCCGCATGTTGCTGCGAATGCCTTAAATATTTTGATAATATACACACACACAGAGAAAACATAAATTATTGAAACTAGATTTATAGAAATTGGCAGTGTTCATAGCTATCAAAAGATTGAGACTGTTTAATTGCTCACTGTTCAAAAGATACAGATTCTTGGAAGCTAAATTTATGTAAGTTCATAGTTATCAAAAGATTGGCAGTGTTCACTCTTTATTAGGCCTTTTCAGATTGTGAGGGGAAGAGAAGACCTGTCCCATCTTCCAGCTTCAATACAAGTGCCTGTGGCGAAGCATATCGGGAAGATGTCTTCCCAGAGGATTGTTTAAAAGGATTCATAATTTCAATTTTAGGACATAATTAGAAGAAGATGTTATAAACATGTGAAAGTCATAATCTTTTGTTATTGGTGCTCATAATTATTATTATTTTTTCAAGTTTTAATTAACTTGTATTTGAGAAGAGGTTCAAAACTCTCTTCAATTTCTTTTGGTTCTGGTTTGGCTTCAGGCTTAGCCTCTGTTGTCGCCATTGACAGAAGACGGGCTCTTAGGAATAGAAGTGGGTATGAATGGAGCTTGATATGATCTAATAATGAAAACATACACAAATCAAACATAAAATACTAGATCATATAAAAGTTTCCTTGTGAGGTTGGTTTTCTTGACCAAACTTCTATCATTTACTTAATTTATTATTCCTTGTGGCCTTTTTTTTTACCAATCTATATGATGGGTTTAGCTAGAAATACTAGATCATAGTACTAATTGCTATAGTTTTTAGGCTTTTGATCATTCTTTTATTAATTTTTAATATTTCATTTACTTAATTTATCATTTAATTTGCAAATTAATATAAAAAAACTCCAAAAATAATATGGTCTTATCTTATCTTCTCTTACAGTAATTCGTTTCATAATAATCACTAGCAAAAGTGCTCCGCGCATTGCTGTGAGTGCTTAAAATATTTTGATAATATATACATACAGAAAACATATCAAAAGATTGGCGGTGTTTACTCTTTATTCAATTGAGAGGCATTTTCAAACTGTGAGGGGAAGAGAAGACCCGTCCCATCTTTGAGCTTCAATACAAGTGCCTGTGGCGAAGCATATCGGGAAGATGTCTTCCCTGAGGATTGTTTATAAGGATTCATAATTTCAATTTTAGGACAGAATTAGAAGATGTTATAAACATGTGAAAGTCATAATCTTTTGTTATTGGTGCTCATAATTTTTTTTGTTTTCAAGTTTTAATTCCCTTGTATTTGAGAAGAGGTTCAGAACTCTCTTCAATTTCTTTTGGTTTTGGTTTGCCTTGGGGCTTAGCCTCCGTTGTCGCCATTGACAGAAGACGGGCTCTTAGGAAAAGAAGTGGGCATGAATGGAGCTTGCTATGATCTAATAATGAAAACATACACTAATCAAACATAAAATTTCAAGTGCATGAAAGAATTTATACAAATATGTTGAAAAGAATCAATTTTTTGTTTCGATTAGAAGTGAAGCAAAAAAGGAAGCGGTTCAAACTGCAGAGGAAGCAATGCAGTAAGAAAGAGGCGGAGGAGGAACGAGGAGAGTGAGCCACGTATTACTGGGCAACACGTATCAAGGATGGGCAAACTGGTCAATTCACTGTGCAAGTGAGGAAAAGAAAAAGAAAATTGCACAGTAAAAGGGGTAATTTCGCCACTTCACTGTACATTGGAACAGTGCTTTTCAAATTCAGCTTTTCCCATTGGGCTTTAGTATATACTAGTAATAGTGCCTACGCATTGCAGGCTTCAAAAACGTGTAAAATATGTGCATTCGTAATAGGTGTATTATTTACAATTGTATTTACACACATAATAATTAGTACCTGAAAATTTTATTGACCGTCGCTTCACAATTTTTTTGTTTTATTTGTGATGATGTACATGCTTCTCTGTTATGATTTGAAAAAATAAAAGCTGTTAGTACAAATAAATAAGAATCTTAAAGAAGAAGAATGATTTTTTTAATTACTAAAGAAATTGAGTAATTTTTGCAGTTTGTAAATAAATTTAATAAGATACTTCAAAGAAAACTGCAAGGTACCTATTATTTTGATCAGCAATCTTCTCCAATAGTAACACCGGATGATGGCATAAATTGTCATAACCTTCAAAAATAACAATTGGCAAAAACCTGTTTATATCGGAGATAAAATTTTAATGATATTCACAGGATTAAACCTGTTATTTTTGTTCTAATATTATTGTAAAATAAATAAATAAAATTAAAAAAGTTTAAAAAAACCCAAAAGAAGAAGCATTGATTGCTTTCTTTGCAAATTGAATTTACGTACCATGAGAGGTTAAACTAGCTTTGATCTAGATTTGAAGCACATGTTGAAGTTCTCAATGATTGAAGGTGATGGTATACAGTTAATTGACTCGCTTCGGATGAAGACAACTGTGAATATTTCTGAGCCAAAAGTTGTCGTGGAATTTGTTAGAGAATTAGACAATACTAGAAAGTATGACCCATGCGTTGCTGCGGGACTATGATATATTATGGTGAAAACATATGAAAAATCATGTATCCAATGATTGTGGACCTAATAATCATGCACTCAACACCAAACACCAAAATGTCATCAAACCAAAGTATAACTTTCATTTAACTAAGTTCTTAGCACTTCAGTTCAATCTTAAGCTAAAAAGAGTAGTTCAATTGACTAAAATAACACAAAAGGGAGAAAGACATAACAAACAATTGTGGAAAGTTGTACAGTGACATTGATCCTGCAAGTTAAATATGAAAAATGTTCAAAAGAATGTAAAAGCTCAATTCAAATCATCCCTAGCATCAGTAGATTAACAATGAAAAAACAAAATTCGTATAAGTTCATATGCTTGTTGCTTGACAATTCAGCATGGGAAAAAAATGCAAGGAAACAAATATTGTTAAAAATCCGGTGAATAAGTGAATGATAGTGAACATTACAATTAGTATAACATGAACATGCATGTGGATAGTAAATGCTAAGCAAGAATATGCATAGGTAAATAGTAACTATCAATTAACCATTTTAATTAACACTTTAAAAAAATTGTTTATGTATAAAAAATTCTAATACAAAGAATAAAACGCTCTGAATATTATAAAAAGAAATCCATATACTATACAAACACAGTCAATATGAAAATATATATCATTTGACAATACAAAATCAAGCAGTGTCTAAAGATGATAAGCAGATCCTAGGTAGTGTTTATTACAAAAAGAAAGTAGAAACGTTATATCATATGCATTAAAACAATTAGCAAACTTTCAATGGGCAAAACTAAAGGTTTATTAATTAAAATCATTACATAATGATTGCTCACCTTTTGTCTAGCAGTATACAGTGCAGACTTGTATTTTTATTAGTCTTTCCTGAAGTTCTCGGTCTCCACATTCTACACACATGGACTTTAATCTTTATTGCCTTTTTATACGGTTGTACCTGATTGATAGGTGTTGGAATTGCGTCTTCCATTCAAGCTACTCAAATTAAACACAAATTTTGTAAATTTGCAAAGTCATTGCAATAAGTTTAAAATAAACGCTGGAACAACCTTTCAATCCCAAACAGTCATTGCATAGAAATCCCCATTAATGAAACCTTTATACACAAACCCTTCAATAAAATTATGTGCAAAATAATATGAAAATATCCTCTGATGTAGAGGGAATTGCACGTATAGAGATTCAAAAAAGAATATTCTCTCTGAACCCATATGTGGCCTCTCCCAACCTTTCAATCCCAAACACCCTGTACTTGTCCAAGCAATCCTTTATAAAGTCAGTCGAAAACAAAACATCGATTCCACGAAAAATTAAAAAATTCCTACTCTTAAACAGAAGAATCCTCATCGACAGCTTCAAAGGTGTTTTGTAAACCTCTCAGCATATCTTTCCCAATTGTATTTCTCACCTCCATCATCTCCTACCTAACCTGAGCAATCCATGTTACCATACAAACAAAACCGAATTTGGTAGCTGGGTGAAAGCAAAAGCAAGCACTATTACATTCAAGTAAAATAAGGAATTTCAAAACATTATAGCAGAAAATCAATTACATACAATTTTTCCTTGAACACTCTTTAAATGCAGAAAAGAAAACTAACCTCTTGTAGAAGTGATGAGAAGGAATGAAAAATCAGAACACCACCTGTTTAAAAATACAAAAATCCAAAATCAAAATGAAAAAAGAAAAGAAATCAACTTTCAAAACTCTCTGCAAAATAGTGAATCTCTGTTATGATCATAGTATCCTCACCATTATCTTTATCACTACCCACCTGCAATTCCTTGCTCTCTGTTTTCAAATCACTCGAATTCTCATCCCGGTTAACGGTTTCAAATCGCCACTAACTTGTACAATTCCCAAATCATAAAATTCCAGTAAGGGTATGCCGAAACACAAAATTCAATTTCATTGTGTACAAACCAACATAGAGATTGAGACAGGTTTTAACTTCTACAATTCTACACATTTTCGAGCCCTAAATTTTCCCGGAAACAAAAGAAAATTTTCGAGCCCTAAATTTTCCCAGAAACAAAAGAAAATGAAAGAAGTCGTACCTGTTCGAAAGAGCGGATGCAAGTTTGGTGGAGCAGCGATGGCAAAGATCTCTAGTGAGAAAGTTAATAAGATGGAGCAAACCATTGAACCCAAAAACCCAGATTTTTAAAATTAAAATCAAAAAAAATTCAACAAATATGTCAGAGAACTCACCAGGAAACCCAAGCTTTCGAATTGGCGATTTCCTGAAAATCAAGCTTTTCTAGGTTAAAATTTCTTCTAGAAGGCAACAGATCCAACATTCATGCAAAGAAAATTCGAATTGAAAAATAATAATAATAACAAAGTGAGAGAGACATACCTTCTTAGGGAGGCCAGCGATTAAGAGCTTGAGAGAGAGCTTGAGAAATCTGTGGAAGCAAATGGAAGAGCCCGCTTTTCCATGTTTCTTCCCCTCCACGATGAGCAACACGTGTATAACACTACAGGAGGAAGAAAATCCAACAAAAAGGTGCACGATGAGGATGAGGGGAGCAGCAAGGGAAATCGATATAAAACGGAGGGGCAAAACAGTCCGCCCACAGATCATCCACAGTACCCAACCCTTTCGAATTTTAGTATATATGATATGTAAAAACTAGGAATTGTTCCAAATGATGAACCATGGATATAAAGTAGTTTCATTTTATAGTGGAAAACAACAGAAAACAATAAAAGAAATTCTTTACAAATTCATTTGAATTTCCTCTATTATGCATGGACACAGACAACGATACGGGAATACGACACATGGGAATACGTCAAATTTCTAAAAATGAAAACACGATATGATAAGGATACAACAATAAAAAATAATATAAATAAATATATCTAAATATTATAAAATAAGCATTCAAATATACTATTCAAGTTCAAATTTATTTCGATAAACTTCAAACATTTAAAAAGATAATCCACTAAACAACTAAATTAGTCTTCAAACTTGAAAAACTAAAAAGAACATCCAAATGACTTAAAAAAATAAAAAGAAAAGAGTCCCTCATTATCAAACTAGCTTTTTTATTTCTGCAAGAGCTTCATCAGTAACCTTATTGCAAGAGACGATCCCATTTCCAGATATTTTTAACAAATGAAACTTGACCCTAGAGTACGATCCTCTGAAAATCTTTTGGCAATAATGAAACACAGTAACTCCTCTTCCATTTTCCACTCTTTCGAGCTTTTTGACAAACTTTCACAGTGTACCATGATCATTTTCAACAGTCTCAACTGAATTAACATTAGCATTCGCATGTTTATCAGGATGATTCATTTTCCTAAATTATCAACATGTAATTCATAAGAATCAATCCAAAGTAGTCCCATAAAAAATTACGAGTCAAATTTATGCTAAGAGATCAACAAAGCAACATAAAAACATATATAAATATATTATAATCTAAATTATTCTACACCACTAACAATAATATTATTATAGTATGCAAAAACAGAAAAGCAAAAGGGGACTGTAATCGGTAAAGCAGATGACTAACCAAAAAAAAAAAGCTTCAAGAAAGCTTGGAATCCGAAACCCAGTTACCAGCTCTCACCAGTGGATGCATGAGATACGATGCAGCAGTAGCAAACGGAGACGACAGGAGCAGTTGCCGAAGATGGTTCTGATGTTCAAGTGAGGAAAAACAGGTAGATTTGAATTTTATATACAAAATTGTTTCGATTTTTGGTCACAGAATCGTTTCAGTTCAGCTAATCTCAATCAACTGTCAATTATCATGATTCTGTGCGGATTAAGTGTAATTATCTTGATTTTTTTGTGTGATTATCCTCTGATTATAGTTTAAAACGTATCCGAAAAGTACGATAGTCGTATCTCAATAGTAAGGTACACGTATCCCACCAGTCAACAATGTATCTGTTGACTCAGATACGTATCGGTCGCATATCCACACGTATCACCCTGCGTTTCCGTATCCCCGCGTGTCAGATATGGGATACGCTGGTCTTCTCCCGTGTCCATGCATCTTAGAATTTCCTATACCATATGTTACTGGGTTTTCAATTTTACACACCAATGTGCCTATCATATTTGCAGCACGAAACCAACATTTACATAAACAAAAGGTTGAGTTTCCACCTGCCAATCTAGCAATAGGAACGAACACTATAGCTCCAATTCAAAGGTCATACCTTTCAGCAAAAAGACCACTCTACGTTTCACCAATTTATTCCTTCTCACCACAAAAACTGAGCAAACACAAACCCACATTAAAAAATTAACATTAAAAAGAAAATGGAGCTCGTCGTCTTCTTGGAAATTTAAGCACCAATACATAAAATTGTCCATTAATTCTTAGTTCCTCTATGCATCACGGGATCATATGCTAACTTGCAATTGATGTTATAATTTGTGAATTTTATGTAACGACCTATAAGTTTATATCTTGACAGTTTAAGACGTAAGAAAAGCTAAAATATATTTACTCTGATTGATCAAAATACTTGGTCTAATTCCCAAACTATGTAATGTACAACATGGTCATCTTTACACATTTATTATGGAACAAAACACAACCAAATTAATGAAATTTATTTTAAAAACAAAGGTAAAACATAAGGTACAAATTACACTAAGTATCGACATTGCAACCAAAAAAAGAAATAAAAGGAATGGACCATTTACTGTCAAGTTAATATTGTTATCTCTTATTACATTATTAAGGTATTCTTCTTACTGCAAAGATAATAAACAAAGTTTAAGTCCACTAATCTTGAGGCCAAATAAGAAATAATATCATAATTATAAAAAACTAAAACGGTTGACAAATAATTTGATCAAAGTGAACAGAAGATGATCTTACAATGCCAAACCCTTTGATCAATGATAATTTGATACAATGCCACATGGAAATTCCTTAGCCCCATCTACTGAAGACTAAATGTGTGAAAAAATAGGCTGCAAAAGAAGAGTAAACCAAGCATAAGTTGAAAAATAATATTTGGTCGCAAATGACCTGACTGTGAAAAGTAAATTAATAAGAACTTACCTTGGGTACTGATAGAAGCAGAAGACTGTTCACAAAGATTTATCTATTACCAAAGAACTAGTGAAACACATGAGTAAAAACAAATTCCTATCTACCAAAGTCTTTATACAACTAAAAAAGTTGGGAACATTTAAACATCACCTGGAAGAAGAATTCATTTGGTGCCTTGATTCAAACCTGGCTGAAATCTTCGAGTCTTCTTATGATTTCAAATGTCTCCAAACCACCTGGTGTTTCAAAAAAATCAAGCCTAATAAATACTACTCAGACAACAAAAATTAATACATATAAGAACCGAAATTTGTTCGAATCAACACAAAAAACCAAAAACTTATACGAGCTTCCTTATGAGAATCTCAAACTCTAGCCATTTCAAAAAACTTCTTAGCATTTCCTCAAATACGTGCTAAACTCTCTCTTACTGCTCAAAATCCAAATGAGTACCTAAGATATACAAAACTACATTTAAGTTAAGGCTATACTGCACTAAATGACATTCAAAACCACAATACACCAAAACAAAGATGAATTCAACACCTGGAATGTGTAATATTCATATCTAAAATTTGAAACATAATTTTCTCCCTTAAAAACTTTGATCTACAAAACCCATTACATTTTTCAACAAAAAAACAATCGATTTAGGAAAGCAAATACAATGCAACAAAGAGTTGTTCGATTTAGCTCCATTTCGTATGGCCAAAAGCTTGAAAAACAGCTTAGAAGCACAATTCCAAATATTACCAAAAGCAAGCAGCTTTGGGGTAAAGAGCCCACTCTCCCAAATAGAGCTTTAAGTTCATGGCACATGATTCGAATTAATTTATCACTAATCTAAGTTCTAAAATGGTAAAAGTGAGGAAATATACCTATCACCCTGTTCACTGTGATCTGTGAAATCCAAGTTCCACTACGTAACCCTCGGCATAGCTGCGTAACTTCCGGTGACTATCACCCTGGGAAGGTTTAGAGTAGCAGCAGATTGGTAATAGGCTATCATCACTCTCTGAAGATCTGGAGTACCATAAACTTAATCTCTACCAAAAACTATACAAATATTTAAATAAAATATAACTACTCTCTCAATTTTGCTGAGAAATATCTACCACACCACTAAATATTCCTCAATTGCCTCTAGCTTCACTATCTATGTCGTATAAAACTCGGCAATAAAAAAATAGCCCAAAAAACCGTAACAGACCTAAATAATTGACATATGTTTTCGCTCACCAAAAAGTTGCAGTTTACTAAATTTCAGAATCCTTGACAAAACTGCAATCATGACCAGTGAAGACATGATCAACCCAGATGAGTCAACAACAAATTCGTGGGGACTTTGCAGTATGCATGAAGCGGAGGAAATTAAGTGCTCGGTGAGACGGAAAAAAACCCTAACAGACCTAAATAATTGACATATGTTTTCGCTCACCAAAAAGTTACAATTTACTAAATTTCAGAATCCTTGACAAAACTGCAGTCATGACCAGTGAAGACATGATCAACCCAGATGGGTCAACAACAAATATGCATGAAGCGGAGGAAATTAAGTGCTTGGTGAGACAGAAAAAAACCAAACCCAACCCCAAATTAAGCAGATAAATCACTCAATAAAGCTTGATTACTGGGAAGAACGAATCTCTGAAAAAGAAACTCACCACTGTTATCATTGAGCCTCAGCACAGAGGCCTTCAAAAGCTCAAGAAAAACTGAAAAGAAAGCACAGTGCCCTGACACTGAAAACCAAACAAAATTAAATAGCCACATGTAGAATCAGAGGCTATAAACAAAACCCAAAAATAACATAAGAATAAAATCAAGAAAGTGGTAAATCTCACCAGGAACCACAGAGAAGCAGAAAGTTTTGCCAAAGAGGAGCAGACACCGAAATAAAACCAAGAAGTATAATCGAGCCAAGGAAACGGAAACCGAAAGAGTAATCCAGAGATCCGAAGCGAACCATTGCAGGATGATCGACACGTGGCAAGAGAATGGTGGACGCGTGGCCAAAGAAAAGCAATGAAAATGCGAAGACAAAGAGACCCAAAACAAAACAGCACCGCCCGTGCCCTGTTAATGAACAGTATTTTTTTGCTTGGGTTTTAGTATATGGGTAATAAACTAGAGATTGAGCCCGCTCGATGCCGCATATTTTAAAATTGTGTTAAATGTTTGAAATATATTAAAACATACCCATACATATCAAAATTCATATCCAAATGTTCAACAAAGAACCAAAACAATTTACAAACATGGTTCTTGGCCCTCCATATGTAGAGAGCCCATTCCCCATCTTCATTCTGCAAAAACAATTCACCAACAAATTTATTCATTTTTCTATACCAAAATTAAGCTTTCTTAAAAAGCATTAATTTCATGAAAAGCATTCTTACCTGATGATTATAGAGATATCTGCACATCACAACAGCATTCAGACCTCCAGTAATTGAAAGCGCAATGATGTGTTCCAATTGGTAAGTAATACTTAGTCACTCAACAATTACCAAATGAACCAAATAATAAAGAAAAAACCAATCTTGGTTAATTCATTTAACTAAGAAGACAGACTGTCAAGTTCCGAAATGAATATGCAGCCATCTTTTGGAATGTCAAAACTTATTTCTCATATTTAACCATGATATACAGATTCTCCGTGTTTTCATCTTCTGGATTACATGATGATTACTACTTTTCTCCCTTACCCAGGAAGCAGAAACATAGGACCCTCATAATCTCCAGCCCAATGTCCGTCATGTGCCTGGATTGTTGAATAGAAACTCAGAGACCTTCATAATGTGGTTGTCACTGCCTCTTCCGTTACCTCTTCTCGATTTTTAACTTTGAGTTTTGGTAGATTAGTGGCAAATGGATTCTCCTTTGCAAACTGCATTCAGAAATAAGAAGAGAGCAAGCTCGTAATCCTGGCAAATGATACCCTAATCACTGGCTATTGTTTTTGTTAACTGAAGCAGCCATTGTAGACTTGTTAACTAAAGAATTAGGCAAATTTGGTAGACAACCATTGTTGACTAAAGAATTAGGCATGAATTCCATTGTAATTAATAAAGTAGTTGTAAGCAGAAAAGTTAGGTATAGGCAGTAGTTTCATAGCAGTGTTTTTATGATTTCTTGTACTGGTTTCATACCTAATCATCATTGCTTGTATTCCTATATAAATCCTCCGATTGGGAGATGAAAATATCAAGAAATTAACTCTATTTTGGCATGGTATCAGAGCCATTCTGATCCAAAAGGAGTTTCTATTCTGATTAACCTACTGGCACTACTGCCATCTACCCCATAAGACCTGCAGAATAGCAGGCCTTCTACTTTCATACGAATCCAATCTCTCTTTGGCCATATCTGCCAACATCACTACCCATATTGAGCTTGTTAACCAGATACATTCCGCTGCATCTCTACCCATCTTCTGTCCATTTGCAATATCTCCATGAACCCATAAAATTTTCCAAAAAACAAAAAAAAATTTTAAATACTACCCCATACCCTATAAACCATAGCCGTTGGAATCACCCAACAAACCCGTACCATTGCCTCTTCCCCCTTGCATTTTGTTCCTGCATCTCTCTCAGTGAGACTGACTCTCTATTGTTTCAATAAAGAGAATTCGTTGCAGTAGTAATGGGTGACTCCAAGACCACTGTTTCAGCTGCTGTTACACAAAATGATATGTCTCTGCATATCACCCCAGACAAGTTGGATGGGTCCAACTATTCCTCGTGGTCCCAAAGTGTCCGCATCTACATCACTGGCAGAGGCAAATGGTCTTATGTCAGTGGAAAAAAGAAGGCACCAGCAGAAGCCGATGCATTGTATGCTATGTGGGAGGAAGAGAATGCCATGGTTCAATCTTGGCTTCTCAACTCCATGACTAGAGATTTGCGGGCCATTTTTCTCCGACTCTCTACTGCAAAAGATGTTTGGGATGCTGTTACCCAAACTTACTCAATTGAAAAAGATGCATCAAAATTATATGAACTTCGCCGTCAAGCACTGGCGACTCGCCAGAATGGTGAGCCTTTATCTGCATATTATGGTAAACTTCAGCAAACATGGCAAGAAATAGATTTCTTACGTCCTGGAAAATTGAAATGTGCTGATGATGTTGCTGCTCGAGAGACAGAAATTTCAGAAGAAAGATTGTATGATTTTCTGGCTGGCCTTGATCCTCATTTAGATCATGTTCGCAGTCAAGTTTTGACTCAAACACCTTTGCCATCTGTTCGTGCTGCTTATGCTCTTGTGAATGCTGAAGCAAGTAGGCAAACCATTATGTTGGTTAGCCCACAAATGGAAGGATCAGCCATGGTAGCTGCTTCGTCTCGATTTCCCCGTGTAGTCTTGAATTCTCAATCAGGTGGATCTAAAGTTACTGATACAAGGAAGTGTACTTATTGTGACAAGGATAAGCATACTAGAGATACTTGTTTTAAGTTGCATGGATATCCAGATTGGTGGGTTCAAAAGAAGGAAAATCAAAAGAAAAGCATTGTTGGATCACAAGCACACCTGTCTACACCAACGCCTTCCGTGCCTCGAGTAGATCAATCTGCTCACTCAGTTTCTCCTACTACTGCTTCCACTTCCTTAGTCGACGCAGGTAACTTTGGTTTTGCCTTGAACACCACATTTGGTGCTCCAAATAAACCTTGGATCATTGATTCGGGGGCTTTTGACCATATGACCAATAACTCTTCATGGTTTGCTTCTCACACTACTCCACCTTTAAATACCGTTAAAGTTGCTAATGGTATTTCCACTCCAGTGCTTGGAGCAGGCTCCATCTCATTAACACCATGCCTATCTCTCTCATCTGTTTTACATGTTCCTAATCTTTCTCACAATTTGCTTTCCATTGGTAAACTTACAAATCAACTAAACTTGCCATCTTTTCTCCTACTCATTGTTGGTTTCAGGATATTCGAACGAAAGCGTTGATTGGTCATGGTAAAGAGAAGGGAGGTCTATACTACTTGGACTTACCACCAGATTGTGAGAAGACAAGTTATAGTTGTCAAGTGGAAGCTAAACAATTTGAAGCTTCTGAAAAAATTTGGTTATGGCACAAAAGATTGGGACATCCTTCCTTTCAGTACCTGCAATATCTATTCCCTTCTTTATTTTCTAAAGTCAAGGTTTCTAATTTCCATTGTGAAACTTGCATCTTTTCTAAAAATCATCGTGTCTCATTTCCTTTAAGCTCCAATAAAAGTGATGTTCCTTTCTCTCTTATTCATTCTGATGTTTGGGGACCATTTCATATTCCTACTTATACTGGTGCTAAATACTTTGTCTCTTTCATTGATGACTGCACTCGAGTTTCTTGGGTATACTTACTAAAAAGTAAGAGTGAGGTTATGTCTGTTTTTCCAATATTTCATCAAATGATTCAAACCCAATTTAATGCTAAAATTCAAGTTGTTCGATCTGACAATGGGAAAGAGTATTTGAATTATGGACTTGGAACATTTTTTCAACAAGAAGGTATCATTCATCAAACATCTTGTCCACATACTCCTCAACAGAACAGTATAGCAGAACGTAAAAATCGTCACCTCTTGGATGTGGCTCGATCTTTATGTTTTGCTATGCATGTTCCTAAACGTTTTTTGGGGTGATGCCATTCACACAGCTGTTTTTCTTATCAATCGCATGCCATCACGTGTTCTCCAATTTCAAACACCTATCCAAGGATAAGTGTACTTATTGTGACAAGGATAAGCATACTAGAGATACTTGTTTTAAGTTGCATGGATATCCTGATTGGTGGGTTCAAAAGAAGGAAAATCAAAAGAAAAGCATTGTTGGATCACAAGCACACCTGTCTACACCAACGCCTTCCGTGCCTCGAGTAGATCAATCTGCTCACTCAGTTTCCCCTCAAGTTACTGATACAAGGAAGTGTACTTATTGTGACAAGGATAAGCATACTAGAGATACTTGTTTTAAGTTGCATGGATATCCTGATTGGTGGGTTCAAAAGAAGGAAAATAAAAAGAAAAGCATTGTTGGATCACAAGCACACCTGTCTACACCAACGGGTTTCTTGCCTTCAGGAAGTTTAACCAGTTCCCAAGTGGAGTTTTTTCGAAGAGCTTCCATCTCTTCAATCATAACTTTTTTCCATTTTGGATTTTTAAGAGCATCCTGTAACTTATTAGGAATTGAGACTGATGACAATTGGTTTGCAAAAGCTATATAAGAGTCTGACAAGCGATGAGATGAAACAAAATTAGATATAGGATATTGAATACCCTTTGTAGAAGAATAACCATAACGAACAGGGGGTATCCCTCGATTTTCTCGAATAGGATAACGAGAACCAGACTCATGATGTGGTTCATTTGGATCAGCACTTAATGAAATCTCATGATTGGACTCATCAAATATAGTAGGCTGAAGAGAAGGAGAATGAGTGGTTACCTTAGGATAATTCGTATGAGTAGTAGCTGATTGGTCAGAGAGTTGGTCAATGAGGGGATCTATATGTGGGTGGTCTATCTCATCAGCCACTTTTTCTTTTTCTTTTCCTTTATCTCCCCTTTTTCTTGTCCTCTCATATACCTTCAATATTTTTCCACTCTTTGCCTCATCATTAGGAAAATTTGGACCATCACCGGCATCAGACAAGTGTTCATCCGAAAAATGCATACCACCAATGTCAAGTGGCCACTGCTCTTCCTCCTTACTCCTCATCTCCCCCTGAACGTGTTCTCCAATTTTCCATCTTTCACTCAGCAAGTTAGGCATTCGAGATATTTATGCACCAACATGAGGGGGAGTGTTAACTGAAGCAGCCATTGTAGACAGCCATTGTAGACTTGTTAACTAAAGAATTAGGCAAATTTGGTAGACAGCCATTGTTGACTAAAGAATTAGGCATGAATTCCATTGTAATTAATAAAGTAGTTGTAAGCAGAAAAGTTAGGTATAGGCAGTAGTTTCATAGCAGTGTTTTTATGACTTCTTGTACTGGTTTCATACCTAATCATCATTGCTTGTATTCCTATATAAATCCTCTGATTGGGAGATGAAAATATCAAGAAATTAACTCTATTTTGGCAGTTTTCATTGATCCAAATCATCCAATTAGCAAAAGTATCCAACAATCTCCTCGACTGAAAAAATTCCTGCCAATTTAGAAAAGAACTATTCCAAATTACGGATGTACTCTATTAATTTAACCAAGAACATGCATGGCACCACCACTATTAAGAAGCATCAGCATCAACATACAAAGACAAAAGTTTCTACAATCAGTTGTCAAATTGTTACCAAATACATGCATGGAAAGAATAAAAATGACCACAAAGATGGCAAAACAATTAACCACATATGTTGTTTATATGCCCACCGAGAGGAAAAAGCTTCTGCAATTGCAAGAACGTATTTATATAAAACAGACATGTCACTTTAGGTTAAGCTCACACACCATCTGAAAGAGCCTCTTGTATCCATTCCAATCATACTCCTGTGGAGCATGTCCCTCTACTATTCCCCACCAGCAATCAACCATAAACGCCATCTACATTAACTGATATCAATACCCTCAGCTGCTTTAGTGAGCATCTGGATCAACCAGCACTCACTGGTAGCATTACATAGACCAATAAAAAACCTAAATATCAGTGTTTGGGAAGTTAGTTTATTTGAACTGTCAGGAGGATCTGGTGTATGTACAGAGTAGACAGTTCTCACAAAATTCAGGGCTTGAAAATAAAATAACAAAAATTCAAAAGAAATCACTACTACTAAAAATTCCAACATTTCTTGATGACTATTTAATAAAGGATCAAACAATCATGCCATCGAACAAATTTGAGGAAACACGATTATATATATGGACTAACGGACATGTGTTTTACAAAGTTGAATGTAGTTTTGTGGTTAGAGAAGAAATGTTACCCTTGAACTTTTTCCAATTCTTTCATCTTGCATATCATGTCCTTTTATTGATTGTAATGGTTGAGGGGATCTCAGCTTCTTCAAAATAAGGCCCCTCTTATCACCTGTGGTTCTATTTTAAATATCTTTAAGAACCAATCGGCCATGGTTTGCAAGCCAGGACTGAACTCAGAAAAATTTGCTTCCTAGTAACATTGACTTAAATTTGTGGTAGAAGGACTGGAATTTTCTCTTCTTTTTTATTAAAGAAAAAAGAGACAGAGACTTCATTTAGATATAATAAGGATTTAAAAGAATGAATTCATATTTTGACAACAAGCTCAGATTTGTTTCTAACATAAAGATATAATCCACGAAATGAGCAAATGTAATGTAATAACTGAAACTAAAATGACTATGTCCAATGAATCATTCGAAATCCATGTAATCCTTCAATCACATAAATATAAACATTATATCCAAGTACCTAAAATAAAAACATGAACCAAAATCCCAGAAATTTCACTATGAAACTGAAGCTTAATAAACATATGTGCACCTGTAGCTATTGCCTCATAAGAATTTCCTTGAAACGGTGTGAATTGAGTTTAGGATCAGAACCTATAATTGAATAGAACAGTCTGCAAGTATCAAACAGAAACAGGAATCCAAAAGACCAAAAAGATAAATGCAGTGATAAATAAAGTTAATACCTATTCATATTCCCCTTGCACTGGCTGTAAAGATCAATCAAATCCTTCTTCTTGAAATCAGATCCCTTCTAGTTTGCTTTGAACACTTCGATATCAATCAAATCCTTCTTCTTGAAATCAGATCCCTTCAGCTTCTAAACTAACTGAGATGTATGTCAGTTGTATATAGGGGATTTTGGCTTAATTAAATAAATAATTTCATATGTTGTCATAGTTAACGGACCCCTTATGAATATACATGTGTGTATATATTATGAAATAGATCCCGATTGCAGGTTATGAAATATAAATAGTGGGGTTTGCAGGTTATTAGTCTGGCTTCTTCCTCTTCCTCTGCTGCTACTATCTCGTCACCTCGAAGAAAGTATGATGTGTTTCCTAGTTTCAGACGTGAGGACACCCGCAACACCTTCACCAGCCACCTTCATGCTGCTTTACTTCGAAAGAAACTTCACACCTACATAGATTACGAACTTGAGAGAGGGGATGAAATCGGACCTGCCCTTCTAGAAGCTATTGGGAAATCAAAGCTTTCGGTGATCATTTTCTCAAAAAACTATGCTTCTTCCAGATGGTGTCTGGATGAACTCGTGCAAATACTAGGATGCAAGGAAAGGGATGGACAGTTTGTTATACCCATTTTTTACGACATCAGTCCACAGGATGTACGAAAACAGCAGGGGAGTTATGCAGTTACATTTGCCAAGCTTGAAGAACGTTTCAAGGACTGTATGGACAAGGTGCTTAAGTGGAGGAATGCTTTGGAGAAAGCTGCCAACCTATCTGGTTATGATTATTCAAACAAAGCCGGGTAACTAACTTTGCAACTCTTGCAGAATTTTTTACTTGTGACCTTTGTTTCAAACAAGATTCATTAATGCAGGACTTAGTACCTTTTTTTTTCCTTCGTGGTTACTTATATTTTCCAGGACAGAGGCCGTTTTGGTTGAAAAAGCTGTGCAAGATATATTGAACAAATTGAATTGCAAAAGCTCAAGTGATTTAAAGGGCCTAGTTGAAATTGAAACCAAAGTTGAGCAAATTGAATCGTTACTATGCCTTGAATCACCGGTTGTTTGCAATGTAGGTATTTGGGGCATGGGTTGTATTGGCAAGACCACCCTTGCTGATGTTGTATATCACCGATTCTCTTCCAAGTTTGAAGCTTGTTGTTTTCTTAAAAATGTTAGAGAAAATTCTGAAGGAAAAGACGGAATATATAACTTACGAAATAAACTTCTCCGTGAGATTTTTGCTGATGAAAATATAAATATTAACACTCCATCTATAGGATCAGAGCTTCTTAAAGAGAGGCTCCGTCGTACAAAGGTACTCATTGTTCTTGACGACGTGAATGATTCAAGGCAATTAGAACTTCTAGTTGGAGATGATCTTAAGTTTGGTGTCGGAAGTAGAATCATTATAACAACTCGAGATCGGAGCTTACTCAATGAAAAGGTTGATGATGACAAAATTTACGAGGTCAAGGGATTGAAACATGATGGCGCTCTTCAGCTCTTTCATTTGCATGCTCTGAAAAATAAGTCTCCTACGACAGTTTATACAGAGTTTTCAAGAAAGGTGATAGATTATATTCAAGGCATTCCATTGGCTCTTAAAACTTTGGGTCCTTATTCTGTCGCTACTATACAGAAGAAGACTGGAGTGAAGAATTGAACAGATTGAAAAAATTTCCTAGCGAAAAAATTCAGAATGTGTTGAGACTTAGTTATGATGGATTAGAAGAAAATGAGAAGGAATGCTTTCTTGACATTGCATGCTTTCTGAAAGGGGCAGATGTTTATATTGCAAAAAGAATATTAGATATTCGGGGTTTCTTCGTGACGGGAATCCAAATTCTCATTGACAAGTCTCTCATATCAATTTCAGAGACGAATTGCTTAGAGATGCATGATTTGGTGCAAGAAATGGGTCGGACAATTGTTCGCGAACAATGCAGGGACGAGCTAGGAAAACGTAATAGGTTGTGGGCTGCTGATGATGTCTATCAAGTATTGGAGAATGATACAGTAAGAACCCAAAAATCATGAACTTTCTATGACGGGACCATGGAAACTCATTTTGTATAAGCATTTGTCAAAGAAAGTAGTTTTTAGTTATCTTTGTTGTACATTTATTCTCATTATACTATTTTCTCTTGATTTCCAGGGAACTTCAACAGTTCAATGCATATCCTTTGATCACCCTTCAAGAATATGTCTAATTTAAGATTGTTGATGATTATGATCCTCATCTAAGACTCGTGTACAAGAAATTGGCGAAATTTCTTGTATCTTTACCGGCAGGAATACCCGTTGAAATCTTTTCCATCAAATTTTTCTCCCAAAATCTTGTTGAGCTTCGAATGTCCTACTGCTTTGTTGGGGCAAAACTTTGGAGTAAAAACCAGGTATATATATATACTTCCTCTTCTTTTTTCTATGTTTTTTTTTTATTGAAGTATATATATGCTAACTTTTGTTCTTTGTATAAACTACGGTGCCTCTGGAAACCTATTCGGCCGAAGTCAATAATGTTCTTATTTCCATTTTTCTTAAATTTGTTACAGAATCTTGGGAACTTAAAAGTGATTGAACTAAGTTCTTTCCCGCATCTGACTGAAGTTCCAGATCTCTCTCACAGTAAAAAAATTGCGCATATAGTGCTTTATGGCTGTGATAGATTGGTTGGAATTCCTTCTTATTTTAAAGATCTTGACAAGCTTAGGTGGCTGAATCTGGGAGAGTGCACAAGTCTAGAATTCTTACCAGAGCTCCCAGTGCTATGTTGTCTTGAAGCAAGTGGCTGCACTTCACTGAAGACAGTTTCAAGTTCAAGAAATTCACTCACACAAGCTTGGGATAAATCTGAATGGTTTCGAGGGCGTTTTAACTTTGTTGATTGCCGAAACTTGGATGAAAATGCAAGGACTAATATAATGGCTGACACACAGTTAAGAATTATGCGAGTGGCAACTGGGCTATTGGAAATTAAGCAACATAAAGAAGAAGAAATTGTCATGGTCTCTCTCTCTCTCCCTCTCTCTCTCACCCACGCACGCGCTAGCACACACTTTCATATCTCCCTTATGCCATTTTTTCACGTGTTGAATAATTTATTTGATTTCCATGCATCGATGTTACAGGAAATGACTTCATCTATCCCTACCTCTGCTCGGACTTTAGTTAGCACTGTATGTGAAGGAAATGAAATTCCAAATTGGTTCTGCCATCAAAATGAAGGATCTTCGATAACTATCAAGCTTCCTCGAACTTGGTATTGTACAGAATTTTTGGGTTTTGCTCTATCTATTGTTCTCCATGAATATAGTTATTATAAAGATCAGATGTTTGCTTATAAAACCATCTATCCTTCCCATTATCATGGAGAACTATACTAATAGTGGCTTTTAAAACTAATAGTGGTGAAAGCCATAAAACCATAATAACTATACTATAATAACTATATAGTTATTATAAAAACATCCACTAGTATATTCATGAATATACTAATAATAACTATAATAACCCACTATTGGTCATTATTATTCATGAATATACTAATAATAACTATAATAACTAGTGGATTATTATAGTTATTATATAGTGGGTTATTATAGTTATTATTATTATTATAGTCATTAGTTTTAAAATTTGTTCATGAATATAGTTATTATTGTTCAATAATAACTATAATAACTATACTATATTGTTCTCTATTAGTTTTAAAATTGCAATTTTAAAACTAATAGTGGTGAAGGCCATAAAACCATTTATCCTTCCCATTATCCTTTTAATGAAAATGGGGGAATGGTTGCTTATTCGGAATTCGGTCACATATTTGTGTGGTATAGTACGCTTGCACTTGGAGAGGAAGCAAATTTAAATCGCTCCACTTTTTTTTACAAACTTGTCACCGAGGCCTGTTTTGAGTTCACCGCGAAAGTCACCGCCCTTTTCAGATTAGAGGTGAAAAAGTGTGGGATAAGCCTGCTGTATGCTCAAGATGTCAAGACCATCAAGTCGGGAGGAACTACAGGTTGGAGTAGCCCAAAAAAAAAAAAGTTAGAAATGAAAAATTAAGAATTTGAGCTCTTCTTATTGTTTGTATTCTCATCTTTTAAGCTGTTTGTAAGCCTTGTGGCCGAGGGATTCCTCGTATTAGTCTTTGTTGTTGTAATGCTTTGGCTTTCCAAGTAATTTATAAGAGGCGTTTTGATATAGGTGGTTCCATTTTGAATTTTTTATATCAAACATCTATAGCTTGTGGCTTTTTTTTTTTTTTTTTTCTAACCATCAATATCATGGGTTTAGTAGAAAAATACCAGTAGACCATAATATTAATTGTTATAGTTTTTAGGCTTTTGATCAAACATTCTTTTATTAATTTTTAATATTTCATTTACTTAATTTATCATTTAATTCACAAATTAATATAAAAAAAAAAACTCCAAAAATCATGTAGTCTCCTATAATAATTCGTTTCATAATAATCACTGGCAAAAGTGCCCCACACGTTGCTGCGAGGGCTTTAAATATTTTGATAATGTATACATACAAAAAACATAAATTATTGAAGATAGATTTATAGAAATTGGCAGTGTTCATAGTTATCAAAAGATTGAGAGTGTTTAATTGCTCAATGTTCAAAAGATAAGAGATGCTTGGAAGCTAAATTTATGTAAGTTCATAGTTATCAAGAGATTGGCAGTGTTCACTCTTTATTAGGCATTTTCAGATTGTGAGGGGAAAAGAAGACCCGTCCCATCTTCCAGCTTCAATACAATAGCCTGTGGCGAAGCATATCAGGAAGATGTCTTCCCTGAGGATTGTTTATAAGGATTCATAATTTCAATTTTAGGACAGAGGCGAAGGAGGAAGCACGTATCAAGGAAAGAGGCGGAGGAGGAATGAGGAAAGTGAATGTTACACCCCACCCCCAATTATTTTGCAAATTTCATATTTTTTTTCCCCAAAAAGGTTTTTGAAAGTTACTTTTTGGTCCCTTATCCTAATCTAATCTGGACCCTTTATCTCGATTTCTCTTCTCCTCCACACTGCCACGTGGCAAACACCCAACTCCCATTCTCTCTCTTTTCCCGATCTCCATGTCTCTCACTCTCGTCGTTTCTCTGTCACTCTCTGTCTCACCGTCCCTTAACTCTCTCTCCCTATTGGCTCTCTCCATCTCAGTCCCCTCAGAGGGCTTTTCTCACCAACAAACAACACCACCATCCTTGAGCTCCCTTCCTGCATCATTGAAACCCGACGAAGGCGAAATACTTACCAAGCTCCGGTATGGAGGATGAGCTTCAAAGTCTTTTCTCGAATTCCAGTCACGATGGTAAGTTCTAAACCCTTTTGATCGTCTTTCCCTCGTCACTGGTTGAAAACTAACTCCTTTGTACTTGCTTTGGACGTCAAAACCGAGAAGAACCAGTTCAGGGATACTTTCTCAGTTTTCCGACGAGCACCGCCCCTTTCGAGGCAATTTCTGGCCAAATCATGGTGAATTGGCCGGCGTGCAGGTATCAATCTCTTCGTCTCGTCGAGTACTACAAATTTCCTTTTTGTTTAACCCAATTTCGTTGCATATTGAAGAAGTTATATCCATTTGAATCTTACCTCATTTCCGGCGGACACCCGTAGCTTCCAGGCCGTTTTCTGGCCAATTCCAGCCACGATGACGGGAACCAAGGGTATATTTTGATTCCTTACCTTCGGGCCTTCAATTTGGTATATTTAATGACGTGTTTTGGTTGAGTTTTGAGCTCCATCAGAGTTTGGGAATTCTCCGGCCGAAATCCAGCCTTCTTCTTCCTTGGAATCCGGTGACCCACCAAACCCAAGGCCTTTGGGCCTTTCCTGCCGAGCCCAACCCAAACCCCTTTCCTTTTTATTTTAATTTTAGTTAAATTGTTTGAAACCAAATAGGGCCCTTTGGGCCATTTTCTGTTTAGGGCTTGAGCCCGATCCCCCTAAACCCTTTCAAAACAGGCTTTCAGGCCTTGGGAAAACTAGGGCCTTCGGCCTGTGTAGCAAAACCCTAAACCCTTGAGCTTTAGGACCTAAGCCCTAATCCAGATCCAAACCCTAAGCCCAAGACCCTTTGACCCGGTTTGACTATTTGACCCGTTGACTCAGTCAACGGTCAGCGTTGACTTTGACTTTAACCAATCAACGGTTAACATTGACTTTTTCGGGTTTTCGTCTTAGACCCTCTTAGGATAATTTCGACGTCCTGAACCCATTTCCGATGTTCGTTTTTCCAAAATAAGTCGTTTGAGTAGAGTTTGACTAAATGTACCCTTTATATGCTTAGGTGCAATTAATTGTGGCGTTTCTGTCTTCGCTAATTACATGGCTCTTCGGCAACTGAGTACTGTGAGTGAACCCTTTCTAAAATTACATGATTTCATGGTTTAATTGCATAAATGAAAAGCATGCCTTACGAGTTTATGGATTGAGTTTATGTTAAGCATGTTTATTGAAATGTTGATTATCGTCTCGTTATTTTGTAAGGAATTAATTGTTGGCCTATATGGAACTATATTTTAATATATTGTATTTTCTATAAAAACCATGAACTGGTAGACTATCTAATGGATGACGATAGGATGTTAGAACATGTTTAGAAACCCCTCTTTATAGTATAGACGATGGATGACTTTATACTATGAAGTGGTTATTTATGAGAGGCGTAACTATTTGTGCGTACCTAGAGGACACTATGCTGCCTGGGGCGAGGATCTGGTGTTGGCAGTTAGGCCGGGAGAAATAATCCCTAGCTACGGGCTAAGGGACATGGAGCAGGCATTAGGCCGGGAGTCGGTAATCTCTGACTACGAGCGTAGAGACCACGGTGCTGGCATAGGGCTGGGAGTTATACTTATTCAATGATCTTACTAGCAGCACACCGCGCTTACGAGACGATCTGTGAGATGATTGATATTTTGATTTTCACGATGTTTTTTCGCGATATGTCTTTTGAGATGTTTTTGGCATGCTAGGGTTTTCAGTAAACCTATCACTTATTATGCTAGTAGTTTTCATTATTAAAACTTGGGGGTTAGTATGTTCACAACTGTTTTCGCATTATGTATGTATATAAACTTGGTCCACTCACCTTTATTTTGCGCCCCCATTCAGGTCTTAGAATCGAGGCATACAATCCCAGCGTCAAGGCACTTCAACATCGGCATCTTCGAGCCGTCTCGGTGTAGGACCCACTTCTTTATTCATTCAATTTTATATTATTTCTTTTAGTGTTCTAATTAGCTGTATGCTCTGAACACGTTCCTAAATTGTTAATTCATTGTATTTCAATTCATAACCCTTATTTATTTCTCATTTTTAGCTTTTGTATCAATTAATGGCTTTCGTCACCCTCGGGTGTCAACCAGCACGTGCCTATCTAGGTATTCGGGGAATATCGGGATCGAGGCGTGTCAATGAACCACGTATTCACTGGGCAACACGTATCAAAGATGGGAAAACTGGTCAATTCACTGTACAAGTGAGGAAAAGAAGAAGAAAAATGCACAGTAAAAAGGGTAATTTTGCCATTTCATTGTACGTTGGAATAGTGCTTTACCATTCAGCTTTAGTATATACTAGTAATAGTGCCCGCGCATTGCTGCGGGCTTAAAAAACATATAAAACATGTGCATTCAAATTAGGTGTATCATTTACAATTGTATTTATACACATAATAATTAGTACCTGAAAATTTTATTGATTGTCGCTTCACAATTTTTTTTGTTTTATTTGTGATGATGTACATGCTTCTCTGTTATGATTTGAAAAAATAGAAGTTATTAGTACAAATAAATAAGAATGTTAAAGAAGAAGAAAGATTTTTATAATTGCTAAAGAAATTCAATAATTTTTGCAGTTTTTAAATAAATTTAATAAGATACTTCAAAGAAAATTGCAAGGTATCTATTTTGATCAGCAATCTTCTCCAATAGTAACTGTAATACCCTAAAAATTTAAAATATATGTATATGTGGAGTAATTGAGAATAAATAGATTTATGGTTATGAAATTTGAATGGGGAAAATGTGAAATTCTGCTTCAGGATTTTATTATTAATTATGTCGTATAATTTTTTGTTAAGTGGAAAATGACAAAATTGCCCTATTGTATTAAACGGATTTCCTCGCAGATGTATTTGATCCTTTCATGACTTTCCAGATTTCTTTATATATTCGAATAGTACATTTTGATACGGACGCGTGAGCGCAAATGAAATGTGATTTGGAGTTAGAACGAATAAGTTACGAATTTTCTAAATAAAAGAACATTTTAGTAAATTCAAGTGGAACTTTCTGGAAGCCAATGACTTCCTTTTTCTCCCTCCCTACTTGAGAAACCAGCAGTGAGGAGGGGGGCTGCTGTGTTCTTCTTCCCTTTAATTATCCTTCACTCCAAAAATTTCATGGAATCATAACTTTCTCGTATGGTAACGAAATCACGCACGGTCGAAGCCTATGTATTCGTAGCAAAGCCCTCTTCAATTTGATACCAAACCCATAGGTTGGAACCAAGCATGCCCATATGTTGAAGCCTAGAAGCTTCGACACCGATTCCAGCTAACCTCGCTGGAGATAGGTCTCGACCCAAGAGAGAAAAATACTCCTTTCTTCATGCGCTTTCAGGATATGTAAGTGGATCTTCCGAAATTCAAGTTTCCTTTTCCAATAAGTTTGAGATTTATGTGTTTAACTTGAATTTCTGGTGTTCTTGTTGAGGAGTTGTGGTGGTAACATTGATTTAGGAGCTTAGTAACTATGTGGTAGATTGATGAACGACTTTGGAGGGCAGGACAAGAACAAGAAATGGTACATACTTTAATTTTATTGAATTGTTTGTAGTCTTTGGCTACAAGTGTTAGAATTAAGCATGGTATGGGTAAGCTAACACATAGAAATAGAAGTTAAATATGATTCCTAGATAGTACAGAACACAAGCTTTAAAACCCATATAATAGAAATAGAACTTTATATGCCTTTAAAGTACAGAACACAAGCTTTAAAACCCATGTAATATTATACGATTTGGTTTAGTTTTGAATGCTCCAAGGGGAGCCTAAACTTGGTCCAATAGTGCTGTTTTTCTGCAGATTTTGTGGAGAGATGTTTTTCTAGAATGCATAATGACGAACTACGAATGACTTGATCCCTTCGCAGGGTACATAGGTAGTCTAACGAGACGGTTAGATGCAGCCATAAAAATAACCCCAAATTTAATATTTTGCTGGATTTCTTTTAACGAAAGAAATTTGTTATGGTTAATAGCGTAGAGATTAACCATGACTTTATTTTGGCCTATCATTGGATTTAGCTTCCGAATCAGAAATATCGGGATGCTACAATAACACCGGATGATGGCATAAATTGTCATAACCTTCAAAAATAACAATTGGCAAAAACCTGTTTATATCGAAGATAAAATTTTAATGACATTCACAGGATTAAACCTGTTATTCTTGTTCTAGTATTATTGTAAAAATAAAAAATAAAAAAAGAAAGAAAAAGCATTGATTGCTTTCTTTGCAAATTGAATTTACGCAATCTAGCTTTGATCTAGATTTGAAGCACATGTTGAAGTTCTCAATGATTGAAGGTGATGGTATACAGTTAATTGACTCGTTTCGGATGAAGACAACTGTAAACATTTCTAAGCCAAAAGCTGTTGTGGAGTTCGTTAGAGAGTTAGACAATATATGTAAAAAACTGGGTGATGAACTATGGATATAAAGGAGTTTCATTTTATAGTGGAACACAACAGAAAACAACAAAATAAATTCTTTACAAATTCGTTTGAATTTCCTACACCCTATGTTACTGGGTTTTCAATTTTACACGCCATTGTGCTATCATATTTGCAGCATGAAACTAACATTTACATATAACAAAAAGTTGAGTTTCTACCTGCCAATCTAGCAATAGGAACGAACACCATAGCTCCAATTCAAAGGTCATACCTTTCTGCAAAAAGACCACTCTACATTTCACCAATTTATTCCTTCTCAACACAAAAACTGAGCAAACACAAACCCACATTACAAAATTAACATTTAAAAGAAAATGGAGCTCGTATCTTCTTGGAAATTTAAGCACCAATACATAAAATTGTCCATTAATTCTTAGTTCCTCTATGCATCACGGGATCATATGCTAACTTGCAATTGACATTATAATTTGTGAATTTCATGTAAACGACCTGTAAATTTATATCTTGACAGTTAAGACGGAAGAAAAGCTAAAATATATTTACTCTGATTGATCAAAATACTTAGTCTAATTCTCAAACTATGTAATGTACAACATGATCATCTTCACACATTTATTATGGAACAAACGACAACCAAATTAATGAATTTTATTTTAAAACCAAAGGTAAAACATAAGGTACAAATTACACTAAGTATGGACATTGCAGCCAAAAAAAGAAATAAAAAGAATGGACCATTTACTGTCAAGTTAATATTGTTATCTCTTGTTACATTATTAAGGTCTTCTTCTTACTGCAAAGATAATAAACAAAGTTTAAGTCCACTAATCTTGAGGCCAAATAAGAAATGATATCATAATTATAAAAAACTAAAACGGTTGACAAATAATTTGATCAAAGTGAACAGAAGATGATCTTACAATGCCATACCCTTCGATCAATGATAATTTGATACAATGCCACGTGGAAATTCCTTAGCCCATCTACTGAAGACTAAATGTGTGAAAAAATAGGCTGCAAAAGAAGAGTAAACCAAGCATAAGTTGAAAAATAATATTTGGTCGCAAATGACTGACCGTTAAAAAGTAAATTGATAAGAACTTACCATGGGTACTGATAGAAGCAAAAGACTGTTCACAAAGATTTATCTATTACCAAAGAATTAGTGAAACACATGAGTAAAAACAAATTCCTATCTACCCAAGTCTTTATGCAACTAAAAAAGTTGGGAACATTTAATCATCACCTGGAGGAAGAATTCATTTGGTGCTTTAATTCAAACGTGGCTGAACTTTTCGAGTCTTCTTATGATTTCAAACCTGGTTGAAATCTTCGACTCTAATCCATGCTGAAAAGGTGATTTTGATTAAAATGAATCAATATTATCATGACACTAATCATGTCAATAGTTGTATCACTCTTTGGTCATGCTCGCACCAATCTACTAGTATGGCTAGAGTAATTCTTAAGAAGTGTGAAAACAAGTTATTTGTGCAAACATCAAGATTTAAGAGCATTTCCAATGGAATCCCTACCACTCTCTACGACTGTATGTACTTAAATTTGAGGACTTTGTGTCTTCTAATGGGGCGGAGCTCCAATTCCTATAGGAGAAAGACTAAATAGAATCTTTAAAGGCATGTTTGGTACTCTACTTGAATCCAACTTTTTAAACTCAAAAACAATTTTCAAGTTTTAGACCTTAAAAACTTGTTTGGTAAGACTATTTTCAAAAACTGAATTCAAGACTAACTCAAAAAATATAGTCTATTCTCTAAAAATATAAAAAGTAAGTTTTTAAACTTAAACTCACTTATTTTTTTCTCTCCCTCCTCCTATAATGCCTCGGCCCCGAAATATTTATTTTCGGAAATAATTCCAATGATAGGCCCAATTCAATATTCTTGTTTGATTTATTATCAGTACACTTTATTCTTTAATTAAAAAATTTCCTAACTACTCACATAAGTATCCACCAAACTTACTTAGCAAATCGTACGTTTATATTTTTACTTTAACACCAATACCTTCATATTACTTTAGTATAAAGTAGGAGGGGAAATTGCACTATTCATATGAACAGTGTTTTGTAAGACATTTCCGTCTATTTACAACACTGCCACTGAATCTCTCGACTCTTGATCCCCGTGTGTGAGCCGTTCTTCAGCCAAAACAGGTGCTCTTTCCAATTTTCATCTCTTCCATACTCAAACCCTAGCCGCTGGACCTCTCTCTCTCATCCCCCTTCGTTAGCTCCACTACAACTAAAAACCTCGACAAAACACAATTCCCCTTCTGCAAAAGCTCGAGAGTTTTCTCTCTCCGAGAATTAAAAAATGTGAGCTCACTGATCTCTCTAAGAAACCATAGCCTCCATTTTTGTCAAAAACCAAACTCCATGGCCTCCATTTTTGTCAAAAACCAAACTCAGTCCTTGAGTTCACAAAATCTGGAGAGCTTTCTCTCTCGCTTTGCTCTCCATGTAAGCCCGAGAGAAATTCCATGGAAACATCACGCCTGCAAACGAAGTTGCAGGCCCACACACCAGCAAACTCCATCTGAAAGCCGAAGAATCCAAAGGTAAATCCTTTCGAACTCTTTGATTATGAACATCCATCGTCTTCCACCTCATCTTTTTCTTCTGTTGCTGCTTCGACCAGTAGGGATACTTCAGGCGGTGCTGCTGTTGCTTCCGGCGAAACATCACCACAGAACCACCACCATTCACTCTGTTCTACTCAGGACACACAGTCAGTTCTAAAATGTCCGGTCTTGCTGTGACGGGTTATTGAGTTCTTGCATCGGGTCGTTCAAACGAGGCATTCAGGTATTGTATTTATTTGATTAATTAATTAACTATTTATTGATTATATGTTTTGATTTCTTTTGGGTTTTTTATTTTTGTATATTTCTGTTTTTCTTTAATTATTCTCTGGAATTTGGATTTTTGAGTTTTGCATTCATGCAACCTTAGGCTTCTGGGTTTGTTGTTTTAGAGCTAAAGAAGACAATTTAAATATAATTTGAATCATTGAAGTCATCACTCTCGCCTCTCTGTCTCTCTCTCTAAACAATTTCCAATTGGTTTTTAGAGAGAGAAAGTGGCAGCAGCAGCAGTGGGGAAAGAACAAGAACTATTCCTGTTTCTTTGGTCCTGCCCTTCGAAGCTCTGGAGTTTGGCTTTGGCTCCGTTAGCTGTTGAGGTAATTATTAATCCATGCCAGGAGAGGGTGACAGTGAGAGAAATCGTCGGGATTGCAGTGAGATAAAGAGAGAGGGAGGAGTGGGGGAGGTGAACAGTGGCAAGTTAGGTTCGTGTATGCGGGATATGTGGAATAAGAATACATTTGAGAGTTTTAGGTCTTTTTCAGCGTCCCTGTTTAATTTCTGGATTTGTGGTTTTCGATTTGCAGCTGGATTTTGTGTTTGGAATTTTTTTTTTTTATTTGTGATTTTGGGGGTTATGTCTGTGTGCTTCGATCTTGCGTCTGGTTGTCTAATTTGATTCGGTTTTTTCTTTCAGGAAGCGCTGGTCATCAAATTTTGCAGCTGTTGTGTGCAGCGTTGGTAGCCCTTTTGTGCTGAGGGTATACAATTTTTGTTTTTCCTTTGGAGTCTTTTGTTAAGATTTTTTATTTTTTATTTTTTGGTGGCCTTTGGTCTGCAGATACAACTTTTGTTTAAATTTTTGTTTTTTTTCAAATTTTGGCTATTTTGTTTATGTGTTTAGATGCTCAGTGTGGGTTTATGGTATAATTTTCCTTTTATTTTCAGGAAACGGTGCTTTTTGTTTTCTGAAACCGCTTGCAAAGCGCACACTTGAGGATCTCAGACCGAAGGTAAAAGGTAAAAGGTAAAAATCTCTGGCTTCCTTTAGTGGTGTAAGCTTGCACGAAAGAGAGAAACAATAACCAAAATTTTATCTGAAGAGAACCCAGAATTTTGAAGCCAATTACATTGGCTTAAGAATTTCTTAGGATACAACTTGCACTCGATCGACAGTTTTATTTATTTGCCTCTGTTTTCTTGCTCGGAAAATATTATTTCCAGCCCTCAAAGCTAACCAATTGAAATTTCTGTTCGGGCAACAACCAACACATAATTCTAATAAAAAAGAAGTAGCGAGAAGAAGAATGTAACACAGAGACACATGCATGTGGAACTTCATTGCTAGATTTTATTATTTATCATAACTCAGTAAAGAAAAATTACAGACGCTGCCTTCATAGGTTTAGGGTTTTATTTTAGATAAATTGCAGTGCACTGTCTGTGCTAAAAGTTTTTGGATCCAAAGCAGTCAGGATGCTAATTTATAAAGAATTTTTCTTTAAATTTTTGTGTTCTTTTGTGATTTCATTTTATCTGAATTATTCATTTAATGTTTGAGATGCACTACCTTGCAGACTATTGTTCTGTTTTGGCTATAACAAGAAATTTGATTGTGCAAATTGTATTTGTTTTGGGATCTATAAAAGGATATTACAGGGAACATATCTTGGCTGTTGATACCATACTTGGATTCTAAACTCTCCAAAGCTGCCTTCATCTGGGTTATTTTCTCAACATTCTCTTTTTCATTTACGGTTGGTTTCGTATACCATTGCAAGTGTTAAATTTGTGATTTGTTGTTTATGTGGTGAAAAAATAGGTTGCTAGAACGATTCAGATTATTTATTTGTTACACAAAAAAAAACTTTTAGAACTCCCGGTAGAAAGAGATTTCGCTAACGAAAAAGTCTTTTATTTTTTTGTGAGACTTAAGAGGTTACCTTCTCCAAACGCATAAATGGACTTTTGAAGAAGGCTTTTGACCTCTCTATCCTCTACGATGCTGAAGTTGCCCTCATGATCATCTTCTCTCCCTCTGGCATGGCCTGCCAATTTGCAAGCCACGAGTACGTTTAATTAACAAATAATTCAACTAGCTAGCTAGGTTTGATGATCATCTTTTCAATTAATATGGTTTTGCTAACGTGTAATGCAGCATAAACAGGATCATTTCCATGTATAGAGGTAAAGTAGGGTTGCCTGAAATCAAACAACTTAATTTTGTGTTCCAATATCACAAAGAATGGTGCAGGAATTATCATATTTGGGTAGATTTTTATGAATTGTTCTTGAGCTAAAGGTTGAAATGATCTTATTCACTTTGATCTTTTCTAGAAGCTATTTGTTAATGGTTGTTAACTTGGCTAAATGAGTTTTTCATGCTACCATTTTGTTTAATTGTAGAAACAAAAACTAATATCCATGAAAAGAAAGATGAGTTACAAGGAAAGATAGGATATCCATTTAAGCTTGACTGAAAGTTAAAGTGTAATGCTTGGTGATCGTCTATTGCTACAAGAAGAAATTAAAAAAACTTTGTTATTTGATTCTCCGCATTTTCATTGCTGATTCGTCTATGAACATTTAAATTTTGGTTTGCCTTTATTAATCTTGAGTTCACTCTTTTCTATTTTTATTATATATTGTTTTCAATTATATAATTGCAGCTTTCAAAAGAGGAAGATGGGTATTTTTGTTTGGTGAGAAAGAGGGGGAAGATAGTCAGAGAGGTGAATTATGTTGACAAATGGGATGGTGGATTATTATGTTGTATTAATTAGTATGTTAGGATTTTGTATCATGTTGTGTGAGTTACTGTTTTCTGTTCTATGTTGTGAATGATTTTGCATTCATTGCTGCCAGGTTTGTGTTCCAGTGTTTATATGTGATCCCAGTCTCTATAGACGTGGGCTTTCAAACTAAGCAGAACCTGAAAAAAAGTGTCAATCTTTTGTGTAATGGGGTTGTGCCAATCTTTATAAGTATAATGTTTTGAATCGGCCCAAAAAAATAAGGTTGTGATGTTGGTAGTTAGTATATGTGCTTAATGCTGCCCTCGATGCAACTTACGCTACTGTTCCCTGCACTGCTACAAGGTATGCCTGCTGATTTGTACAGATTTTTATTTATTTTATTTTGTAAAATTTAGCAAAATCAAACATTTGATCACCTTCTTTTGATTTTGGGTTTTGGTTTTGGTGGATTTGAAATTGGTGTTTGGATAACACGTTGGAATTTGAATTTTCATGTGTTTTGTAATTCTGAGTCTGTATTTGGATGCTTTATGTTAATGTGTTGGATTACCATACATACTAGCCTTATGTGACTGCCTTGATTCATGCATGATGGAACTAAATTACTTTAATAGATCATTTTTCTGGTCTTCTTACTTTTGTTGGAATGTTGTTTATGCATGATGGAACTAAATTACTTTAATAGATCATTTTTTTGGTCTTCTTACTTTTGTTGGAATGTTGTTACTGCAGTCTGTTAATTTTGGATTGTTTTGTGTTATGGGTTCTGTAGAATTAGTCTCCAGTTGTGTCATGGGTTGTGTCATCCCACAAACAATTGTGCCATGAGTGGGATGCTGGATGATTGTTAAAACATGAGACTTAGCAAAATGTAAATAGGAAATAACACCTATGTGAGTATACTCTGGTTTTGGCCCTGCATTCTTAGTTGTGTGAGATATACATGGTTGATATCAACTAATTATGCATATTGCAATTATATTCCCTTAATTAATGGGGCTAACCTTTATGAATTGAGTATAGGATTTAGATGTATAGTGTTTCGGTGGGAACATGAAGACTGCATTTGGGAGTGTGCATTAAATGTATTTGATGCATCAACATTTTTTTAACTTAAAATAACCCCAAAGGTTTGGCCTTTCTGTATTCTCATATAGCATTCAACCAACAACATGCCATTAGATCTCCGTTCTCTACACAAACCAAAACAAATATTAAGTCCTTTGAACACCTAAATTCAAAACCAATAAGTAATGATAATTACATTATTGTCTTTCCCAATACACAACAAATTGGAACAAAAACTATATATATATATATATATATATATATATATATATATATATATATAACACTTCCATATGCTTATTTCTCTTTCTTAGATGAAATTATCCATATGTCAAATAAACCATAGTGGATAATTTCACTTCATTATATATAACACTTCCATTTGCTTATTTTACTTCATTATTTTTTGCATTCCAGTTGGTCTTTGTTTCGTTCTCAGATAGTTATCAGGATAGATAAAGTAAAATTCCGTTCTTGGCTCTCTTTTTCTTTACTGTAGCATCTGTTTATCTGTTAGTGTAAACTTGGGTTATGTTGGATTTTTCAATTTGATTCTCCAATATATTTTTTTGATGACAAACTGTTCTAATCAGTAATTCCCCACTCTGAGAACTTGAGACCTTGGACTGATATGCATTTCTGAGATTTTCTGGTATACTCACAGACCCCTGAGATTTTCGTGTCTCCAGAGTTCTCCAGCCAACCACAGACCCCTGGTTGCCATACTTTCGTTGCACGCAGATCTTCTGGTATACTCACTAAGTGTAAATTTAATGGTTTACAGAAACTTTTAATAGTTCCATCCTAAATATCTTCCTTTATTCTTGATGCCATGCTACTTGCTTGACCCTTTCTTGCATCAGTTGTGTCACCTAAAATTAAAATGAAATGAAATAGTTTCCCTACATGCTTAATGTTGTGAATGCAGGTGATGTTAGAAATTTAGTGTTGTTGCTCTATTTAATATATCCGTACTCATGTGTTTTACAAATGCGCAGTTCAAAAGATCTGGTTACTGCTTGGGTGAGAGGTTTATAATTTCATTAAAAAATAAAAAAATAAAAGAATAAAAAATAAAAAAAATAAAAAAAATAAAAAATAAAAAAACAAAAAAAAAACTGTTTTGGTTGCTGGTGGTGATTTATCTGTATTCTTGCCTTGGAGTTGGATGCACTTTGTGTAATGGATTGTGATCTGTTTGAAAATATCTTTGGTGATGATTTTGAATATAATGTGTTTTCCTAATACTGTTTTTCTCCCTCTTTGTAGTCCAGTTGTGCAGAAGACATCTCCATTAACCGGTAACAAATGAAATCGTTTGCTGTCGAGGAAGAAGAGCGAAAATGCTGCAAGTGGAGGATAGATAACAGCTCAAGACACATAGTATGAGGGTGCATGTAAACTGTACATATGCATCTGGAAAAAGTAAAAAAGTAAAGGCGGGTTGGTTGTAGCTTCTACTTCTCGCCACAACAGGAAGTACTTTTGAACTGCATTAAGCTGTTAATAAATTAAGCTTAAGCTATATTTTACTTATCAAAAATGGGTAAACTGTTTTACATAGGAAAATTAAGTGCTCATATCAGGTAAACTGTCACTTTTACAAAGTTTTCTGGTAAATTAGATATATAGTTTAATTCGAAGAGTTGTGTTAAATTATATAGTTTAATTACATCCCCTTTGTCCAATGCCTATATATCTGCTCAACTCTTGGGTCGATTATTTGCCAGTAGGAATGTTTAATTGCTTGATCAATGATGTCGATTCAATTTGAAGAAGAAATAGGACTTTTGTTCAATAGGGATTGAGACTCTCACATACGAGTAAGATGTCTCAATTGTTCATTGATTCCTAGGTGCTACGTCTTTTTAGTTGCTTTGTGTGGAAACCATTCATGCCTGTTGCAACTAATACATTCAAGTTCCGCAACAACGCGCGGGCATATTTTCTCGTTCACTCTATTTCCCAA
This sequence comes from Pyrus communis, assembly GCF_041283825.1. Lineage (NCBI taxonomy): Eukaryota > Viridiplantae > Streptophyta > Magnoliopsida > Rosales > Rosaceae > Pyrus > Pyrus communis. The sequence goes on from NC_142569.1 coordinate 16,068,406, forward strand.
CACGATCAAACTCAATTGTCCAATTTCCATAATTACATAATTTCCTGCTTAAATTTATTAAACGTTCACACAATTTATAACTAGAATTTATATATACAAAACATAAGATTTACTTTTATAATAAGATTCCAAACTCCTTACTTAGTTCAATTTCTCAATCAAAACTTTGTCTCATTTATTTAATCCCACTTATTGTATGGTTGCATCTAACGTCTCGTTAGACTGCCTACGTATCCTAAATAGGGATCAAGCCATTCGTAGTTCACATTTCAAAAATTCAAACCAAATCCGAATATATTCATTTAATCCAACATATACCACAATTGTATTAATATTCAAACCACAACAGTTAGGTCTCAAAAGCATAATTAGAATAACGAAATTCACATAAAAACACAATGTCGGCTCCCTGGCCGTGCACCGCCGCACCCACCGCCGCGGATGACAGTTAGCCGGCTTGCTGGAAAATTCAACTATTTCTAAAAATTCTCAAAAATTACAGAAATGAAGATCTCAAAGAGTAGAGCAAACTTTATACCTGCGTCCAAGTCCAATTTGGCCTGGAAAGACTCCAATTTTCCTCGAACTCGCCGGAAAACCTATAAATGGGTGGCCTCAAAACTTCACCTCCGGTGCTCTGCCGCCCCTACCATTGTTTAGGCTTCATTCCACCTCAAGGGGAATCTAATGGTGGTGGAGATGGACGTATTTTGCTTCAGATTTAGTTGATTCGAACACACACTAGCCGCACCCCACCGTGCGGTTTCTCCCGATTTAAAGTCCAAATCCCTATATTTTTGGGATGTAATAGGAAGAGGGAAGGTCGTGGAGGGGTTTCCAAGTGGTTGTTTGATGTAATTCACCAGAAAAAGAGGTGAAAACCCGTCAGAAATATGTATGGGAGCTGATCGGGTCGGGTCACCAAGACCTGGGTCCCGATCCTCCGTTTCTCTTCTCTCCTTTCTCCTCCTGGTTCTCTCTCCCCATTGGTCACCCTCCCTCAATTCCTTCCTCCTTTTCCTCCTTTCTATTCTTTTCTTTTAATCACAACCATCCATCATTTATTTTTCTCTTCAATCATAGCCACACACGTGGCACAACTCATGGCTCCAGATTTCTGGAGCCTTCTAAATGGAAATAAAATTACCAAAATAGCCCTGATTTTAAACGTTAATAACTCTTTCGTTATAACTTCGTTTCACGAATGGTTTGCGTCTATGCATTCGTGAGATCGGACTCTATTCAAAAATATAAATTGTGACATCAAAGGGTCTACATATTTTAAATAAATAAATTCCTAAATTCCTAACTTCATAACTAGTTTAATTTAAAACTAAACTAAATAAATTAATATAAATTCTCGATTCTTTCCACATATTCCTGATAATGAGTATGTTCTCTCTCTACTTTTTTTTTTTTTTTTTTTTTTTTTTTTTTTAACTTTTCCGTCTTTCCTTCAATCCGCTCTCTTTATTCTCTCGATTTTTTCTCTCACTCCTCTTCCTCTCTATCTCGTCTGATCCTCTCTCTTATTTCTCTTTTCTTCAATCATCTCTTACCTTCTTTCCTCCTCTCTCCTCTTTCTTCCTCTCCTGCGACCCCCTCTTTTTAGATCTCTTTGTCTAGTTTAAGTCCTAAGATTTAAAAATTTTAAATCGCAAACCAATCAAGTTTTTTAGTCTTAAAGAAAATTATTTTCAAGAACTGTTCTTAAGAAATATTTTGAGAAATGATAAAAAATTTCAAATAGAATATCAAACGGATCCTAAAATTTTCCTCACATTTGAGGACTACATAAGAACTATCTTTATTTATTTATTTTAATCATAAATTCTAACTTTGCCGTGTTTTGCTAACTTTTTCAATTCAAATGGGCCCGTCACTTCCTTTTTCTTCTTGTTTTGCACAATTATTTGGCACAATCTGACCGCGACTTCCATCCCATTTCTTCTTGTTTGCTTATTTTGCCTTCCAATTTTATATGCTTTCATGCTCTATACTAAATAAATGGTCCATGTGATTTGCATAAACATCACTTTAGTTCCTGAGATAAAAAATCAGTAGAAATGATTATTGAGATTGTCTACCATTCATCATTTTGGTCATTCCGTTAAAAATTCTTTGGGCAATTTTCAAAACTTCGTAACTCAATTGTTTATTAACCAAATTCGACTCATAATATATCAAAATGAAGATAGGAAAATGTAGAACAAGTTTATACTTATTTGGAAGCCCAATGGTTGGTGAATCAAGGAACTTCATGGATTTGGGATACCCAACAGTCAACACACATACAATATAAGTTAGGAATGAAGATTGTCGTATCATTTGGCTATACCAAAAGATTTGTTTGGCATCCGAAGGATTATTCTTCCGTAGAAATTTCAAAAGATGATAAAGTTGAACTAATCAAATTTCAACAAGTTTGAAAAATCAACTATTTATATATATGAGGAACCTGATTGATGTGTTACGTTAATTTGAAGAACGGTCTTGAAGTTATGGAATGAGACATTCATTTTAAATTAACAAAAAAAAAAAAAATGTAATAATTAGAAAAAGGGTTGTCTAAATGGTGGGGTACTCATTGACACATGACCTAAAATAGAGGAAAAGTCATACAGTTTACTTTTTAAGTCTTTCAGGAATAAGAGTGGCAGGTTCCAAATTGGAATAATGCAATTTTTATCTTGAGAAGCTGTAATACTGGTTATAAAAAAAAGTCTTTGGCACGCGGATAATAATGTGATTAAATTAGTTGTCAAATTATTGGTTTTTTTTTTTTTTGAACAAACGATATTATCTACACTAAGGGAAGGGGGTGAGCTTAACCTCACAATGGGCTACCTATAATATGATTCAATCAGTTGTTTATTTGGTTTTTTTTTTTTCTTGAACAAACAATATTATCTACACTAAGGGGGCGGGAATGGGCTTAGCCTCAAAATGGGCTAGCTATAATATGATTCAATCAGTTGTTTATTAAATATTATTTTCTCTATTCTTAATATAAATTCAATAGAGACCGATTTTATTATGTGGATTCAGCTGTTTTAATTGATTTATGAGGGGTTTCTTCTAGCATGATCTAAGATTATTCATTTACTTTAAATATTTGACTTTTCTTTTGTCAATTTACGCATATAAATACATTTAAAATGTGTAAGTTTGCATAGTATGCCATGATTCAAAAAATGTCTTTTGCATATACGTTTGTTTTGTTTATGTGTATATGGGCCTTTGGTTTGTAAATTAATGCCGCAATAAAATTTTGTTCCTTTCAAATGGGCCCTTTGATTTGTAAATAATTGCCGCAATAAAATTATGTTCCTTTCCACGGAAGGATTTCCCGAAAAATCAAAAAAAAATTCTTTTGCCAACAGCAATACTTCTGTATGATTCGACTTATCCCACACCTGGGTAAGTCAACTTCTTTCCTGATTCAGAGGTACTCTCACTGACTTAATTACATTTGGAGAACTAATTACCATATAATTATAGTCTTCTCTTACATTTCTTATAATATTGTATAACGACTGTTAATTTGTGATGACTTTTTGGTCCCTCAGAATGTTTATGAAACCCACCAAGATAGAAAAATTGTTTTTTTCATTTTTTTGTTGATAGAAGTGATTATATTGGGGAAGGAGATTCGAATTCAGTGTATATGTTATGAAATAGATCCGGATGGATTTGTAGGTTATGAAAAATATATATGGATGGATTGCAGGTTATGAAATATAAATTGTGGGGTTTGCAGGTTATTAGTATGGCTTCTTCCTCTTCCTCTGCTGCTGCTATCTCGTCACCTCGAAGAAAGTATGATGTGTTTCTTAGTTTCAGAGGTGAGGACACCCGCAACACTTTCACCAGCCACCTTCATGCTGCTTTACTTCGAAAGAAACTTCACACCTACATAGATGACAAACTTGAGAGAGGGGATGAAATCAGACCTGCCCTTCTAGAAGCTATTGAGAAATCAAAGCTTTCGGTGATCATTTTCTCAAAAAACTACGCTTCTTCCACATGGTGTCTGGATGAACTCGTGCATATACTAGGATGCAAGGAAAGGGATGGACAGTTTGTTATACCCGTTTTTTACGACATCAGTCCACAGGATGTACGAAAACAACAGGGGAGTTATGCAGATGCATTTGCCAAGCTTGAAGAACGTTTCAAGCTTGAAGAAGGTATGGACAAGGTGCTTTAGTGGAGGGATGGTTTGCAGAAAGCTGCCAACCTATCTGGTTATGATTATTCAAACAAAGCCGGGTAACTAACTTTGCAACTCTTGCAGAATTTTTTTTACTTGTGACCTTTGTTTCAAACAAGATTCATTAATGCAGGACTTAGTAACTAGTTTTTTTCCTTCGTGGTTACTTATATTTTCCAGGACAGAGGCTGATTCCATTGAGAAACTTGTCCAAGTTATATTGAACAAATTGGATTGCAAAAGCTCAAGTAATTTAAAGGGCCTAGTTGAAATTGAAACCAAAGTTGAGCAAATTGAATCGTTACTATGCCTTGATTCATCGGATGTTTGCATTGTAGGTATTTGGGGCATGGGTGGTATTGGCAAGACCACCCTTGCTGATGTTGTATATCACCGACTCTCTTCCAAGTTTGAAGCTTGCTGTTTTCTTAAAAATGTTAGAGAAAATTCCGAAGGAAAAAAAGGAATATATAACTTACGAAATGAACTTCTCCGTGAGATTTTAGATGATAAAAATACAAATATTAAGACTCCATCTATAGGATCAGAGCTTATTAAAGGGAGGCTCCGTTGTACAAAGGTACTCATTGTTCTTGACGACGTGAATGATTCAAGGCAATTAGAACTTCTAGTTGGAGATGATCTTAAGTTTGGTGCCGGAAGTAGAATCATTATAACAGCTCGAGATCGGAGCTTGCTCAATGAAAAGGTTGATGATGACAAAATTTACGAGGTCAAGGGATTGAAACATGATGGCGCTCTTCAGCTCTTTCATTTGCATGCTCTGAAAAATAAGTCTCCTACGACAGTTTATACAGAGTTTTCAAGAAAGGTGATAGATTATATTCAAGGCATTCCATTGGCTCTTAAAACTTTGGGTGCCTTATTCCGTCGCTGCGATACAGAAGAAGACTGGGATGAAGAATTGAACAGGTTGAAAAAATTTCCTAGCGAAAAAGTTCAGAATGTGTTGAGACTTAGTTACGATGGATTAGAAGAAAATGAGAAGGAATGCTTTCTGAAAGGGGCAGATGTTTATTATGCAAAAAGAATATTAGATATTCGGGGTTTCTTTGTGAAGGGAATCCAAATTCTCATTGACAAGTCTCTCATATCAATTTCAAAGACCAATTTCTTAGAGATGCATGATTTGCTGCAAGAAATGGGCCGGACAATTGTTCGCGAACAATGCAAGGACGAGCCAGGAAAATGTAATAGGTTGTGGGCTGCTGATGACGTCTATCAAGTGCTGGAGACTCATGAACTTTCTATGACGGGACCATGGAAACTCATTTTGTATAAGCATACGTCAACAAAAGTAGTTTTTAGTAATCTGAGTTGTACGTTTATTCTCATTATACTATTTTCTCTTGATTTCCAGGGAACTTCAACAGTTCAATGCATATCCTTTGACACGTCTAACATTACACGGTTAGAATTATGTGGATCACCCTTCAAGAAGATGTCTAATTTAAGATTGTTGATAATTCATGATTCTCGTCTAAGGCTCACGTACGAGGGTTTCTATAAGTATAGAAAATTGATGCAACAACATCATGGACCTTTCTCAAGTATCTTTACTGGCAGGGATACCAACATTCTGGACCTTTCTCAAGGTCTTCAGTCTCTTCCCAATTCTCTCAGGTATCTTTACTGGCAGAGATACCCGTTGAAATCTCTTCCATCAAATTTTTATCCACAAAATCTTGTTGAGCTTCGAATGCCCGGCAGATTTGTTGGGGCAAAACTTTGGAGTAAAAACCAGGTATATATATACTTCCTATTCTTTTTTCTATGTTTTTTTTATTGAAGTATATATATGCTAACTTTTGTTCTTTGTATAAACTGCGGTGCCTCTGGAAACCTATTCGGCCGAAGTCAATAATGTTCTTCTTTCCATTTTTCTTTAATTTGTTACAGAATCTTGGGAACTTAAAAGTGATTGACCTAAGTTTTTGCAAGCATCTGACTGAAGTTCCAGATCTCTCTCGCAGTAAAAAAATTGAGCATATAGTGCTTTATGCCTGTAAAAGATTGGTTCGAATTCCTTCTTATTTTAAAGATCTTGACAAGCTTAGGTGGCTGAATCTGGGAGGGTGCTCAAGTCTAGAATTCTTACCAGAGCTCTCAGTGCTATGTTGTCTTGAAGCAAGTGGCTGCACTTCACTGAAGACAGTTTCAAGTTCAAGAAATTCACTCACACAAGCTTGGGATAAATATGAATTGTTTCGAGGGCGTTTTAACTTTTTTGAATGCCTAAACTTGGATGAAAATGCAAGGACCAATATAATGGCTGACACACAGTTAAGAATTATGCGAGTGGCAACTGGGCTATTGGAAACTAAGCAACATAAAGAAGAAGAAATTGCCATTTTTCACGTGTTGTATAATTTACTGGATTTCCATGCATCGATGTTACAGGAAATGACTTCATCTATCCCTACCTGCTGTCGGACTTTAAGTAGCACCGACTCTCCTCGGACTTTAGTTAGCACTGTATGTGCAGGAAATGAAATTCCAAATTGGTTCTGCCATCAAAATGAAGGATCTTCGATAACTATCAAGCTTCCTCGAAATTGGTATTGTACAGATTTTTTGGGTTTTGCTCTATCTGTTGTTCTCGGTGGCTTTGTCTTATATAAAGATCTGATGCTTGGATGCTTGTGCAATTTTAAAACTAATAGTGGTGAAAGCCATAAAACCATTTATCCTTCCCATCATCCTTTGAATGAAGATGGGGGACTGGTTATTGTGGCTTTCAGTACCATATTTGTGTGGTATAATGCCTTTGCACTTGGAGAGGGAGAACATTTAAATCGCTCCACTTCTTTTTAAAAACTTGTCACTGAGGCCTGTTTTGAGTTCAACGCTGTGGGAGTCACCCCCACTGCGGGTTTCTGGCAACCTTTGCGATTAGAGGTGAAAAAGTGTGGGATCAGCCTGCTGTATGCTCCAGATGTCGAGACCATCAAGTCGGGATGAACTACAGGTTGGAGTAGCCAAAAAAAAAAAAGAAGTTAGAAATGAAAAAGTAAGAATTTGAGCTCCTTATCGTTTGTATTCTCATCTTTTAAGCTGTTTGTAAGCCTTGTGGCCGAGGGATTCCTTGTATTAGTCTCTGTTGTTGTAATGCTTTGGCTCTCCAAGTACTTTATAAGAGGCGTTTTGATATAGGTGGTTCAATTTTGAATTTTGTATATCAAACATCACTAGCTTTTGGCATTTTTTTTAACCAATCGATATGATGGGTTTAGCTAGAAATACTAGATTATAGTACTAATTGTTATAGCTTTTAGGCTTTTGATCATTCTTTTATTAATTTTTAATATTTCATTTACTTAATTTATCATTTAATTCGCAAATTAATATAAAAAAAACTCCAAAAATCATGTGGTCATATCTTATCTTCTCTTACAATAATTCGTTTCATAATAATAACTAGCAAAAGTACTCCGTGCATTGCTGTGAGTGCTTAAAATATTTTGATAATATATACATACAGAAAACATATCAAAAGATTGGCGGTGTTTACTCTTTATTCAATTGAGAGGTATTTTCAAATTGTTCATTTACTTTAAATATTTGATTTTTCTTTTGTCAATTTACGCATATAAATATATTTAAAATATGTAAGTCCGCGTAGTATGCCGTGATTTAAAAAATGTCTTCTGCATACACGTTTGTTTTGTTTATGTGTATACGAGCCTTTGGTTTGTAAATTAATGCTGCAATAAAATTTTGTCCCTTTCAAATGGGCCTTTGATTTGTAAATTATTGCCGCAATAAAATTTTGTTCCTTTCCACGGGAAGGATTTCCCGAAAATGAAAAAAAAAAAATTTCTTTTGCCAACAGCAATACGTCTGTATGATTCGACTTATCCCACACCTGGGTAAGTCAACGACCACACAAGTGAAGTTGGAGACAACATGATCTCTCTTCCAACTTGTTTCTTTCTGTATTTCTCTCTTGCGCTGGATTATTTTCATCAGGGTTCTGGAAAAGCTTCAAGTTGATCAGTCTTTCATATTCGATCTCTCTAGTTCTTAATATTTCCCAATCAACTTCTTTCCTGATTCAGAGGTACTCTCACTGACTTAATTACACTTGGAGAACTAATTACCATATAATTATAGTCTTCTCTTACATTTCTTATAATATTGTATAACGACTGTTAATTTGTGATGACTTTTTGGTCCCTCAGAATGTTTATGAAACCCACCAAGATAGAAAAATTGTTTTTTTCATTTTTTTGTTGATAGAAGTGATTATATTGGGGAAGGAGATTCTTATTCAGTGTATCTGTTATGAAATAGATCCGGATGGATTAATAGGTTATGAAAAATATATACGGATGGATTGCAGGTTATGAAATATAAATTGTGGGGTTTGCAGGTTATTAGTATGGCTTCTTCCTCTTCCTCTGCTGCTGCTATCTCGTCACCTCGAAGAAAGTATGATGTGTTTCTTAGTTTCAGAGGTGAGGACACCCGCAACACTTTCACCAGCCACCTTCATGCTGCTTTACTTCGAAAGAAACTTCACACCTACATAGATGACAAACTTGAGAGAGGGGATGAAATCAGACCTGCCCTTCTAGAAGCTATTGAGAAATCAAAGCTTTCGGTGATCATTTTCACAAAAAGCTACGCTTCTTCCACATGGTGTCTGGATGAACTCGTGCATATACTAGGATGCAAGGAAAGGGATGGACAGTTTGTTATACCCGTTTTTTACAACATCAGTCCACAGGATGTACGAAAACAACAGGGGAGTTATGCAGATGCATTTGCCAAGCTTGAAGAACGTTTCAAGCTTGAAGAAGGTATGGACAAGGTGCTTAAGTGGAGGGATGCTTTGCAAAAAGCTGCCAACCTATCTGGTTATGATTATTCAAACAAAGCCGGGTAACTAACTTTGCAACTCTTGCAGAATTTTTTTACTTGTGACCTTTGTTTCAAACAAGATTCATTAATGCAGGACTTAGTAACTATTTTTTTCCTTTGTGGTTACTTATATTTTCCAGGACAGAGGCTGATTCCATTGAGAAACTTGTCCAAGATATATTGAACAAATTGCATTGCAAAAGCTCAAGTAATTTAAAGGGCCTAGTTGAAATTGAAACCAAAGTTGAGCAAATTGAATCGTTACTATGCCTTGATTCATCGGATGTTTGCATTGTAGGTATTTGGGGCATGGGTGGTATTGGCAAGACCACCCTTGCTGATGTTGTATATCATCGACTCTCTTCCAAGTTTGAAGCTTGCTGTTTTCTTAAAAATGTTAGAGAAAATTCCGAAGGAAAAGACGGAATATATAACTTACGAAATGAACTTCTCCGTGAGATTTTAGATGATAAAAATATAAATATTAAGACTCCATCTATAGGATCAGAGCTTATTAAAGGGAGGCTCCGTCATACAAAGGTACTTATTGTTCTTGACGACGTGAATGATTCAAGGCAATTAGAACTTCTTGTTGGAGATGATCTTGAGTTTGGTGTCGGAAGTAGAATCATTATAACAACTCGAGATAGGAGCTTACTCAATGAAATGGTGGTTGATGACAAAATTTACGAGGTCAAGGGATTGAAACATGATGGCGCTCTTCAGCTCTTTCATTTGCATGCTCTGAAAAATAAGTCTCCTACGACAGTTTATACAGAGTTTTCAAGAAAGGTGATAGATTATATTCGAGGCATTCCATTGGCTCTTAAAACTTTGGGTTCCTTATTCCATCGCTGCGATACAGAAGAAGACTGGGATGAAGAATTGAACAGATTGAAAAAATTTCCTAGCGAAAAAATTCAGAAAGTGTTGAGACTTAGTTATGATGGATTAGAAGAAAATGAGAAGGAATGCTTTCTTGACATTGCATGCTTTCTGAAAGGGGCAGATGTTTGTTATGCAAAAAGAATATTAGATATTCGGGGTTTCTTTGTGAAGGGAATCCAAATTCTCATTGACAAGTCTCTCATATCAATTTCAGAGACGAATTTCTTAGAGATGCATGATTTGCTGCAAGAAATGGGCCGGACAATTGTTCGCGAACAATGCAAGGAAGAGCCAGGAAAACGTAATAGGTTGTGGGCTGCTGATGATGTCTATCAAGTGCTGGAGAATGATACGGTAAGAACCAAAAATCATGAACTTTCCATGACGGGACCATGGAAACTCATTTTGTATAAGCATATGTCAACAAAAGTAGTTTTTAGTAATCTGTGTTGTACATTTATTCTCATTATACTATTTTCTCTTGATTTCCAGGGAACTTCAACAGTTCAATGCATATCCTTTGACACGTCTAACATTACACGGTTGGAATTATGTGGATCACCCTTCAAGAAGATGTCTAATTTAAGATTGTTGATAATTCATAATTCTCGTCCAAGAGTCGAGTGGCGTGCAAAATACATCGGTTTTCGTTTCCATGGCGTGGCGTACAACAAGACTCTGGAACTTTCTCAAGATCTTCGGTCTCTTCCCAATTCTCTCAGGTATCTTTACTGGCAGGAATACCCGTTCAAATCTCTTCCATCAAATTTTTCTCCACAAAATCTTGTTGAGCTTCGAATGCCCGGCAGCTTTGTTGGGGCAGAACTTTGGAGTAAAAACCAGGTATATATATGCTTCCTATTCTTTTTTCTATGTTTTTTTTATTGAAGTATATATATATATATATGCTAACTTTTGTTCTTTGTATAAACTACGGTGCCTCTGGAAACCTATTCGGCCGAAGTCAATAATGTTCTTCTTTCCATTTTTCTTTAATTTGTTACAGAATCTTGGGAACTTAAAAGTGATTGACCTAAGTTTTTGCAAGCATCTGACTGAAGTTCCAGATCTCTCTCGCAGTAAAAAAATTGAGTATATAGTGCTTTATGGCTGTGATAGATTGGTTCGAATTCCTTCTTATTTTAAAGATCTTGACAAGCTTAGGTGGCTGAATCTGGGAGAGTGCACAAGTCTAGAATTCTTACCAGAGCTCCCAGTGCTATGTTATCTTGAAGCAAGTGGCTGCACTTCACTGAAGACAGTTTCAAGTTCAAGAAATTCACTCACACAAGCTTGGGATAAATATGAATTGTTTCGAGGGCGTTTTAACTTTGTTGGTTGCCCGAACTTGGATGAAAATGCAAGGACCAATATAATGGCTGACACACAGTTAAGAATTATGCGAGTGGCAACTGGGCCATTGAAAACTCAGCAACATAAAGAAGAAGAAATTGTCATGGTCTCTCTCTCACCCACGCACGCACGCACTTTCATATCTCCTTCATGCCATTTTTCACGTGTTGTATAATTTACTGCATTTCCATGCATTGATGTTACAGGAAATGACTTCATCTATCCCTACCTGCTGTCGGACTTTAGGTAGCACCGACTATGCTCGGACTTTAGTTAGCACTGTATGTGGAGGAAATGAAATTCCAAATTGGTTCTGCCATCAAAATGAAGGATCTTCGATAACTATCAAGCTTCCTCGAAATTGGTATTGTACAGATTTTTTGGGTTTTGCTCTATCTGTTGTTCTCCCTCCCCAAATTTTTTTTTATAAAGATATGATGCTTGGATGCTCGTGCAATTTTAAAACTAATAGTGGTGAAAGCCATAAAACCATTTATCCTTCCCATTATCCTTTTAATGGGGTAATGCGTTTCAGTAACATATTTGTGTGGTATTATGCGTTTGCACTTGGAGAGGGAGCAACTTTGAATCGCTCCAATTCTTTTTACAAACTTGTCACTGGGGCCTGTTTTGAGTTCAACGCCGTGGGCCTTCTCCGATCAGAGGTGATAAAGTGTGGGATCAGCCTGCTGTATGCTGAAGATGTCGAGACCATCAAGTCGGGAGGAAATACAGGTTGGAGTAGCCAAAAATAAAAAGTTAGAAATGAAAAGTAAGAATTTGAGCTCTTCTTATTGTTTGTATTCTCATCTTTTAAGCTGTATGTAAGCCTTGTGGCCGAGGGATTCCTAATATTAGTCTTTATTGTTGTAACGCATTGGCTCTCTAAGTAATTTATAAGAGACGTTTTGATATAGGTGGTTGAATTTTGAATTTTTTATATCAAACATCTATAGCTTTTGGCTTTTGGCTTTTTTATTTTTTTATTTTTTTTAATCATTGATATCATGGGTTTAGCAGAAAAATACCAGTATACCGCAGTATTAATCGTTATAAAAGTAACTTTTGATCAAACATTCTTTTATTAAATTTTTATATTTCATTTACTTAATTTATCATTTAATTCACAAATTAATATAAAAAAAACTCCAAAAATGATGTTGCCTTATCTTATCTTCTCCTATAATAATTCGTTCCATAATCACTAGCAAAAGTGCCCCGCATGTTGCTGCGAATGCTTTAAATATTTTGATAATATATATGTATATACACACACAAACACAGAACATAATTGATTGAAACTAGATTTATAGAAATTGGCAATGTTCATAGCTATCAAAAGATTGAGTGTTTAATTGCTACCTGTTCAAAAGATAAGAGATTCTTTGAAGCTAAATTTATGCAAGTTCATAGTTATCAAAAGATTGGCAATGTTCACTCTTTATTAGGCATTTTCAGATTGTGAGGGAAAGAGAAGACCCATCCCATCTTCCAGCTTCAATACAAGTGCCTGTAGCGAAGCATATCGGGAAGATGTCTTCCCTGAGGATTGTTTATAAGGATTCATAATTTCAATTTTAGGACAGAATTAGATGTTATAAACATGTGAAAGTCATAATCTTTTGCTATTGGTGCTCATAATTTTTTTTTTCAAGTTTTAATTCCCTTGTATTTAAGAAGAGGTTCAGAACTCTCTTCAATTTCTTTTGGTTTTGGTTTGGCTTTGGGCTTAGCCTCCGTTGTCGCCATTGACAGAAGACGGGCTCTTAGGAATAGAAGTGGGCATGAATGGAGCTTGCTATGATCTAATAATGAAAACATACACTAATCAAACATAAAATTTCAAGTGCATGAAAGAATTTATACAAATATGTTGAAAAGAATCAATTTTTTGTTTCGATTAGAAGTGAAGCAAAAAAGGAAGCGGTTCAAACTGCAGAGGAAGCAGTGCAGTAAGAAAGAGGCAGAGGAGGAACGAGGAGAGTGAGCCACGTATTACTGGGCAACACGTATCAAGGATGGGCAAACTGGTCAATTCACTGTGCAAGTGAGGAAAAGAAAAAGAAAAATGCACAGTAAAAGGGGTAATTTCGCCACTTCACTGTACATTGGAACAGTGCTTTTCAAATTCAGCTTTTCCCATTGGGCTTTAGTATATACTAGTAATAGTGCCTACGCGTTGCAGGCTTCAAAAACGTGTAAAATATGTGCATTCTTAATAGGTGTATTATTTACAATTGTATTTACACACATAATAATTAGTACCTGTAAATTTTATTGACTGTCGCTTCACAATTTTTTTGTTTTATTTGTGATGATGTACATGCTTCTCTATTATGCTTTGAAAAAATGAAAGTTGTTAGTACAAATAAATAAGAATGTTAAAGAAGAAGAATGATTTTTTTAATTACTAAAGAAATTGAGTAATTTTTGCAGTTTTTAAATAAATTTAATAAGATACTTCAAAGAAAACTGCAAGGTACCTATTACTTTGATCAGCAATCTTCTCCAATAGTAACACCGGATGATGGCATAAATTGTCATAACCTTCAAAAATAACAATTGGCAAAAACCTGTTTATATCGGAGATAAAATTTTAATGATATTCACAGGATTAAACCTGTTATTTTTGTTCTAGTATTATTGTAAAATAAATAAATAAATAAAATTAAAAAAGTTAAAAAAACCCAAAAGAAGAAGCATTGATTGCTTTCTTTGCAAATTGAATTTACGTACCATGAGAGGTTAATCTAGCTTTGATCTAGATTTGAAGCACATGTTGAAGTTCTCAATGATTGAAGGTGATGGTATACAGTTAATTGACTCGCTTCGGATGAAGACAACTGTGAATATTTATGAGCCAAAAGTTGTCGTGGAATTTGTTAGAGAATTAGACAATACTAAAAAGTATGACCCATGCGTCGCTGCGGGACTATGATATATTATGGTGAAAACATATGAAAGATCATGTATCCAATGATTGTGGACCTAATAATCATGCACTCAAACACCAAACACCAAAATGTCATCAAATCAAAGTATAACTTTCATTTAACTAAGTTCTTACACTTCAGTTCAATCTTAAGCTAAAAAGAGTAGTTCAATTGACTAAAATTACACAAAAGGGAGAAAGACATAACAAACAATTGTGGAAAGTTGTACAGTGACATTGATCCTGCAAGTTAAATATGAAAAATGTTCAAAAGAATGTAAAAGCTCAATTCAAATCATCCCTAGCATCAGTAGATTAACAATGAAAAAACAAAATTCGTATAAGTTCATATGCTTGTTGCTTGACAATTCAGCATGGGAAAAAAAATGCAAGGAAACAAATATTGTTAAAAATCCAGTGAATAAGTGAATGACAGTGAACATTACAATTAGTATAACATGAATATGCATGTGGATAGTAAATACTAAGCAAGAATATGCATAGGTAAATAGTAACTATCAATTAACCATTTTAATTAACACTTTAAAAAAATTGTTTACGTATAAAAAATTCTAATACAAAGAATAAAACGCTCTGAATATTATAAAAAGAAATTCATATACTATACAAACACAGTCAATATGAAAATATATATCATTTGACAATACAAAATCAAGCAGTGTCTAAAGATGATAAGCAGATCCTAGATAGTGTTTATTACAAAAAGAAAGTAGAAACGTTATATCATATGCATTAAAACAATTAGCAAACTTTCAATAGGCAAAACTAAAGGTTTATTAATTAAAATCATTACATAATGATTGCTCACCTTTTCTCTAGCAGTATACAGTGCAGACTTGTATTTTTATTAGTCGTTCCTAAAGTTCTCGGTCTCCACATTCTACACATGGACTTTAATCTTTATTGCCTTTTTATACGGTTGTACCTGATTGATAGGTGTTGGAATTGCGTCTTCCATTCAAGCTACTCAAATTAAACACAAATTTTGTAAATTTGCAAAGAGTCATTGCAATAAGTTAAAATAAACGCTGGAACAACCTTTCAAATCCCAAATAGTCATTGCATAGAAATCCCCATTAATGAAACCTTTATACACAAACCCTTCAATAAAATTATGTGCAAAATAATATGAAAATATTCTCTGATGTAGAGGGAATTGCACGTATAGAGATTCAAAAAAGAATATTCTCTCTGAACCCATATGTGGCCTCTCCCCACCTTTCAATCCCAAACACCCTGTACTTGTCCTAGCAAGCCTTTATAAAGTCAGTCGAAAACAAAACATCGATTCCACGAAAAATTAAAAAATTCCTACTCTTAAACAGAAGAATCCTCGTCGACAGCTTCAAAGGTGTTTTGTAAACCTCTCAGCATATCTTTCCCAATTGTATTTCTCACCTCCACCATCTCCTACCTAACCTGAGCAATCCATGTTACCATACAAACAAAACCGAATTTGGTAGCTGGGTGAAAGCAAAAGAAAGCACTATTACATTCAAGTAAAATAAGGAATTTCAAAACATTATAGCAGAAAATCAATTACATACAATTTTTCCTTAAACATTCTTTAAATGCAGAAAAGAAAACTAACCTCTTGTAGAAGTGATGAGAAGGAATGAAAAATCAGAACACCACCTGTTTAAAAATACAAAAATCCAAAATCAAAATGAAAAAAGAAAAGAAATCAACTTTCAAATCACTCGAATTCTCATCATAGTATCCTCACCATTATCTTATCACTACCCACCTGCAATTCCTTGCTCTCTGTTTTCAAATCACTCGAATTCTCATCCCGGTTAACGGTTTCAAATCGCCACTAACTTGTACAATTCCCAAATCATAAAATTCCAGTAAGGGTATGCCGAAACACAAAATTCAATTTCATTATGTACAGACCAACATAGAGATTGAGACAGGTTTTAACTTCTACAATTCTACACATTTTCGAGCCCTAAATTTTCCCGGAAACAAAAGAAAATTTTCGAGCCCTAAATTTTCCCAGAAACAAAAGAAAATGAAAGAAGTCGTACCTGTTCGAAAGAGCAGATGCAAGTTTGGTGGAGCAGCGATGGCAAAGATCTCTAGTGAGAAAGTTAATAAGATGGAGCAAACCATTGAACCCAAAAACCCAGATTTTTAAAATTAAAATCACAAAAATTTCAACAAATATGTCGGAGCACTCACCAGGAAACCCAAGCTTTCGAATTGGCGATTTCCTGAAAATCAAGCTTTTCTAGGTTAAAATTTCTTCCAGAAGGCAACAGATCCAACATTCATGCAAAGAAAATTCGAATTGAAAAATAATAATAATAATAAAGTGAGAGAGACATACCTTCTTAGGGAGGCCAGCGATTAAGAGCTTGAGAGAGAACTTGAGAAATTTGTGGAAGCAAATGGAAGAGCCCGCTTTTCCATGTTTCTTCCCCTCCACGATGAGCAACACGTGTATAACACTACAGGAGGAAGAAAATCCAACAAAAAGGTGCACGATGAGGATGTGGGGAGCAGCAAGGGAAATCGATATAAAACGGAGGGGCAAAACAGTCCGCCCACAGATCATCCACAGTACCCAACCCCTACGAGTTTTAGTATGTATGATATGTATAACCAGGAATTGTTCCAAATGATGAACCATGGATATAAAGTAGTTTCATTTTATAGTGGAAAACAACAGAAAACAATAAAAGAAATTCTTTACAAATTCATTTGAATTTCCTCTATTATGCATGGACACAGACAACGATACAGGAATACGACACATGGGAATACGTCAAATTTCTAAAAATGAAAACACGATATGATAAGGATACAACAATAAAAAATAATATAAATAAATAAATATATCTAAATATTATAAAATAAGCATTCGAATATACTATTCAAGTTCAAATTTATTTCGATAAACTTCAAACATTTAAAAAGATAATCCACTAAACAACTAATTTAGTCTTCAAACTTGAAAAACTAAAAAGAACATCCAAATGACTTAAAAAAATAAAAAGAAAAGAGTCCCTCATTATCAAACTAGCTTTTTTATTTCTGCAAGAGCTTCATCAGTAACCTTATTGCAAGAGACGATCCCATTTCCAAATATTTTTAACAAATGAAACTTGATCCTAGAGTACGATCCTCTGAAAATCTTTTGGCAATAATGAAACACAGTAACTCCTCTTCCATTTTCCACTCTTTCGAGCTTTTGACATACTTTCACAGTGTATCATGATCATTTTCAACAGTCTCAACTGAATTAACATTAGCATTCGCATGTTTATCAGGATGATTCATTTTCCTAAATTATCAACATGTAATTCATAAGAATCAATCCAAAGTAGTCCCATAAAAAATTACGAGTCAAATTTATGCTAAGAGATCAACAAAGCAACATAAAAACATATATAAATATATTATAATCTAAATTATTCTACACCACTAACAATAATATTATTATAGTATGCAAAAACAGAAAAGCAAAAGAAGCTTTTCGTTTGGATTCAGAAAAGCAAAAGGGGACTGTAATCGGTAAAGCAGATGACTCTAACCAAAAAAAAAAAGCTTCAAGAAAGCTTGGAATCCGAAACCCAGTTACCAGCTCTCACCAGTGGATGCATGAGATACGATGCAGCAGTAGCAAACGGAGACGACAGGAGCAGTTGCCGAAGATGGTTCTGATGTTCAAGTGAGGAAAAACAGGTAGATTTGAATTTTATATACAAAATTGTTTCGATTTTTGGTCACAGAATCGTTTCAGTTCAGCTAATCTAGGATTATCATGATTCTGTGCGGATTAAGTGTAATTATCTTGATTTTTTTGTGTGATTATCCTCTGATTATAGTTTAAAACGTATCCGAAAAGTACGATAGTCGTATCTCAATAGTAAGGTACACGTATCCCACCAGTCAACAATGTATCTGTAGACTCGGATACGTATCGGTCGCATATCCGCACGTATCACCCTGCGTATCCGTATCCCCGCGTGTCAGATATGGGATACGCTGGTCTTCTCCCGTGTCCATGCATCATAGAATTTCCTATACCATATGTTACTGGGTTTTCAATTTTACACACCAATGTGCCTATCATATTTGCAGCACGAAACCAACATTTACATAAACAAAAGGTTGAGTTTCCACCTGCCAATCTAGCAATAGGAACGAACACTATAGCTCCAATTCAAAGGTCATACCTTTCAGCAAAAAGACCACTCTACGTTTCACCAATTTATTCCTTCTCACCACAAAAACTGAGCAAGCACAAACCCACATTAAAAAATTAACATTAAAAAGAAAATGGAGCTCGTCGTCTTCTTGGAAATTTAAGCACCAATACATAAAATTGTCCATTAATTCTTAGTTCCTCTATGCATCACGGGATCATATGCTAACTTGCAATTGATGTTATAATTTGTGAATTTTATGTAACGACCTATAAGTTTATATCTTGACAGTTTAAGACGTAAGAAAAGCTAAAATATATTTACTCTGATTGATCAAAATACTTGGTCTAATTCCCAAACTATGTAATGTACAACATGGTCATCTTTACACATTTATTATGGAACAAAACACAACCAAATTAATGAATTTTATTTTAAAAACATAAGGTACAAATTACACTAAGTATCGACATTGCAACCAAAAAAAGAAATAAAAGGAATGGACCATTTACTGTCAAGTTAATATTGTTATCTCTTATTACATTATTAAGGTCTTCTTCTTACTGCAAAGATAATAAACAAAGTTTAAGTCCACTAATCTTGAGGCCAAATAAGAAATAATATCATAATTATAAAAAACTAAAACGGTTGACAAATAATTTGATCAAAGTGAACAGAAGATGATCTTACAATGCCATACCCTTCGATCAATGATACTTTGATACAATGCCACATGGAAATTCCTTAGCCCCATCTACTGAAGATTAAATGTGTGAAAAAATAGGCTGCAAAAGAAGAGTAAACCAAGCATAAGTTGAAAAATAATATTTGGTCGCAAATGACCTGACTGTGAAAAGTAAATTAATAAGAACTTACCTTGGGTACTGATAGAAGCAGAAGACTGTTCACAAAGATTTATCTATTACCAAAGAACTAGTGAAACACATGAGTAAAAACAAATTCCATTCTACCAAAGTCTTTATACAACTAAAAAAGTTGGGAACACTTAAACATCACCTGGAAGAAGAATTCATTTGGTGCTTTGATTCAAACCTGGCTGAAATCTTCGAGTCTTCTTATGATTTCAAATGTCTCCAAACCACCTGGTGTTTCAAAAAAATCAAGCCTAATAAATACTACTCACACAACAAAAATTAATACATATAAGAACCGAAATTTGTTCGAATCAACACAAAAAACCAAAAACTTATACGAGCTTCCTTATGAGAATCTCAAACTCTAGCCATTTCAAAAAACTTGTTAGCATTTCCTCAAATACGTGCTAAACTCTCTCTTACTGCTCAAAATCCAAATGAGTACCTAAGATATACAAAACTACATTTAGGTTAAGGCTATACTGCACTAAATGACATTCAAAACCACAATACACCAAAACAAAGATGAATTCAACACCTGGAATGTGTAATATTCATATCTAAAATTTGAAACATAATTTTCTCCCTTAAAAACTTTGATCTACAAAACCCATTACATTTTTCAACAAAAAAAACAATCGCTTAAGGAAAGCAAATACAATGCAACAAAAGAGTTGTTCGATTTAGCTCCATTTCGTATGGCCAAAAGCTTGAAAAACAGCTTAGAAGCACAATTCCAAATATTACCAAAAGCAAGCAGCTTTGGGGTAAAGAGCCCACTCTCCCAAATAGAGCTTTAAGTTCATGGCACATGATTCGAATTAATTTATCACTAATCTAAGTTCTAAAATGGTAAAAGTGAGGAAATATACCTATCACCCTGTTCACTGTGATCTGTGAAATCCAAGTTCCACTACGTAACCCTCGGCATTGCTGCGTAACTTCCGGTGACTATCACCCTGGGAAGGTTTAGAGTAGCAGCAGATTGGTAATAGGCTATCATCAGTCTCTGAAGATCTGGAGTACCATAAACTTAATCTCTACCAAAAACTATACAAATATTTAAATAAAATATAACTACTCTCTCAATTTTGCTGAGAAATATCTACCACACCACTAAATATTCCTCAATTGCCTCTAGCTTCACTATCTATGTTGTATAAAACTCGGCAATAAAAAAATAGCCCAAAAAACCCTAACAGACCTAAATAATTGACATATGTTTTCGCTCACCAAAAAGTTGCAGTTTACTAAATTTCAGAATCCTTGACAAAACTGCAATCATGACCAGTGAAGACATGATCAACCCAGATGAGTCAACAACAAATTCGTGGGGACTTTGCAGTATGCATGAAGCGGAGGAAATTAAGTGCTTGGTGAGACGGAAAAAAACCCTAACAGACCTATTGACATATGTTTTCGCTCACCAAAAAGTTGCAGTTTACTAAATTTCAGAATCCTTGACAAAA
The DNA here is from genome assembly GCF_041283825.1 of Pyrus communis. Taxonomy (NCBI): domain Eukaryota; kingdom Viridiplantae; phylum Streptophyta; class Magnoliopsida; order Rosales; family Rosaceae; genus Pyrus; species Pyrus communis. Next base: position 16,089,195 of record NC_142569.1, read on the forward strand.
CTGCAGTCATGACCAGTGAAGACATGATCAACCCAGATGGGTCAACAACAAATATGCATGAAGCGGAGGAAATTAAGTGCTTGGTGAGACAGAAAAAAACCAAACCCAACCCCAAATTAAGCAGATAAATCACTCAATAAAGCTTGATTACTGGGAAGAACGAATCTCTGAAAAAGAAACTCACCACAGTTATCATTGAGCCTCAGCACAGAGGCCTTCAAAAGCTCAAGAAAAACTGAAAAGAAAGCACAGTGCCCTGACACTGAAAACCAAACAAAATTAAATAGCCACATGTAGAATCGGAGGCTATAAACAAAACCCAAAAATAACATAAGAATAAAATCAAGAAAGTGGTACATCTCACCAGGAACCATAGAGAAGCAGAAAGTTTTGCCAAAGAGGAGCAGAAACCGAAATAAAACCAAGGAAACGGAAACCGAAAGAATATTCCAGAGATCCGAAGCGAACCATTGCAGGATGATCGACACGTGGCAAGAGAATGGTGGACGCGTGGCCAAAGAAAAGCAATGAAAATGCGAAGACAAAGAGACCCAAAACAAAACAGCACCGCCCGTGCCGCATATTTTTTTGCTTGGGTTTTAGTATATGGGTAATAAACTAGAGATTGAGCCCGCTCGATGCCGCATATTTTAAAATTGTGTTAAATGTTTGAAATATATTAAAACATACCCATGCATATCAAAATTCATATCCAAATGTTCAACAAAGAACCAAAACAATTTACAAACATGGTTCTTGGCCCTCCATATGCAGAGTGCCCATTCCCCATCTTCATTCTGCAAAAACAATTCACCAACAAATTTATTCATTTTTCTATATCAAAATTAAGCTTTCTTAACAAGCATTAATTTCATGAAAAACATTCTTACCTGATGATTATAGAGATATCTGCACATCACAACAGCATTCAGACCTCCAGTAATTGAAAGTGCAATGATGTGTTCCAATTGGTAAGTAATACTTAGTCACTCAACAATTACCAAATGGACCAAATAATAAAGAAAAAACCAATCTTGGTTAATTCATTTAACTAAGAAGAAAGGTTGTCAAGTACCGAAATGAATATGCAGCCATCTTTTGGAATGTCAAAACTTATTTCTCATATTTAACCATGATATACAGATCCTCCGTGTTTTCATCTTCTGGATTACATGATGATTACTACTTTTCTCCCTTACCCAGGAAGCAGAAACATAGGACCCCCATAATCTCCAGCCCAATGTCCGTCATGTGCCTGGATTGTTGAATAGAAACTCAGAGACCTTCATAATGTGGTTGTCACTGCCTATTTCGTTACCTCTTCTTGATTTTTAACTTTGAGTTTTGGTAGATTAGTGGCAAATGGATTCTCCTTTGCAAACTGCATTCAAAAATAAGAAGAGAGCAAGCTCGTAATCCTGCCAAAAGATACCCCTAATCACTGGCTATCGTTTTCATTGATCCAAATCATCCAATTAGCAAAAGTATCCAACAATCTCCTCGACTGAAAAAATTCCTGCCAATTTAGAGAAGAACTATTCCAAATTACGGATGTACTCTATTAATTTAACCAAGAACATGCATGGCACCACCACTATTAAGAAGCATCAGCATCAACATACAAAGACAAAAGTTTCTACAATCAGTTGTCAAATTGTTACCAAAAACATGCATGGAAAGAATAAAAATGACCACAAAGATGGCAAAACAATTAACCACATATGTTGTTTATATGCCCACTGAGAGGAAAAAGCTTCTGCAATTGCAAGAACGTATTTATATAAAACAGACATGTCACTTTAGCTTAAGCTCACACACCATCTCAAAGAGCCTCTTGTATCCATTCCAATCATACTCCTGTCAAGCATGTCCCTCTACTATTCCCCACCAGCAATCAACCATAAACGCCATCTACATTAACTGATATCAATACCCTCGGCTGCTTTAGTGAGCATCTGGATCAACCAGCACACACTTCATATGAATGACACCTAACTGCCACCAAAATAAAAGACATGATGAAGAGCATACAAATTGGCGACTAAGCTTAAAAACAACCCTTGTGTATTAAGCGACTAAGCTTAAATATCTTTAAGAACCAATCGGCCATGGTTTGCAAGCCAGGACTGAACTCAGAAAAATTTGCTTCCTAGTAACATTGACTTAAATTTGTGGCAGAAGGACTGGAATTTTCTCTTCTTTTTTATTAAAGAAAAAAGAGACAGAGACTTCATTTAGATATAATAAGGATTTAAAAGAATGAATTCATATTTTGACAACAAGCTCAGATTTGTTTCTAACATAAAGATATAATCCACGAAATGAGCAAATGTAATGTAATAACTGAAACTAAAATGACTATGTCCAATGAATCATTCGAAATCCATGTAATCCTTCAATCACATAAATATAAACATTATATCCAAGCACCTAAAACAAAAACATGAACTAAAATCCCAGAAATTTCACTATGAAACTGAAGCTTAATAAACATATGTGCACCTTTAGCTATTGCCTCATAAGAATTTTCTTGAAAAGGTGTGAATTGAGTTTAGGATCAGAACCTATAATTGAATAGAACAGTCTGCAACTTTTTGTTCATTTTGCTGCCTTTACCCCTTGCTATCTTGTCCCGATTTACATGTTCTTCAAACCTCACGGGCGTCCATCTTCCTCGACCAATTTCATTCTGGCCTGCAGTCAGTTTTCAACGCAATTTGTTGCGATCATTTGAGAGGGTGCGTAGAGTTCTGGTGGTCACGCCGGCTCAGGTGTTTACAACACCACCTCCTTCTCTTTGTCTGCCTTTGTTGGCAGTCTTGTTCGTGGTAAATCCACATGCTTTTTTCAATTTCTGGCTGAGATTGGCGCGAGGATCGTGGCTGGATGATGAGATTTTCCTCCATTTAATCTCTACGGTGCTGCTTGGTAGGATTTTTGGCGTCTGCTGGGGAAATCGATTCGGATTGATTGGGAAAGACCATTGCGGCGGTGGTAGAAGGAACCTAGAATTTTCTTTTGTTCTGGGTCTAGCTTTGGGCCCTTAGTTGGGCTCTTTTAGGTTAGCTTGGGTGGCCTCTGTTTGTTTTGTTTATGTGTATATGGGCCTTTGGTTTGTAAATTAATGAATGGGCCTTTGTTGTAAATTAATGCTGGAATACAATTTTATTCCTTTCTACGGAAAGGATTTTACCAAAAAAAAAAATCTTTTGCCGACAGCAATCCGAATGTCCCACACCTGCGTAAGTCAACAACCCACACAGGTTAAGTTAGAAACAACATGATCTCTCTTCCAACTTGTTTCTTTCTATATTTCTCTCTTGCGCTGGATTATTTTTGTCAGGGTTCTGGAAAAGCTTCAACTTGACCAGTCTTTCATATTCGATCTCTCTAGATCTTAATATTTCATAATCAATTTCTTTCTCGATTCAGAGGTAATCTCACCGACTTAATTACACTTCGAGAACTAATTACCATAAAATTATAGTCTTCTCTTACATTTCTTATAATATTGCAAAGCGACTGTTAATTTGTGGTGATTTTTTGGTCCTTTAGAGTGTTTATGAAGCCCACCCAGATAGAAAAGTTGATTTTATTTTATTTTATTTTATTTTTATTTTATTTTATTTTTTGTTGATAGAAGTGATTATGTTGGGGAAGGAGATTCGAATTCAGTGACCTCGGGTGCGTTCAAGGGTAAATGTTCTAAACTAACTGAGAACTGAGATGTATGTCGGTTGTATATAGGGGATTTTGGCTTAATTACATATGTGTGTATGTGTCATGAAATAGATCCAGATGGATTTGCAGGTTATGAAAAATATATATGGATGGATTGCAGGTTATGAAATATAAATAGTGGGGTTTGCAGGTTATTAGTATGGCTTCTTCCTCTTCCTCTGCTGCTGCTATCTCGTCACCTCGAAGAAAGTATGATGTGTTTCTTAGTTTCAGAGGTGAGGACACCCGCAACACTTTCACCAGCCACCTTCATGCTGCTTTACTTCGAAAGAAACTTCACACCTACATAGATGACAAACTTGAGAGAGGGGATGAAATCAGACCTGCCCTTCTAGAAGCTATTGAGAAATCAAAGCTTTCGGTGATCATTTTCTCAAAAAGCTACGCTTCTTCCACATGGTGTCTGGATGAACTCGTGCATATACTAGGATGCAAGGAAAGGGATGGACAGTTTGTTATACCCGTTTTTTACGACATCAGTCCACAGGATGTACGAAAACAACAGGGGAGTTATGCAGATGCATTTGCCAAGCTTGAAGAACGTTTCAAGCTTGAAGAAGGTATGGACAAGGTGCTTAAGTGGAGGGATGCTTTGCAGAAAGCTGCCAACCTATCTGGTTATGATTATTCAAAAAAAGCCGGGTAACTAACTTTGCAACTCTTGCAGAATTTTTTTACTTGTGACCTTTGTTTCAAACAAGATTCATTAATGCAGGACTTAGTAACTATTTTTTTCCTTCGTGGTTACTTATATTTTCCAGGACAGAGGCTGATTCCATTGAGAAACTTGTCCAAGTTATATTGAACAAATTGGATTGCAAAAGCTCAAGTAATTTAAAGGGCCTAGTTGAAATTGAAACCAAAGTTGAGCAAATTGAATCGTTACTATGCCTTGATTCATCGGATGTTTGCATTGTAGGTATTTGGGGCATGGGTGGTATTGGCAAGACCACCCTTGCTGATGTTGTATATCACCGACTCTCTTCCAAGTTTGAAGCTTGCTGTTTTCTTAAAAATGTTAGAGAAAATTCCGAAGGAAAAGAAGGAATATATAACTTACGAAATGAACTTCTCCGTGAGATTTTAGATGATAAAATTATAAATATTAAGACTCCATCTGTAGGATCAGAGCTTATTAAAGGGAGGCTCCGTTATACAAAGGTACTCATTGTTCTTGACGACGTGAATGATTCAAGGCAATTAGAACTTCTAGTTGGAGATGATCTTGAGTTTGGTGCCGGAAGTAGAATCATTATAACAACTCGAGATAGGAGCTTACTCAATGAAAAGGTGGTTGATGACAAAATTTACGAGGTCAAGGGATTGAAACATAATGGCGCTCTTCAGCTCTTTCATTTGCATGCTCTGAAAAATAAGTCTCCTACGACAGTTTATACAGAGTTTTCAAGAAAGGTGATAGATTATATTCAAGGCATTCCATTGGCTCTTAAAACTTTGGGTGCCTTATTTCGTCGCTGCGATACAGAAGAAGACTGGGATGAAGAATTGAACAGATTGAAAAAATTTCCTAGTGAAAAAGTTCTGAATGTGTTGAGACTTAGTTACGATGGATTAGAAGAAAATGAGAAGGAATGCTTTCTTGACATTGCATGCTTTCTGAAAGGGGCAGATGTTTATTATGCAAAAAGAATATTAGATCTTCGGGGTTTCTTCGTGACGGGAATCCAAATTCTCATTGACAAGTCTCTCATATCAATTTCAGAGACGAATTGCTTAGAGATGCATGATTTGCTACATGAAATGGGCCGGACAATTGTTCGCGAACAATGCAAGGACGAGCCAGGAAAACGTATTAGGTTGTGGGCTGCTGATGATGTCTATCACGTACTGGAGAATGATACGGTAAGAACCAAAAATCATGAACTTTCTATGATGGGACCATGGAAACTCATTTTGTATAAGCATATGTCAACAAAAGTAGTTTTTAGTAATCTTTGTTGTACATTTATTCTCATTATACTATTTTCTCTTGATTTCCAGGGAACTTCAACAGTTCAATGCATATCCTTTGACACGTCTAACATTACACGGTTGGAATTATGTGGATCACCCTTCAAGAAGATGTCTAATTTGAGATTGTTGATAATTCATGATGCTAGTCTAAGAGTCGAGTACGACTATAACTTTGGGTTGGGTGCAGCATACTTCTATATTTGTTGCTGTAGCGCGGCGTATGAGAAGAATCTGGACCTTTCTCAAGGTCTTCGGTCTCTTCCCAATTCTCTCAGGTATCTTTACTGGCAGGGATACCCGTTGAAATCTCTTCCATCAAATTTTTCTCCACAAAATCTTGTTGAGCTTCGAATGCCCGGCAGCTTTGTTGGGGCAGAACTTTGGAGTAAAAACCAGGTATATATATGCTTCCTATTCTTATTTCTATGTTTTTTTTATTGAAGTATATATATGCTAACTTTTGTTCTTTGTATAAACTACGGTGCCTCTGGAAACCTATTCGGCCGAAGTCAATAATGTTCTTCTTTCCATTTTTCTTTAATTTGTTACAGAATCTTGGGAACTTAAAAGTGATTGAACTAAGTTTTTGCATGCATCTGACTGAAGTTCCAGATTTCTCTAGCAGTAAAAAAATTGAGCATATAGTGCTTTATGGCTGTGATAGATTGGTTCGAATTCCTTCTTATTTTAAAGATCTTGACAAGCTTAGGTGGCTGAATCTGGGAGATTGCTCAAGTCTAGAATTCTTACCAGAGCTCCCAGTGCTATGTTGTCTTGAAGCAAGTGGCTGCACTTCACTGAAGACAGTTTCAAGTTCAAGAAATTCACTCACACAAGCTTGGGATAAATATGAATTGTTTCGAGGGCGTTTTAACTTTTTTGATTGCCGAAACTTGGATGAAAATGCAAGGACCAATATAATGGCTGACACACAGTTAAGAATTATGCGAGTGGCAACTGGGCCATTGAAAACTCAGCAACATAAAGAAGAAGAAATTGTCATGGTCTCTCTCTCCCCCACGCACGCACACACTTTCATATCTCCTTCATGCCATTTTTCACGTGTTGTATAATTTACTGGATTTCCATGCATCGATGTTACAGGAAATGACTTCATCTATCCCTACCTGCTGTCGGACTTTAGGTAGCACCGTCTCTGCTCGGACTTTAGTTAGCACTGTATGTGAAGGAAATGAAATTCCAAATTGGTTCTGCCATCAAAATGAAGGATCTTCGATAACAATCAAGCTTCCTCGAAATTGGTATTGTACAGATTTTTTGGGTTTTGCTCTATCGGTTGTTCTCGGTCGCAATGTCTTTTATAAAGATCTGATGCTTGGATGCTCGTGCAATTTTAAAACTAATAGTGGTGAAAGCCATGAAACCATTTATCCTACCCATTATCCTTTTAATGAAAAAGGAGGAGTGCTTGCTTGTACGAAATTCGGTCACATATTTGTGTGGTATAGTGCGTTTGCACTTGGAGAGGAAGCAAATTTGAATCGCTCCAATTCTTTTTACAAACTTGTCACTGGGGCCTGTTTTGAGTTCAACGCTGTGGATGCCCACTACGGGATGCCATCAACGGTGAAAAAGTGTGGGATCAGCCTGCTGTATGCTGAAGATGTCGAGACCATCAAGTCGGGAGGAAACACAGGTTGGAGTAGCCAAAAAAAAAAGAGTTAGAAATGAAAAATTAAGAATTTGAGCTCTTCTTATTGTTTGTATTCGCATCTTTTAAGCTGTTTGTAAGCCTTGTGGCCGAGGGATTCCTAGTATTAGTCTTTGTTGTTTAAACGCATTGGCTCTTCAAGTAATTTGTAAGAGACGTTTTGATATAGGTGGTTCAATTTTGAATTTTTTATATCAAACATCTATAGCTTTTGGCTCTGTTTTTTTTTTTTTTTTTTTTTTTTTTTTTTTATTTATTTATTTATTTTAAACCATTGATATCGTGGGTTTAGCAAAGAAATACTAGTAGATCTCAATATTAATTGTTATAAAAGCAACTTTTTGATCAAATATTCTTTTATTAAATTTTTATATTTCATTTACTTAATTTATCATTTAATTCACAAATTAATATAAAAAAACTCCAAAAATCAAGTAGTCTTATCTTATTTTCTCCTATAATAATTCGTTCCATAATCACTAGCAAAAGTACCCCGCATGTTGCTGCGAATGCCTTAAATATTTTGATAATATATACACACACACACACACACAGAAAACATAAATTATTGAAACTAGATTTATAGAAATTGGCAGTGTTCATAGCTATCAAAAGATTGACACTGTTTAATTGCTCACTGTTCAAAAGATATTCTTGGAAGCTAAATTTATGTAAGTTCATAGTTATCAAAAGATTGGCAGTGTTCACTCTTTATTAGGCATTTTCAGATTGTGAGGGGAAGAGAAGACCTATCCCATCTTCCAGCTTCAATACAAGTGCCTGTGGCGAAGCATATCGGGAAGATGTCTTCCCAGAGGATTGTTTACAAGGATTCATAATTTCAATTTTAGGACAGAATTAGAAGAAGATGTTATAAACATGTGAAAGTCATAATCTTTTGTTATTGGTGCTCATAATTATTATTTTTTCAAGTTTTAATTACCTTGTATTTGAGAAGAGGTTCAAAACTCTCTTCAATTTCTTTTGGTTCTGGTTTGGCTTTAGGCTTAGCCTCCGTTGTCGCCATTGACAGAAGACGGGCTCTTAGGAATAGAAGTGGGTATGAATGGAGCTTGATATGATCTAATAATGAAAACATACACAAATCAAACATAAAATACTAGATCATATAAAAGTTTCCTTGTGAGTTTGGTTTTCTTGACCAAACTTTTATCATTTACTTAATTTATTATTCCTTGTGGCCTTTTTTTTTACCAATCTATATGATGGGTTTAGCTAGAAATACTACATCATAGTACTAATTGCTATAGTTTTTAGGCTTTTGATCATTCTTTTATTAATTTTTAATATTTCATTTACTTAATTTATCATTTAATTTGCAAATTAATATAAAAAAACTCCAAAAATAATGTGGTCTTATCTTATCTTCTCTTACAATAATTCGTTTCATAATAATCACTAGCAAAAGTGCTCCGCGCATTGTTGCAAGTACTTAAAATATTTTGATAATATATACATACAGAAAACATATCAAAAGATTGGCGGTGTTTACTCTTTATTCAATTGAGAGGCATTTTCAAATTGTGAGGGGATGAGAAGACCCATCCCATCTTCCAGCTTCAATACAAGTGCCTGTGGCGAAGCATATCGGGAGGATGTCTTCCCTGAGGATTGTTTACAAGGATTCATAATTTCAACTTTAGGACAGAACTAGAAGAAGATCTTATAAACATGTGAAAGTCATAATCTTTTGTTATTGGCGCTCATAATTTTTTTTTTCAAGTTTTAATTACCTTGTATTTGAGAAGAGATTCAGAACTCTCTTCAATTTTCTGGTTTGGCTTCAGGCTTAGCCTCCATTGTCGCCATTGACAGAAGACGGGCTCTTAGGAATAGTAATGAGCATGAATAGAGCTTGATATGATCTAATTATGAAAACATACACTAATCAACATAAAATTTCAAGTGCATGAACGAATTTATACAAATATGTTGAAAAGAATATCACTTTTTTTATATATGTTGAAATTTGTTGATGACGGGGTGAAAAAAATTCCTCGACTGAAAAAATTCCTGCCAATTTAGAAAAGAACTATTCCAAATTACGGATGTACTCTATTAATTTAACCAAGAACATGCATGGCACCACCACTATTAAGAAGCATCAGCATCAACATACAAAGACAAAAGTTTCTACAATCAGTTGTCAAATTGTTACCAAAAACATGCATGGAAAGAATAAAAATGACCACAAAGATGGCAAAACAATTAACCACATATGTTGTTTATATGCCCACTGAGAGGAAAAAGCTTCTGCAATTGCAAGAACGTATTTATATAAAACAGACATGTCACTTTAGCTTAAGCTCACACACCATCTGAAAGAGCCTCTTGTATCCATTCCAATCATACTCCTGTCAAGCATGTCCCTCTACTATTCCCCACCAGCAATCAACCATAAACGCCATCTACATTAACTGATATCAATACCCTCGGCCTGCTTTAGTGAGCATCTGGATCAACCAGCACACACTTCATATGAATGACACCTAACTGCCACGAAAATAAAAGACATGATGAAGAGCATACAAATTGGCGACTAAGCTTAAAAACAACCCTTGTGTATTAAGCAAAACTTGAACTCACTTGACATGGCAACCTCTAATGCAAGGTAAAGAGTAGAAAAGCAAATGCATTGACAAACAGAAAACCATTCAATCACATAAATATAAACATTATATCCAAGCACCTAAAATAAAAACATGAACCAAAATCCCAGAAATTTCACTATGAAACTGAAGCTTAATAAACATATGTGCACCTGTAGCTATTGCCTCATAAGAATTTCCTTGAATCGGTGTGAATTGAGTTGAGGATCAGAACCTATAATTGAATAGAACAGTCTGCAAGTATCAAACAGAAACAGGAATCCAAATGACCAAAAAGATAAATGCAGTGATAAATAAAGCTAATACCTATTCATATTCCCCTTGCACTGGCTGTAAAGATCAATCAAATCCTTCTTCTTGAAATCAGATCCCTTCTACTTTGCTTTGAACACTTCGATATCAGCTTCAATGACCTCGCCATGGCAACTTTTTGTTCATTTTGCTGCCTTTACCCCTTGCTATCTTGTCCCGATTTACATGTTCTTCAAACCTCACCGGCGTCCATCTTCCTCGACCAATTTCATTCTGGCCTGCAGTCAGTTTTCAACGCAATTTGTTGTGATCATTCGAGAGGGTGCATAGAGTTCTAGTGGTCACGCCGGCTCAGGTGTTTACAACACCACCTCCTTCTCTTTGTCTGCCTTTGTTGGCAGACAGAGAGAAGAGCATTAATTTCATGAAAAGCATTCTTACCTGATGATTATAGAGATTTCTGCACATCATAACAGCATTCAGACCTCCAGTAATAATTGAAAGTGCAATGATCTGTTGCAATTGGTAAGTAATACTTAGTCACTCGACAATTACCAAATGGACCAAATAATAAAGAAAAAACCAGTCTTGGTTAATTCATTTAACTAAGAAGAAAGGCTGTGAAGTTCCGAAATGAATATGCAGCCATCTTTTGGAATGTCAAAACTTATTTCTCATATTTAACCATGATATACAGATTCTCCATGTTTTCATCTTCTGGATTACATGGTGATTACTACCTTTCTCCCTTACCAAACCAGGAAGCAGAAACATAGGACCCCCATGGGACCCCATAATCTCCAGCCCAATGTCCATCTTGTGCCTGGATTGTTGAATAGAAACTCAGAGACCTTCGTAATGTGATTGTCACTGCCTCTTCCGTTACCTCTTCTTGATTTTTAACTTTGAGTTGTGGTAGATTAGTAGCAAATAGATTTCCTTTGCAAACTGCATTTCAGAAATAAGAAGAGAACACGCTCGTAATCCTGCCAAAAGATACCCCTAATCACTGGCTATCGTTTTCATTGATCCAAATCATCCAATTAGCAGAAGCATCCAACAATCTCCTCGGCTGAAAAAATTCCTGCCAATTTAGAAAGGAACTATTCCAAATTACGGATGTACTCTATTAATTTAACCAAGAACATGCATGGCACCACCACTATTAAGATGCATCAGCATCAACATACAAAGACAAAAGTTGCTACAATCAGTTGTCAAATTGTTACCAAAAACATGCATAGAAAGAATAAAAATGACCACAAAGATGGCAAAACAATTAACCACATATGTTGTTTATATGCCCACTGAGAGGAAAAAGCTTCTGCAATTGCAAGAACGTATTTATATAAAACAGACATGTCACTTTAGCTTAAGCGCACACACCATCTGAAAGAGCCTCTTGTATCCATTCCAATCATACTCCTGTCAAGCATGTCCCTCTACTATTCCCCACCAGCAATCAACCATAAACGCCATCTACATTAACCGATATCAATAAGGATTTAAAAGAGAGAGAGACTGAACTCAGAAAAATATGCTTCCTAGTAACATTGACTTAAATTTGTGGTAGAAGGACTGGAATTTTCTCTCCTTTTTTATTAAAGATAAAAGAGAGAGAGAGAGAGACTTCATTTAGATATAATAAGGATTTAAAAGAATGAATTCATATTTTGACAACAAGCTCAGATTTGTTTCTAACATGAAGATATAATCCACGAAATGAGCAAATGTAATGTAATAACTGAAACTAAAATGACTGTGTCCAATGAATCATTCGAAATCCATGTAATCCTTCAATCACATAAATATAAACATTATATCCAAGCACCTAAAATAAAAATATGAACCAAAATCCCAGAAACTTCACTATGAAACTGAAGCTTAATAAACATATGTGCACCTGTAGCTATTGCCTCATAAGAATTTCCTTGAAACGGTGTGAATTGAGTTGAGGATCAGAACCTATAATTGACCTGCACCGGCCCTCGCCGTGGCAGGGGTCGGTGGAAGATCTTTCCTTTTTCTCTAAGTTTTAACTTTTTGCTCATTTTGCTGCCTTTACCCCTTGCTATCTTGTCCCGATTTACCTGTTCTTCAAACCTCACGGGCGTCCATCTTCCTCGACCAATTTCATTCTAGTCTGCAGTCACTTTTCAACGCAAGTTGTTGCGATTATTCGAGGGGGTGCGTAGAGTTCTGGTGATCATGCCGGCTCAGGTGTTTACAACACCACCTCCTTCTCTTTGTCCGCCTTTGTTGGCAATGTTGTTCGTGGTAAATCCACATGCTTTTTTCAATTTCTGGATGAAATTGGCGCGAGGATCGTGGCTGGATGATGAGATTTTCCTCCATTTAATCTCTACGGTGCTGCTTGGTAGGATTTTTGGCGTCTGCTGGGGAAATCGATTCGGATTGATTGGGAAATACCATTGCAGTGGTGGTAGAAGGAATCCAGAATTTTCTTTTGTTCGTGTATAGCTTTGGGCCCTTGGTTGGGCTCTTTTGGGTTTAGCTTAGGTTGGGCTCCTTTGGGTTTAGCTTAGGTGGCTTCTGTTTGTTTTGTTTATGTGTATATGGGCCTTTGTTGTAACTTAATGCTGGAATAAAATTTTGTTCCTTTCTGCGGAAAGGATTTTACCCAAAAAAAAAAAAAAAAAAAAAGGTAAATATCAGTTTTGTGGTTTTTTACATTTACTACGAAATTTTTTTTGTTTCAAGTCATATTTAAAATGTTAATTTTGAAACAGTCTTATACATCCATTAATGTGAATATTAAGTCTCTCAATAACGTAACGTCTATGTGAACAATGATTGAATAACACGTGTTATTAAGGGATCCATGTGAAAATCAAAAATTCAAAAAATATTTAAAAATTAATTACAAAAATATTTATTTAAAGAAAAAAAAAAAAAAAAAACCTAAACAAACAAAGCCAAACCCCCTTCCTCCATCCCCACCCGACAACCCCAAAACCCTAATTTCCCCCTCCAAAGCCCCATCAATTCACCATATGTCTATCCCTCCAACCCTGCTTTCATACCCACAGTGTCTACCAAACCTTCCCTCCCACTAATTTCTCCCGCCGCAGGATTCTTTGGTTCGGGACGAACTTGCCGCCGCAGGAGAGAACGTCTCCGCGTCGAAGGTCTCGCGGTCGGCCCTTCTGATGCTCAAGGTTGATAGCTGGGATTCTTTCGGGTTTCAGATGCAGCAAGTGCCAGAGGAAGGAGTGGACGGAGAAAGGGTGGCTCGGGTGGGTGATGGGGGATGGGTGAAGGGGGTGCTCGGGCGGAGAAGATGAAAGGGGTAGAGGGGATGGAGGGGTGGAGGGGTTCTGGGTTCGCTTTGGGGTATTTTTTTTATTTATTTATTTTTACTTTATTATATATATATTTTAATAATAATTATAAATATGTTTATTTAATTAATTATTTTAATATTTTTTTGAATTTTTAATTTTCACTTGGATCCTACACATTTAATCATTGTCTACATAAGCATCACATCATCAATTACTTAACAGTTAACTTAACAGTCACTATGACTTTGATATGAAAATAATTTCATATACTAAATGTTAAAAAAACATAAAACTTGAACGTAATAAGCAGATATTTATCAAAAAAATAATAATAATAACAATTCGTTTGTATGGTTAGACTTGTCCCTCACACCTGCGTAAGTCAACAACCCACAAAAGTCAAGTTAGAAACAACATGATCTCTCTTCCAACTTGTTTCTTTCTATATTTCTCTCTTGCGCTGGATTATTTTCGTCAGGATTCTGGAAAAGCTTCAACTTGATCAGTCTTTCGTATTCGATCTCTCTAGATCTTAATATTTCCTAATCAATTTCTTTCTTGATTCAGAGGTACTCTCACTGACTTAATTACACTTGGAGAATCAATTACCATATAATTATAGTCTTCTCTTACATTTCTTATAATATTGCAAGGCGACTGTTAATTTGTGGTGACTTTTTGGTCCCTCAGAATGTTTATGAAGCCCACCAAGATAGAAAAATTGTTTTTTTCATTTTTTGTTGATAGAAGTGATTATATGTTCTAAACTAACTGAGATGTATGAAAACTAACTGAGATTCGAATTCAGTGACCTCGGGTGCATTCAAGGGTAAATGTTCTAAACTAACTGAGATGTATGTCAGTTGTATATGGGGGATTTTGGCTTAATTAAATAAATAATTTCATATTTTGTCATAGTTTAATGGACCCCTTATGAATGTACATGTGTGTATATGTTATGAAATAGATCCGGATGGATTTGCAGGTTATGAAAAATATATATGGATGGATTGCAGGTTATGAAATATAAATTGTGGGGTTTGCAGGTTATTAGTATGGCTTCTTCCTCTTCCTCTGCTGCTGCTATCTCGTCACCTCGAAGAAAGTATGATGTGTTTCTTAGTTTCAGAGGTGAGGACACCCGCAACACTTTCACCAGCCACCTTCATGCTGCTTTACTTCGAAAGAAACTTCACACCTACATAGATGACAAACTTGAGAGAGGGGATGAAATCAGACCTGCCCTTCTAGAAGCTATTGAGAAATCAAAGCTTTCGGTGATCATTTTCTCAAAAAACTACGCTTCTTCCACATGGTGTCTGGATGAACTCGTCCATATACTAGGATGCAAGGAAAGGGATGGACAGTTTGTTATACCCGTTTTTTACGACATCAGTCCACAGGATGTACGAAAACAACAGGGGAGTTATGCAGATGCATTTGCCAAGCTAGAAGAACGTTTCAAGGACTGTATGGACAAGGTGCTTGAGTGGAGGGATGCTTTGGAGAAAGCTGCCAACCTATCTGGTTATGATTATTCAAACAAAGCCGGGTAACTAACTTTGCAACTCTTGCAGAATTTTTTACTTGTGACCTTTGTTTCAAACAAGATTCATTAATGCAGGACTTAGTAACTATTTTTTTCCTTCGTGGTTACTTATATTTTCCAGGACAGAGGCCGATTCCATTGAGAAACTTGTCCAAGTTATATTGAACAAATTGGATTGCAAAAGCTCAAGTAATTTAAGGGGTCTAGTTGAAATTGAAACCAAAGTTGAGCAAATTGAATCGTTACTATGCCTTGATTCACCGGTTGTTTGCAATGTAGGTATTTGGGGCATGGGTGGTATTGGCAAGACCACCCTTGCTGATGTTGTATATCACCGATTCTCTTCCAAGTTTGAAGGTTGTTGTTTTCTTAAAAATGTTAGAGAAAATTCCGAAGGAAAAGACGGAATATATAACTTACGAAATAAACTTCTCCGTGAGATTTTTGATGATGAAAATATAAATATTAACACTCCATCTATAGGATCAGAGCTTCTTAAAGAGAGGCTCCGTCGTACAAAGGTACTCATTGTTCTTGACGACGTGAATGATTCAAGGCAATTAGAACTTCTAGTTGGAGATGATCTTAAGTTTGGTGTGGGAAGTAGAATCATTATAACAACTCGAGATCGGAGCTTACTCGATGAAAAGGTTGATGATGACCAAATTTATGAGGTCAAGGGATTGAAACATGATGGCGCTCTTCAGCTCTTTCATTTGCATGCTCTGAAAAATAAGTCTCCTACGACAGTTTATACAAAGTTTTCAAGAAAGGTGATAGATTATATTCAAGGCATTCCATTGGCTCTTAAAACTTTGGGTGCCTTATTCCGTCGCTGCGATACAGAAGAAGACTGGGAAAAAGAATTGAACAGATTGAAAAAATTTCCTAGCGAAAAAATTCAGAATGTGTTGAGACTTAGTTATGATGGATTAGAAGAAAATGAGAAGGAATGCTTTCTCGACATTGCATGCTTCCTGAAAGGAGCAGATGTTTTTACTGCAAAAAGAATATTAGATATTCGGGGTTTCTTCGTGACGGGAATCCAAATTCTCATTGAGAAGTCTCTCATATCAATTTCAGAGATGAATTGCTTAGAGATGCATGATTTGCTGCAAGAAATGGGCCGGACAATTGTTCGCGAACAATGCAAGGACGAGCCAGGAAAACGTAATAGGTTGTGGGCTGCTGGTGATGTCTATCAAGTGCTGGAGAATGATACGGTAAGAACCAAAAGTCAGGAAAACGTAATAGGTTGTGGAAACTCATTTTGTATAAGCATATGTCAACAAAAGTAGTTTTTAGTAATCTTTGTTGTACATTTATTCTCATTATACTATTTTCTCTTGATTTCCAGGGAACTTCAACCGTTCAATGCATATCCTTTGACACGTCTAACTTTACAGGGTTGGAATTATGTGGATCACCCTTCAAGAAG
The DNA here is from genome assembly GCF_041283825.1 of Pyrus communis. Lineage (NCBI taxonomy): Eukaryota > Viridiplantae > Streptophyta > Magnoliopsida > Rosales > Rosaceae > Pyrus > Pyrus communis. The sequence goes on from NC_142569.1 coordinate 16,105,756, forward strand.
ATGTCTAATTTAAGATTGTTGATGATTCATGATCCTCATCTAAGAGTCGAGTACAACTATGGCTTTGATTTTGGTTCAAAATTGGTGAAATACTTATTATATGTTCCTCGCTTTGGCAAGAGGTACAACAACAATCTGGACCTTTCTCAAGGTCTTCAGTCTCTTCCCAATTCTCTCAGGTATCTTTACTGGCAGGAATACCCGTTGAAATCTCTTCCAACAAAATTTTCTCCACAAAATCTTGTTGAGCTTCGATTGCCCTACAGCTTTGCTGGGAAAAAACTTTGGAGTAAAAACCAGGTATATATATGCTTCCTCTTCTGTTTTTCAATTTTTTTTAATACAAGTATGTGTGCTTACTTTTGTTCTTCGTATAAACTATGGTGCCTCTGGAAATCTATTTGGCCGAAGTCAATAATGTTCTTCTTTCCATTTCTCTTTAATATGTTACAGAATATTGGGAACTTAAAAGTGATTGAACTAAGTTTTTGCAAGCATCTGACTAAAGTTCCAGATCTCTCTCGCTGTCCAAAAATTGAGCGTATAGATCTTTACGGCTGTACGAAATTGGTTCGAATTCCTTCCTATTTTAAACATCTTGACAAGCTTACATTTCTGAATCTGGGATGGTGCACAAGTCTAAAATTTTTACCAGAGCTCCCAGTGCTACGTTGTCTTCAAGCAGAGGGCTGCACTTCACTGAAGACAGTTTCCAGTTCAAGAAATTCACTCACACAAGCTTGGGATAAATATGAATTGTTTCGGGGGCGTTTTCATTTTGGTGAGTGCACAAACTTGGATGAAAATGCAAGGACCAATATAATGGTGGACACACGGTTGAGAATTATGCGGGTGGCAACTGCGCCAGTGAATTCACTCACACAAGCTTGGGATAAATATGAATTGTTTCGAGGGCGTTTTCCTTTTGCTGATCACCAAAACACGGTCTCTCTCTCTCTCCTTCTCACACATGCACGCACGCACACACACGCACACTTTCGTATCTCCCTCATGCCATTTTTTCACGTGTTGAATAATTTATTTGATGTCCATGCATCGATGTTACAGGAAATCTCTGATGAGACTTTAGTTAGCACTATATGTGTGGGAAATCAAATTCCAGATTGGTTCCGCCATCAAAATAAGGGATCTTCGATAACTATCAAGCTTCCTCCAGATTGGTATGGTACAGATTTTTTGGGTTTTGCATTCTCTCTTGTTGTCGCTGACAATGCCATACCTTTTTTCCTTTCTTTGGGTTTCATGAAGATTGTATGCAAGTGCAATTTCAAAACCAATAGTGGCCAAAGTCATGAAATCATTTATCCTTCCTTTATTCCTTTTACTGAAAGAGAGGGGAAGCTTTCTTATTTGCCGTTCGAATTCATATTTGTGTGGTTTAGTGCGTTTGCACTTGGGGAGGGAGCAAATTTAAATCGCTCCACTTCTTTTTACAACCTTGTCACTGAGGTCTGTTTTGAGTTCAACGCTGGGGATGCCCACTTCGGCGACCGATTAACGGTGAAAAGGTGTGGGATCAGCCTGCTGTATGCTCAAGATGTCGATACCATCTAGTCGGGAGGAACTACGGGTTGGAGTAGCCAAAAATAGATGAAAAATTAAGAATTTGAGCTCTTATTGTTTGTATTCTCATCTTTTAAGCTGTTTGTAAGCCTTGTGGCCGAGGGATTCCTTGTATTAGTCTTTGTTGTTGTAACGCTTTGGCTTTCCAAGTAATTTACAAGAGGCATTTTGATACAGATGGTTCAATTTTAAATTTTTTATATCAAACATCTATAGTTGTTGACTCTTTTTTTTTTTAACCATCAATATCATGGGTTTAATAGAGAAATATCAGTAGATTGTAGTATTAATTGTTATAGCTTTTAGGTTTTTTATCAAACACTCTTTTATTAATTTTTACTATTTCATTTACTTAATTTATCATTTAATTCACAAATTAATATTAAAAAAACTCCAAAAATCACGTAGTATTATCTTATCTTATCCTGTAATAATTCGTTTCATAATAATCACTAACAAAAGTGCCCCGCACGTTGCAGAAAACATAAATTATTGAAGCTAGATTTATAGAAATTGGCAGTGTTCATAGTTATCAAAAGATTGAGATTGTTTAATTGCTCACTGTTCAAAAGATAGAGATGCTTGGAAGCTAAATTTATTTAAGTTCATAGTTATCAAAAGATTGGCAGTGTTCACTCTTTATTCAATTGAGAGAGGCATTTTCAGATTGTGAGGGGAAGAGAAGACCCGTCCCATCTTCCAGCTTCAATACAACTGTCTGTGGCGAAGCATATCGGGAAGATGTCTTCCCTGAGGATTGTTTATAAGGATTCATAATTTCAATTTTAGGACAAAAATAGAAAAAGACTCGAAATTACGCTCGCGCGTTGCTGCGAGAACCAGTTGTTTCAAACATAATCGGATGGATAAAACACATTTAAGTTGAATAAATTTAAGATAATTACGAACAAATGCCCGCGCGTTGCTGTGGGACTTGAATGCACCAGCCTTAACCACATGAATAAGACATTTAACCTGAAGAAAAAAAAAAATCAACATAATCATGAACGAACAAAAGGGATAGATGACTAAATGGTGTCGGTAAGATGAGCAGTTCGGCTTTTATATACATTCAACCGAGCTGATTACAAAAGATACAGTTGCAAAAAAATGCTCTGTTTCCTAAGAAACAGAAGCAACATGCATTTAACACTTATATTACCCTTTAAGTTAAGATGGCAAAATATATGTCCTGCAGGCCAGACACATGTTTTAACAGCAAAACAAAAAAGCAAAAAAAGTGTGTTGTTCTTGTTTCAGCAGCTAATCTTTCAAGCACTAATGTATGGATTAATGTGAAATATCTGAGATCCTATTTGTTTTTTATTGACTGATGCTTCAACATCATCCACCTAATTCATATCACATCCATAGATACCTGAGAATGCTTATTCCCACCACCATTGCGTTGTTAAGTCATCGGATCTTAATACAGAAAAGGGCCAAATATTTTTTAGGTTCAAAACAAATGCAAGTGCCATTACAATAGCACTAACCCTTCTTAATTTTGGACACCGCAGCCTCCTAACTCAACTTAATAAGTAACAGTCTAATTCTTTCTTAGCCAAAACTAAGCCGAAAATTGTCAATCCCATAACCGACATAGAAAACAACTCCAAATTCTCATTTCCAAACTGAATTTCCAATTTCCAAACTTTCCGAGCATCCAGACAGAGGATAGCCAGAAAACCCAACACACGCAGAACTCGATAAGATTCAATATTACCCAGATGAAGGAATTCGATGATCATTACAGCGACATTTCAATGCAATCTATCCTTTTAACAAATCCAATTGTCATATGTTCACATTAACTTCAATTTTTCCAATTTCTAACTGATAAATGAAAACAGCTACATATCAGAAAAATGGAGGAACAATAAAAGGAATAACAGTATTTGAATCCACATAACAATTTAAGTAGGCTTAGTAGATATACAAGTAATCCAGCACAAGAGCATTGGGATGCTTTACTAAGAGTGTTACGGTATTTGAAAATTACACTTGACTATGGATTACACTACATAAAATATCCACCTGTTGTAGAAGGCTTCAGTGATGCCAATTGGATTTCTGACACTACATAATCCAAGTCGACAAGTGGATATGTTTTTACCTTGGGAGGTGCAGCAATATCTTGGAAATCCTCTAAACAAAAATGTATAGCTCGTTCCACCATGGAGTCAGAGTTTATAGCTTTAGATTTGGCTGGAGAAGAAGCCGAGTGGCTCAAACATTTTCTCGAGGATATTCTAGTGTGGCCAATGCCTGTAACTGCTATATGTATACATTGTGACAGTATGGCCGTGCAATCAAGGGCCAAGAGTCATGTATACAATGGAAAGTCGAAACACATCAGGTGTCGGCATAATACTCTTAAGAAGTTGCTCTCCAATGGAATAATATCTGTTGATTATGTAAAGTCAAGGGAAAATATAGCTAATCCTTTGACAAAAGGCCTACCAAGAGAGCAAATATTATTTAAATAGAGGGGAATAGGTCTCAAGCCAATTCAATGAATCGAACTGGGCGGCAACCTAACCTAGCTGATTGGAGATCCCATGGTCTAGGTTCAATAGGCAAACTGGTTAAGTTTGATTCACAAGTTGAACACACAACTTACCCATTATTATGATAAAATGTGTGTTGTCTGTTGAGTTCGAGGGGTTATGTTTTATACATTTAATGACATTAATATCTTGTTATCAAGAGGAATATGGCAGACTATTCTTAATTAATGTCACCTATATAGGAGTAAATGGGGCCGCATTTATGAGAATTGAAATGGCTAAATTCTTTAAAGCTCCTACGAAATCTAGGATATGTTCAGGGCCAAAATGAACACAACCATACGAATTGACGTGTGGCAGACATGCTATGTGTGTAGCATATTGTCTCAGTTTACTACTGCGGTGAACAGTTCAAGATCTTCCACATTCACTGCGTCACCAAGTAAACTCGATATGTTTTCACTAGGGTAAGTTCAAGTCCAAAAGACACTTCACCCGATGCATATCATGTCTATTCTCTCTTAATTTTAGGCAGCCTAGTCATACATTTGCATTCAAGTGCCAGGTATTGTTGGAGTTTGAATGAAATTTCAACTCAAATGTGGGGTATCGTTGGAAATTTTGAGTAGAAATTTCATTGTCCCACATTAGCCATTCCTAATTCCTAAAAGGTTTCCTCACTTTATAAGATTTTGTCTCTTATAGATAGTGATTGGAGTAATGGATCATTGAAAATGAAATTGGGCTCAACCTTGGGGTTGGGCTTTCTCATACCTGTTGCGAACATGCATAATTTCACTATATATACATCCATCGCCAGAAGTCAGTTTTCCGGTGTTGGAATTCTAACTTAATTGTTGAATCTTGGTGAAGCAGACGTTTGTAAAACTACAAGCACTGAGTAGGGAGCATTGAGTAGGGACGAAATTTCTGTTTCAAGGACATTGCAGTACACAAGCCTCAATCTTCAATATTTTTGTTTAATATTATTTCATTGTTCATACACTATTAATTAGTTGTTCACATTTATTATTTATTAGTATATATAAATTTATCACAGATTGTTGACATATATCCAACAAATTTAACATGCTCCACTACACTTTACAAACTTGTCTCTGACTTGACGAAACAAAAACTTGTGACTGAGGCCTCAATTGACTTCTGGGTCCATGACATGTCAGATTATCCTAAAGACCCGCTACAAGGTTGAAGGTGGAAAAGTGTGGCCTCTGCTTGTTTGTATGCACAAGATGCTGCTGAGATCGTCACGTCGGAGGGAACTAACTGGTGAAGCACAAAGAAGAAAAAATTAGAAAAATATTTAAGGAGAAAGATCAACAAATGTGGTAGGCGACTAGTTCGGGCCTTGTCTTCTTGTTTGTAAGTGCACTGTGGCTATTAAAACATTGAATAAATTCCTTACTTCCGAATTCGTCTCCTTAGTTATAGTTCCTTGTATATCAAGTAAATGGTCATTATAAGTATCGTAAACGGTAGGGATTTAATGTAACCCTATATATATATTGAGGAATGTCTGCCCTAGTTTTAGTCTTTCCTTTGGCTTTGGAAACTCAATTATATTGCAATGGAATTATTGAAGTTCGTAAGTGGTTGATGTTAATAATTGGACTTCGCATTTCTACAAACTAGCCCAGTAATTTCCTTCATTTCAATCAATTAATAAAATTGTTACAAGTCCAAAGAGGAAACATGCCAAATGGTAGACCTGGCATTTTGGACCCAACCTTACCTGATCTGTTAATATTAGTATTTGGATGGATGCTCAGCGGGTCGGGTCGCTAACGGATGAACCTGTTAAATAACAGATCACTTTGGGTCAACCCGTGAGCATCCGTTTGTTGAGGATGTTGAGTAATTTCACTTTGGGTCACTTTGGGTGCATGTTTCTCATTTAATGTTTTGCTCTTGCTTAAACAATACTACTCCAACACTTTTGGGGTTGCCTGCATAGGGCATACCCTAAAATGAGAGCGGTCCAAGAGACAAGTTTTCTCCTGGGCATTCCATCAAACAGTTAGTGGGTGTAGTCCAAGTGACCAAATTTGGCATACATATTGATGAGGTGGTTGGTGACAAAGAGGTCGGGTGGGTGGATGGGGTTGTGGGCGATCATGTAACGGTGCAAAGAGAGGCCGTCTTGAAGGCGGCAGTGGCGGGCACAGGCGTGGAAGAGAGTGGCGTAGGTTTGGGGGCAATGAGGTGGTGGGGGTGAAGGGAGTAGAAGAGTGAGAGCGCTACCTGGAGGTGGCCACGGGTGGCGAGAACCCGCACCTGACCGAGCATATCATTATCATTGGTTTGCACGTTGAGCAAGGTGAAGGATGAGGTGAAGGTTGTCCGATGAGAGATGCGAGACGCGATGGTGAGAGCACATGGGCGTAACATGACACTTGTTCGTGTGTGGGTTCCTCCTCGACCTTGACCTCGACCTCCCAAGTAGTCAGTAAAGCCATTGACACCACTGACCCAAAAAAAAAAAACATTGTTAACGGGAGTTAATGGGTGGCCTATTAGATTAACGGGTTAGGTTCGAATGACCCGTTAGCTTAACGGGTTATGTTCGGATGACCCATTAGCTTAACAGGTCATATTGAACCCGATCCAAACCCAACCCATTTATAGGACTACCAAATGGTAAGTGTTTTTCCTTTCACCTTTTATATTTTGTTGTTGAAGTGGCTGTCAAATTTGGATGGAGCATAAAGCGGAAAGGGAGGCTCGGACTTGAATTTAGTGAGTTATCTTATCCAATTCAATTCTAAGTAGGTCATAATTGCTCGTTGATCTGTTTGTTTAATTTTCTTGCATGAAACAGATGCACGAGGCAGATAAGTTGAATCCTCATGCTTTCTTCCCTTTTGCAAACAACTAGGAGCCCTATTGGAGGGTGAATCAATCAACGGCTATGCCATTAGATGAGGGTTCCCGGTCATCATACCGTATCGGAAATTGCTCTTATCAATTTGTATGGTGGTGCAACAACGGATATTTGATCAGCTAATTGAAAAGAACTTGATACCATATAACTCGCAGAATTTGTAAGTTGTGCAACAACGGGCTCTAGTGCTTTAAAATCTACCGGGTGATTTTCACAAATTATTTTTAGCTTCTCAATCACTCCTCTTTATTTTTGTTTATCGGATTGAATAAATCAAACAAAACAATAGGCAAAATTAAATATGAGTGTATAAAAAATTAAAAAGAATATGTGTTTATCATCCTTCATCGTAAAATTTATATAATTTCTAATATAGAATTATATAAAGAGAGTTGTTAAAGATATTTCAAAAAGTCATTTTGCACTCCAAGCACAAAATTGTAAGAAAGAAAACACAGTTGGAGGAATGCATGATGATCCTAGTGATGATCTTATTATATACTAGTGAGTAAGGTCCCAAAAATGTCATAGTCGTCATGGTCCCAATACTCTCATGGAATAGTTTCTGTTTGGCATTTGGGATTAATTACTAATTTGTTCCAAACAAGTGAATTATATACCCCACCAGTACACGGGCATTGGGGGCATATATATTTTCGTGTTCAAATTTTGCTACCACAAGTATATATTGGACCAAAAGTTTCCCATATTTCATGCATAGTTGATGTTGTGAAATTACCATATTTGATATTAAAAATTTGCTACAACGTATTTAATTATCTCTACTAATTAATAAAACACTTATTGTCAATCAAAATTCTATGAAATTACCAGTTTAACCTTCTAATTAAAATAGAGCGAATAAGAAATATGGGGCAGAAATGTAATTTCACAAAACCAAATTTTGCTGTTTTTTTTTTGTTCAAAACCTCATCTACATATAATCCTAACATATCTCTAATTAATTTTAAAAAAAAAAAATTTCACTCCCACATTCTCTATCACTCTCTTCCTCTCTCCTTCTATTTCAAAAACAAAAATAAAAAATATTCTTACACACTATGTGTGTGCCATATGCTAGTTTAAATTAAAATAATTTCAATAATATATCGGCAACCCAAGTTGCACTGTAGTGGTGTACCTGTTTTTGTTTTTGTTTTTATTTTTATTTAATTTGTTTTTATTTTTATTTAATTTGTTGAAGAGGGGCAAGAAAGATAAAGTGTGCATGTTACTATGATTAGTTGTTTATTTTGACTCCTATTGCCGTGGCGCCTTTTTTTTAAGCATTGTGTTAACTCTTATGATAACCATGAAAATGTTATAGAAACATTGGTGAATTTATGGTTTTTTTTTTTTTTTTAAATGGACAATTAGTTGGGTCTGAAGAGGTTATAGGAAATTTCACCCTATATGTGGACACAATCAAACAGACTCACTAGCTCGAAGTATCAAACCCGAAACCTCCCATATTTTTTTTGTTTATTGGGGAGCCGTAGTCTGCGTCCTTACTACTGGTCCACTTGTGGTGGTTGTGAATTTCATGATTTATAGTTAGTAAAGTGGTTCTATGTTCTTAAAATAATCGTGGAAGTTTGAATGTTTGTATTAAAATAATAAGTTTGAAATATTTGCCTCAAGAATAAGTTTGAATAAACTAATGTTTATCAGTTTTAAATAACACTCTAGAAATGTAAACATACACTTCTTCTTTGTTTGTATTTAGATATGCAAAAATAAATTTGGTGTTGTCACTATTTGATCGAATTAGTATCTTACTTCGGTTAATAACGACATTATCAACATCTTTTAGAGTTTAGGTGACAGGTTATGAATTTAAAGCTTGAAAATCGAAACCGTTCATACTTTGTATTTTTTTTCATTCGATATCACTGATTCATTGCTGAAAACTCCATAGCTAAAGCTACTAAACAGTAAACAACTTTATAAGGCAATTATACACCATATAACAATTAGAAAGTCATAATCAAATTTTTTATAACAAAAAAACACAAAACTTGGTTACCAAACGATCCAGAAGAAAAAAAATTCCACAAAATCTTAACTGACATATCGATCAATTTATGCAACTAATCCAACAAAATTTTGACCAAAAGATGTATGTACAGCAGTAACAGCCAGTAGCGGAGCCAAGGTGGGGGCACTGAGATTCCTTGACCCCAATAACCTTGTACAAAACTGGTACTTGAAAGAGAGAACTGAAGAAATGGTGCAAGTACAACCACCTTGGGAAAAAAACCCAAGAAGTCCCAGAAATGGAGGTGAAAGAAAACCCAAGAAGTCCATCGTTCAAATTCAATGCACAAGCACCTGAATTTGTGCCAAGATCACATGCCCAGATGCCAATTTCTGGTTATTTCTACCCCTGCTTTCACTTTCTTGGTGACACTGCTTCCCCTGATTGGATTTACATTAGGACCAAGAATTGCATCCTTACTTGATCTCCAATAATCCCAATATCAATCCGCTTTCCAATCGGTCCAAGAATGTGATCCCGGACGATCTTCAGCAGAAGATCATCAAGCAGGTGATGTGTCTTTGATTGTTAATTCTTTTTATTCCTTTTGTTTTGTTGATCAAGGAAATATCATTTGTCGACTATGAATCTAGACTATTGACTAGGTTGATTTTTGTGTGAATATGTACCGAGTTCAATATGCCAAAAGAATGTTACCTATGTGTTAAATTTGTGAAATTATGTACGTAGATCTGTTTTTTTTTTTTTTTAAGGAATTAGATAAAATATATGTCTAGATTTTTGGATTATGTTGGGCAAACTGGGATCATCCTTTTGGATATAGGATTTTTGTTGTGGATCCTATCCAATTTAATATAAGAAGCCATTGAAAGCGTTCGTCCAATGCTGTCGATGTCCCATAACGAAATATGTATCGAAAAGTCTTAAACAGTTGGAGATCCTCTAGAAATTTTGAGCCATCTTTTCACTCTTTCAAATTTGCAATGCATGAGATGTTAAATTCTTCTAACATGTGGATTTGTTGTTATCCTTATTGATGCCCATAATCATTAAACAATTAGGACTGGACCATGGCAGCACCTAGTCATTTTTTCGCCCCTTGATCTTCCCTTTCGGCCACTCTTTTCTTTGTTTCAGGGGGCTTCATTTGTATCCAATGCTCATTATTTTATTTCGGCTTAATTCACAGAAATAATACCAAAAAAAGTGTGATCTATTACTCAAAGAAGGTGACATTCTTGGTGTGGCCAGAAGGATACTACATGTTGTAAATCTTGCCCTATCAAAGACGAGAGTGCTTTTCTCAGGAGAGCCATCCATGACCCTCAAGGTAATGACAAACAAAACATCAAGGCAATGTTTGAATTCGGAATTGCTTGCTTTGTGTCAGTAGTAATGTAAGCTCAACTTTTGACCTCATTGTCTTAAATTCCTGGCTCCGTCATTGGTAACAGCATCAAGAAATTAATTTGAAGAGTAATGTTATTCATACCATGTTTTGGTACCACATTTTCATACCAACATTTGATGTGGACAGCCACATCATCTGAATTAATCAGATTTTTAAATTTAATTTATTATTTAATAAACTAATAATTAAGAAAAATTAATTAATTAAATGATGATTATGGTATAAGAGGAGTCTTTCTCTTCTCTTTTCTTGAGGAAAAAAAAAATCTTGTGTTCGGCCATTAATAATTCGAACACAAGTTATACCTAATTACAAAGCCACCCACCCAAAATTCAATTACAAAAAAGGAACAAAAAGAATTTATAATACAAAAAAGTATCACTCAATTTCCTCTGTACAATCTATCACGCCAAACTTCCAAAACTACCCCTCTCCTCCAATATCCTCAGTCAACTTTCACAAACTCCTCGTCGTCATCCTCATCCTCCTCATCTACAATCTCGCCATAACGATTCGTACGATCACAAACGCCACCAAACACGTCCCTAACGGTCTTCAAAACGACGTCGCCAACCCACGCGAGGCACCCCAACTCACAGTGGCACTTCTCCCCGAGCATCCGGAGTAATCCTTTATCACCGACCTCCGGCGGCGTGGACATCGGCTGGAGATACGCCAGTGCGGCGTGCTTGACGAGTGGGTTCTTGATCGGAATCTCGTCGTGCCAGCTGGAATTGTGGATAGGCGACATGACTGACAGCGGCGGCGATGCCGGGAGGAGGTCCTTGAGGCTGGTGTAGGAGACGGTCTGGATCGTGACCATCTCGATGTCGGAGATCTCGATCTCGTCGCCGAAGCCGTTGTGGAGGAGAAACGTCGGGGAATGGGAATTGAGGGTAGGTTTTTTAACGGCGGAGGTCTCCATGGAATGTTTTCCGTCGCCGATTCCGATTAGAGAAGGAGTGGGAGACTGATTCGGGAGGGTTTTTGTGTTGCGTTTGGAGTTTTTGTGAAGCGGGAGAAGGGATGGCACACGCGCTGTACGCGCATTTGGGGGCGCTGGATCCATGTGGGTATAGCACGTGTCTAGTTACTATTGGATTTAGTCAATGAACCCTTTTTGTTTTTCTGATTTGTCGTTTTTGGGTGAATATTCAATTAGCTTATTGGTATGGATAACTAATTAGTATGACTATATATTTTCTTTTGAATTCTTTAATTTATATATATATATATATATATAATTTTAGAAGAAATAAATTTATATTTTTGGGTCAACAACTCTTGCTCCAGAGTCCATACATTGATTGCCAGTTGCCACCATTTTTATTTTCAAGTAAGAGAAAATTATGTCTTAGTACCAAATTTATATTTAATATGAATATTTATTAGCCATTGAATTGATACGTTTATCTTTTCTTCTTAACTTTTTGGGAGGAGAGGTAACAAAAAGCTGGGCTTCAATTTATGTTTGGTTAGGCTTGACAATTTCTTACGCAACACGTAACATGATATCTAATCGGGTCGTTATCTGATTACACGATAAAAACTCGTTAATAACGAATTCTTAATAGATTTACACGAAAGTGACACGCGTGTAACATATTTCGACACGTTAAGAAAAAAGTTATTTTGATGATTTTAATTTTTTAAACTACTAAAAAAACTTATTATAAAATACAATAGTCATAGTGTATATGTATATGTTGTATATTAAATATGTATTATTGTATTATTATTCTATATAATTTTAAACATTTGATTTTTATTTATTTATTTATTTTTATAGTATATTATAGGAGAAGAGTGAGATTAAAAAAAACTATAAAACATATTAAAATTTAAAGTATCAAGTAATTTAAAAATACCAAACATATTAAAAAATCATAATAATTAATTACAAGTGCGAAAAATGCAAAAAAAAATATGCAAAGGTTCGTAATCGCATCCTCTATGCTTTGAGTATGAGTATATCATCGTTTGAATTTTTAAAATCATACAGACCCTCATGAATAGTATTTTTAAGGGAGTTCAAAATAAATAAAATTCATAATCATTAATGTACAAGGCTAAAAAATGTGAAGGCACATGGAAATGTACAAGGTTCCTCAACCTTGAAACGCAACTCCCTTCATTTTGCATATCCTTGAATATTTGGTATTTCATAGTAATGTACTAATGTTTTTTCATTAGGGTCTTATTTTGTAGTATGTAATACTTGAAAGACAAATGTTTTTTTTTTTTAATATTTTGAAGTAATATTTATGTGACAAATGTGCATATACTGATTTAGTATTATGTTTTCTATTTTTTTGGGTCTAATTATTTTTTTCATTTTCATTATTTATTTAAAATATTTTTTCTTTAATGGGTAACGATCCGAGTCATATTACCTAATAATATTAATGAGTCGATTTTAGATTGGGTCATATTACCTATTTACTTTAATGGGTGTTACACAACATGAACTATTAAGATATAAGGTATGACACAAAAACAATACAAACACAAAAAACACGACATGAATGCCAAACAAAGCAAGGTAGAAAAGTGGAAGAAGCTCCGAGCTGCTTTCAAAAGCTAGCCTTTCTGTTTACCAAAACATTGGCGAACAGTAGTTATTCAATGAAATTTTAATATGATCCTACCTTCTTTCTCCATCACCCACTTTTTGTGCATCAAACATTTTCCCTCGTCTCCTAGGCTTCCTACTCCATCTCTCCCTTCCTCGTCTCCCACTCGAGAAATCAAAAGACGCCAATGTCAATCAAAATTGAAGGAGAATACAAACAGGGAATCTTATCGACCTCGAAATGGACGCTATCTCTAGCACCGCAGTTTTTGGCTTCATCATCTCTAGCATTTTTTCGTGCGAGAATTTACCAAACCAGGCACTCTCTCAAAACACTCGCATTGTCTATGGCTTTGAACTCGACGCCGCCACAGCACGCCGTCTTTGGATTCTTTTTTTTTTTTTTTTTTTTGGGATCTTTTAATATTTATAAGTGAGGGTAAACCGTGGGTTGCTGGTAGAGAAGCATGGCAGAGGAACGAAGAAAAAAGAAAAATGAGGCAACGAAGAAAAATGGGAGAAAAGCAGGGCAGAGGAAACAAAGAAAAAAATAAAAATTAAAGATAAATGTGGAAGCATGATTTTGCAAGACCAGAGTAAGATAGATTGGAATACTTATACCTCAAAAGTTCGATCATGAACTTAATAGCTCTTATCAAATTGAGCTACTCAATTAGACCAACGGTGCCACCACATTTTGGTGTGTTCCAAAATGGTGAAGTCCGCTAACTTCTCTAAGATTGACCATTCTTGTTCCACAACGCACGGAAATTTGCTCTGATTGGGGATCAAACTAGTTTCCTATATTTTTGGAGATTCCTACAATTTAGGGATTGGCATGGATTTCATATCCTAAAGGGTCTTTCTCGACTAATATAAATACACCCATCTAGGGTTCATTTATAGTAACCCCGCATACTTTTCTTATTCTCTTGCTCACTACTTGAATCTAATATTGCTGACTAACTTGACCGTCAAATAACCGTTGGCCTATACCACACTGGTACCCAAGGTTAATCATGATTGTTTTCACTTTTACAGGTAATTGGATTTGTGCGGCGAACATTGATTGAACTTATATCCCCCAACCAAATCACTCTACCACATCATGTCTATAGAGGATAGTTTTGTAAACGCCTACGTCACTATCTCGGGTCCCCAAATACCTTGATCACTTCTGCCAACAACCCCACTCTGGCTGGCAGGGCTTTTCCCACCATGGACCAGATATGAGAAACCCTAATGAAAATCAATGCTTCTGTTAGCATCTTCAAAAGCACTGTTCTAAAAATCCTTGTCTACCGCCGCCTAGGTCCAACTTAAGCGCTAGGTAGTTGACCACGACCCCGATTAGTCCCTAAGTGTTTGAAAAATAAAAAAGTGCGCCTAGACTTACCTAGCTTGTCTAGATCTTTCTAGGCACCCGCTTAGTTCACAAATCTTACTTAGACAAAAAATAGATAACTTTCATTTTACGTTATGTTCTAATACTTTATAATCTATCATTTTATTTTTTTCATTTATGTATTTCAATGCAATTATGTGTTTTTAAATATAAGCAGACACTTATTTATAAGATATAATAAATCTACTTAAATCCGCCTAAGCGCTAGGCCCCAGCCCACCACTCGACTAACGCCTAACATCTTTTATAACCTTGTTCAAAAGACTGTAAAGGCTTTGCAAGTTGAGAATTGCTCAAACTTTGTAGATATTGAAAGGCGCATGAAAGCCTTGGAGAATGCTTGCAAAACTACTTCACAAACCCAAGTCCCTATCATCGGATTTGGAAACCTAAACACCATCACTTTTGATGGACATCCCGCCATGGTAACACCCATTTCAACCCAGTAGATATCGGAGGAGAATGTTCTCCCCTCTTAATCTTTCTCCCTTTCATTCCCCTCCTACTTGTACAATTACAATTAAACCATGTCAACATCTTATATTGATTTTTTTTTTAAGGACAAAAAGCAAAGTGTATGAGGAGGGGAGGGAAGGAGATGAAAATAGGAAGGGAGAGGATCCTACTCCCTGTCGATCAACTCCGGATGACACATCTCGATGTTCTTCACTTCATTATCACAGGTCAAATTGAGGTTGATACTGCCTTCATTTTATTAAGTTTGTTATTCTTTATTAGGCATTTCACAATAGTTTAAATGAATGCAATACCTATATATAAGATTTGGGTAACTTGAGGTTGATACCTATATCATTACTGTTATACTAGTGTGAGTTTAATATATTGATATCACATTCAAGAGTTTAATATATCAGACTCATGAGTTTAATATATTGATCTCATGAGTTCAATATATTGGTATTACTCTCAAAAATTTTGGTTCACTGTATAAGTGTGATTCTTATGAGTTCACTATATTGGTATCACACTCACTTTGTCCAGCCTACTGTGGAAGGCCCTAGGGATGAGAAAATAATAGTGTAGAGAGATCATAGTATGATGGAAAATTCAATGTTAGTTCTGGTGTAGGGTCTTTTGAGGGAGTGGGTGAATAAATTGGTATCGACCTCGTCATTTAGGAATTCAAACTTAAGACATCTTATTCATAAACGAAAAAACGACATTAAATCGTAGTACTAAATGACAATATCTTAACATTATTAACAAGTGGTTGGTTATTGACTCTAGATCATTACAAGACTCGTACATACCAATGTCCAAAATCAACCAAGTTAACAACCCGATGTTTAGGAAAAAAATGATGTTATTACACACTTATTTTATCTCACACGTACCTTATTAATTTTTGTTCTTTAATCTCTTTCAATTTATTTAATTGGACAAACAGAAATTGAAAGATCATACGTGTGAATGATAAAAAAATATGTGAATATCACCAATTAAAACTCTCTTTTGCCATGTCTAGTCAAACACGATAAAAACATGTTTTTCCCGTATCTGACAGCCCAATAGTCCCTTATGATAAATCAACCCCTTGGGAAGTTCAAAATGCAACACTTCAGAATCCGTGTTTGCTTTCTCTCCAACCGTGTCCAACCTGGCGATGCGGCGCTCTCACTCTGCAGCTGAATCAGACTCCGACGCGTGGTGGAGACTCGGATGCTCGCTTCCCTGACATCACTACGCATCCATAAACGCACAGCAATTCCGATTACGTCACTTCTTTATCTCGCCTCCTTTTCATGGTTAGCTCCTCCTCCTCTGTATTTACTCAACGCCTAATTTTGGCCTTTTTTTCTTCATTCACTGATTTGTTCTAGAGATCTCAGATTGTTGAGTCAGAGAAGAGGTACTTTTCCAGTTGATTGATGCTGTATTAATTTAGAATTTGCCCAATTGGGGTTTGAGAATTTTGGTTTATATGGCTGTTTTGAACTTTTGACAGAACCCACATTGTTATTTGGTTTATTTTTTATCAATTTGATGTGATAGTTTTGGTGGGTGTTTGTGTTTTGAGATTCTTTTGCCTGTTTGCCTGTATTTTGTGGCTGGAAATTCTTTGATTGACGAAATGAGCAGATTCGTTTGCGATTTGAGTAGAGAATTTTGTATTTGTGAATGATAGCAAGTTGTCTTTTTTGTGTGCGAGTAGCATTTACTTAAAATAGCTAAGGAGTTCAATTAAATTTATGTTTTTTGATTTGCGAAAGTATCTGTCTTTGATTGAAAGTTTTTGCTTTGGCTAGTAGCTTTAGATATGCTGATAGCTAAGAACAAAGGTAGATTTTGATAATTTGAAATGGTGATTAGCGGAAGGCCGAAAGCCTGCAATTTTCGGTTCCTATTTCCACTTTAACTTTCCAATCTAGAAAGCCATGGCTTTTCGTAACGGTATGTTTACTCTGTTATGTGCAGAAACATAGAAACTTACCTATTAGGCAAAGTAATCCTAAAATGTCGGACAACAATGTTGCTGAGTATGTTGGTTTGGGGGAAGGATCCTCGCACGACTTAAATAAGTATCAAAAGGTTTCAATTATACCTCTTGTCTTCTTGATCTTCTACGAGGTTTCAGGAGGTCCATTTGGTGTCGAAGATAGTGTCCAGGCAGCTGGTCCCCTTTTAGCCCTCCTTGGTTTTCTGGTTTTTGCCATCATATGGAGTGTTCCAGAGGCATTGATAACTGCAGAAATGGGTACTATGTTCCCCGAGAATGGGGGATATGTTGTTTGGGTCTCATCAGCTTTGGGTCCGTACTGGGGCTTTCAGCAAGGATGGGTAAAATGGCTTAGTGGGGTGATTGATAACGCTCTATACCCTGTTCTGTTCCTTGACTATCTCAAATCAGCAATTCCGGCTTTAGAGAGCGGTCTCCCAAGGACAATTGCCGTGTTGGTTTTGACAGCAATACTTACTTACATGAACTACAGGGGTATGACAATAGTGGGTTGGGCTGCTACCTTACTGGGGGTGTTTTCACTTCTTCCCTTCATATTCATGGGATTTATAGCAATCCCCGAACTAAATCCTTCAAATTGGTTTGTGGTAAATCTGGAGACTGTGAATTGGACTATGTACTTGAACACGCTGTTTTGGAATCTTAATTACTGGGATTCAATTAGTACTCTTGCAGGGGAGGTGGAAAACCCTGGTACAACTCTTCCTAAATCTCTCTTTTATGCTCTTATCTTGGTTGTGGTTGGATACATTTTCCCTCTTCTGATTGGTACCGGAGCCGTTCCTGTAGAACGTGAACTATGGTCAGACGGGTATTTCGCAGATATTGCTAAAATGCTTGGAGGTGTATGGTTAAGAACCTGGGTCCTGGCAGCTTCTGCTTTGTCAAACATGGGTATGTTTGTGGCTGAAATGAGCAGCGACTCCTTTCAACTTTTGGGTATGGCAGAACGTGGGATGCTTCCTTCAATCTTTGCCAAACGATCTCGTTATGGCACTCCACTTACCGGAATCTTATTCTCTGCATCCGGTGTAATCTTGCTTTCCTTTTTGAGCTTCCAAGAGATCGTAGCTGCTGAGAACTACTTGTATTGCTTTGGAATGATTATGGAATTCATCGCGTTTGTGAAGTTGAGGATGAAACACCCGGCTGCATCGCGGCCTTTTAAGATACCGGTTGGTACAGTGGGAGCAATTTTGATCTGCATTCCTCCGACGCTGTTAATCTTTGTAGTTTTAGCTCTTGCTACTCCAAAGGTAATGGTTATTAGCATCGCTGCCATGATCATCGGGCTTCTTCTGCAGCCTTGTATCGAGTACACGAAAAACAAGAGGTGGTTTAATTTCTCCACGAAATCTGACCTTCCAGATATCCACAATGCATATGATCAGTGTAGTATTGTAGCATGATTCCATCAATGATTGTAGTCATTTGGTGTTTGAAATTATTGGTTGTTTCTGACTTTGAACTGTGGATGCTTGGTATATTCCCTTTTACTTAATAGTTGAAATATTGTGATGGATGCAGTATGCATATAAAAATCTCGAGACCCTTATAAAATGTGATGTAAGGAAATATATACAGGTAGATATTGCTTCTTTTTTTTTTTTTTTTTTTTTTTTCCTTTCTTTTTTCAAAGGATATTTATTGGAGAAAGACTTATCTGCTCAAGATTGAAGATGAATTCTTTAAAATACTTTGTGGCCTATTCATAGTATATCGTGTTTATGATTGGAACCACTCATATTATAAGTCACTTTGTAAAAGACTATCTCTACAGAAAAATCTGTTAAAACCAAGATCCTTAGTCATTGAATTGTATAAAAACACAAGGACAAATTTGATGAAAGTATTACGAACTGTCTATCTATTTGTTACAATCAACTAACCAACGATCTTAGTTTTAATTAATATTTTGCAAAGATATCTTTACATAGTGCTTTATAATATAAACAGTTTCGCATAAGCATGAAGTTCTGTAACTAAGTCGAAAATTACCATGAGGAGTAACTCCTCCTTAAAAAAGATGCACGAAATTGTGTAAAAAGGCCGATAAGTAACGTGAGGAGTAACTCTTCCTCAACAACGATGACTCGCTGATATAAGGGGATAACAAGAGAGTATATTTTGGGTCTTCAAAATTGGGCATAGGTCATGCAATGTTAGCAGCTTAGAAGAGTTTTTAATTCATAAAAATGCTTTTTAAAAAAAGCAACTAATAGATGTTAGTTCATGAAGCACTTTTAAGTACTTTTTCAAAACGTACTAAAAAAAAATGCTACAATAAATCACTTTCGTATTAGAATTGTTTTCTAGAGAAGCAATTCTAAACGGCCTTGATGAAAATGATATGGATTAGCCTTGTCGAATGCCCAACCCAACATGCAACCATACATTAAAGGGCTCTAGGTCAAATCACATGCTGCGTTTGGATGGTTCCTAATATTTGGTTCTCCCTCGACATTTCATTGACTATATGTTAACCACTTCACACTTATCTGCTTTGCTTGCCAAACAGTCCCTTGGCAGGTGAGTCTACTAGTATCGTGTTCTACACTGTGGACCCCACACTCAAAAATGTCGAAGACGATAGGTTGGTGAGGCACATGTATACGGAACCAGACTAATATTTATGACATGTTGTCTTGTTGCTTGACATTAACATCCATTCCCTCTCTTGTGAGTTGCCACGAGCTGTTCTGTCTGCAAACAATAATCATGTCAAAATAATCCACGTGGCACTCACACAAGAACTAAGAATGATCCATGCTTAATTAATCCCTAAACGAGCAATTAGTTAGTCCCTGACAACTGTTAATGTTAGTGAGAAACACTTTGACGATTATATTATAAAACCGTCAAAAAATTATTTGAACTTGTGTTTAGTAATCGGATCGTTGTTAAAGTTTTTATAACAGTGAAACGGAGTATTCCGAGGCCCTTAACATGTATTGGTTAACCTTACCTCACCGGCCAATTGGGTTTATGTCAAAATTGCAGTCTTTTGTTAACCATCGGATTTTACAACACTTTGTTGTCTATATAACACCGCTGTCATTTTGGCCGTTTACTAGAATTAAGAATAGCAAAAATGTTGTTTGTTTCATCAGCTACTGAAGAAAAACTGACCAAATAAGCACTTTCATAAGCAGTTTGAGGATGAGGTTCTTTTTCTGATAGAGAAAAAGCAGAGGAAAGAGAGAAAATGGGAGTTCAAAACAACAGTCCAAGACCTTCCCCAAGAAGAAAATCTACAACCCTTCAACACTTGTTTGATCTCGATGCCAAAAGCGCTTCTGACAGCAAAACTATTATTGGCAGTCAATCTTCTTCCAGTTTGGAAAATGAAGAAATCCTGTCAGCAATCTCCATCTGCAATTTCATCTTCACCTTCACCGATCCGAGCGAATGCCCTACGCAACAAGAACTTAAAAGGCAGAAGCTTTTGCAGCTTCTTTCGATTGTCAAATCCTCGAAAAAGCCTCTGCATGATCAAGTCATGACGTCTCTCATTTCCATGATATCGTTGAACCTTTTCCGGCCTCTCCCTCCTCCTTCCAATCCCACATATGCCGTGGACTTTCCCGACGATGAAGACCCCATTTCCACCTTTTCCCCTCTGTGGTCACACCTGCAGTTAGTCTACGACATACTCATCCGCCTTGTGATTAACAATGATCCTAAGTTACTCAGAGGCTACATTGACAACCAGTTTGTTGTCAACCTCCTTGCCCTCTTCCAATCAGAAGACCCGAGAGAGCGCAACAGCTTGAAGAATGTGTACCATAGAATATATTCTCGATTCACATTCTACCGTTCGTCCATGAGGAAATCGATGAACGACGTGTTCTTGCACTATGTGTTTGAGACAGAGCGGCATTGTGGGATCAGAGAGTTGCTTGAGATATGGGGAAGCATAATCAATGGCTTCACCGTGCCGCTGAAGGAAGAGCACAAGCTGTTTTTGATGAGAGTGCTTATTCCTTTCCACAAGACCAAGGGGTTGCAGGGCTACCACAGGCAGCTGGCTTATTGTGTGTCGCAATTTGTGCAGAAGGAGCCCGTACTTGGCGGAATTGTGGTGAGAGGAATTCTGAGGTATTGGCCCATGACGAATTGCCAGAAGGAGGTTTTGCTGATTGGGGAGCTGGAGGAGCTGGTGGAGAATATTGACCCTGATCAGTATAGGAAGTTGGCCCTGCCTCTGTGCATACAGATAACAAGATGCTTGAACAGTTGGAACTCACAGGTACATGGTTTTTTCTTTTTCTTCTGGCTTAATGATTTTTCGGATAGCAAGTTTTGAAAATCCATCTTCTCTTCCTTTGCTTTCTTAGCAACCAAACAGAAAACAATTGCTAATTCTGAAAATTAGTACCCTCGTTTGTTAATGTTCGAAGGAAGGTTTAGTTTTCGCCCCGGCTATATGGTTACTTCCATTAGTTTATAAGGTATTCATAGAACTTCAAGTTGCCATAGCTATCATTGGAAATTTTTCATTCAGATATCAAGATTCTATAATCGTATTTTCCTATGAATTTGTTACAAACAAACAGAAAATAATTTCTTAACAACTACGACACTCTTCTTTCCAATGCCTGAAAACTGAAACTAGTAAAGACTGCACGTGCTCGACAGCGGAAACTAGTTTCTTGAGTCCTTTTTAAGGATGAAACTGTGCTCCTGTAAAACCCTCTTGAAATCAAGCCTTTGTGGTTACCCTAAGTGATGAAGGCGGGCTGGCAAATGAGTCAAGGTTACTCCGTCAAGGGCTCGATTCCCTCCAGTGCACTGGAGGCAAAAAACAAAAAAAAAAAAAAAAAAAAACTCATGGAATCCTATAATACTTTGAACTCCCTATTGAAGTTTTACATAGCTTTAGCTGCTTTAGGGTCCTTCAATTATTTGTAAGTGTTATAATCTCCGAATCTTCAAAATACAATTGAAGATTTAACACTGTTTGGCTCCTTACAGTTAACGAGTTATTCCTCCTTATCTGCCAATCACATAAACTAAGTGTATACCTTTTTAGTTTAAAAGTCATTTGCTATAATATTGTGTTGTACTTTTAGGTAGCAGAGAGAGCCCTCTATGTTTGGAACAATGAGCAGTTTGTGAAGATGATATCAGTGGCAATGGAGGAAGTGTTTCCAGTCGTGGTTGAAGGCATGGAGAAGAACTTGAAGTGGCATTGGAGCAAAAGCGTCCGGCAACTGACAGAAAACGTGAAGGTGATGCTCGAAGAAATGGATCCAGTTTTGTACTCCAAATGCCTGGAAGAAATTGAGCTAAGAGAATCCAAGGCCAACCAAGCAGAACTCAAGAGGAAGGAGAAATGGGACCGAATAGAAATGGCTGCAGCAGCCAAGCATCAGTTCCTCCAACCACAACATTTCATGTGTGTTTCTCACTAAAATTTAAATCAACAATGTATACAACAAGTAGTCTCTGCTGGGTTTTTTGGGTTTGGTTTCATAACCATTGTAGAAGGTTTCTAGTTGGTCCTTCTATTTATTATAAGAAAATACTCAACTCCTTATGTGTAACGAGTTATTCCTTCTTACAGATCAATTAGATTATGATATGTATGCTAAAACTCTACATTTTATGGTTAACTAGGGCTTTTGAAGCAAAACACAATACAACTATTTCCAACATAAAGCCAACCTAATCATTGTGTATTAGTACGCCGCCGCATCATATAATTACTCCGCGTATTATAATTAGGATGAACAAGTAGTTAAACATAAGACTTATATTAACACGTAAATTTACTATACCACGTGCATGTGTTATAATACCGCACCATAGTCTCAACCACCAAGGGTTAGTTTGTTATTGCCAAATTGTGCGAGTAAAATACTTATAATGTCAGATCAAGGTGAAATGTTATGAACATGTGTGATCTGATTGACAGGTACGTATGTCACTTTACATTGCATGATTTCAAGGTGGTGAAGAATTGAAATTGAATGACAAAGACAGGTCAAGTTATATTAAGGGTTTTAACCTAATTCTTTGTTTGTTAATTAAGTGTTGCATATGGAAACTGCTGAGAGTGGCCAAGGATAAATTCTCTTGTTGTGAGGATTACGAGGAAGTTGGAACAAGGCAGGCAGGCAGGCCGGCAAACTTTGAAAAATTGAAAGTTCAAATTCATGAAGTCCTAAGGTTTGGTTTGGGTAGATAAATATCTTCTTTTTAATATATATTTTTATAAGTATTTATATACGTGTTTTGCGGTTTCGAATGAGATTAAATTTATCAACGAACTTTCAATCAAGTGATGTATATGTTCTTTTGATAGAAGAGGTTTCAAGTTCGATTCTCCTCTCCTAACTAGAGAATCCATAATTTTCACCTAATTCCGGGCATGTATATGGTCATGTTACACTTTGCTCAGGCTTTAAAACGTGCCTAAAAATAAAAGCTAGCACTAGCAGATCTACAGCATATGGCCAAGAACTTGAAGCATAGTTGCAACGTCACTTGCCTCGTCAAATTTTACTTGAATAAATAATTAAAATTTGTTATTTTGTTTCGTTTCGTGTCGGATTAACGTAAAAATTTTACAGGCCCACTCCTGACTCTCCTCACGCAGTCCACGTCTTCTCTCCTCTCAGCCCCTCACAAACTCTTTCGTCGGCGGTTTCTGCTGCGACTTAGGAGCAGCTGCTCCTCACAGAACCCGACTACTGACCCCGTGTCCGCCTCTCATCGCCGCCGAAAGCAACCTCGACGCCGTTGCGGGCGGAGGAACGCCATCATACGAGCCACGGAACAAGCTGCTGCTGGTAGTTTTACTTTTCTGATTTGTACGAATTTGTTTGTTTGTTTGATGAGAAAGTGGCGGCTGTTGTGCAGTCGATGGCAAGCTGTTCAGGTCACTATCCCTGGACTCTCCTTTCTCTTCGATATACATGGTGGGAAATTTTACTGAACGTACATTTTCCATTCTTTCTTCCGTACTATAGGGTTGGTTCATCGTTCCAGTCATGCTAAACTACCGTTTGGAATGAGACAGTATAATGGGGCCAAAATCGATTACTGCAACTCCGTTTCAGTAACATCCAGAAGGGTGATTTTATCTTCTTTTCGGAATGTATGCTCTGTGTTCAATTATCTTGTGGATGCTCGCATATTGAGGATAGAGCTTTGTTATTGCAGATTGTTAGAGGAGGAAGAGGGATTCAATAGTTGCGTGCTCGTCGTGTTGGCACCATATGCGCTGCATCTGTGGGAAGGGATCATCGTCGATTGAGAATTGATGACGATTCACCTCAGGAGCCCTACTTTTTAAGTCTTGTCCAAGAAGCAGTGTGGTAATTCCCCTCTCAGACTCGGATCATAGATTTGTCAGTAGCCCCTGATAACTAGGAGCACAAATTGGTGGTCTTGCATAAGAAGTAGTATTATCTTATGTGATAAACAAAACGTTGCAATTATCATTAATTGGCCGGGGTTGAGATCGTTATTCGTTTTTCTGATTGAGCAGCCTAGTCAGCTGAAGTACATCGAATGTCCAGGCTTCCATAGCACGGTATGCGCAAAACAAAACTACACTCGGAAGATGTAGAATTGTGAATTCTACGTTGTGACTTTGCAATGTATTAAGTCAACCAGTGAACACTTGCTTGTCCATCTTTCATTGAGTTCAAAAGTGATTACAAATTTCTGGTATTGCAAATTTGAGGTTGTTTTATGATTTCATGCAGCTTAAGACTGCTACACTTACTCTTGTTCTTGTGGCGCTACTCATCGTGGCAATTTGATCAACGGACTCTGCCCTCAGCTATTTGTTGGCTTTGATTCTCAGGCGAACCCCCTACTCAAATAATATTACCAGAAGTAGGACCAAGCATCAATACCAGAATTATGACCGAGCTCATCTGTTGGAGACGCTACATTACACATTCCATTGGACCATTGCCCCTTTGGTATGTTTTTATCGAATCAACACACCAAATGATGCGAGTGTACCTTGTTATTTTAGCAGTTAGAGATATGTATCAAACAAGATAGACCTTCACTGTTGTTCTATGTATGCTTGCCGTCTAGTTGCAATGAAGAGTGGATCCGTATGGTCCCAAATGAATTGGTTTATTCAAAAAAAGTCTTGTTCTTTGGAAGATCTATCTCGTGTCTGGTACTGCACGGTTCCACCCTGCAATAACTCCGAATCATTCTCTTGAAACCCATCATCTTCATCATAAATGAAAACCCCGAACAAGCAATTTCAACCGGCCGATGACCCATTTGGTTTAATGGTTAATTTCTCTTTATTTTTTTATTTTTCTTCTATGGATCTACCATTCATCCTCGCAATTTATTTTCTTCTTTTTTGGTTTTGAATTGGAGCTTCCCTCCAGAGTTAGCTAGGTTTTTACTTGGGCGACAAGTATGGATGGATTTACATGTTCTCTACTTTCCAATGATTTACTTTCTGGGGTTAAAGTCACATATGGACAATGAACTATTCTTCCTCCTAAAAAGAAAGACCTTATGAATTCTCTATGAAAAAGAGCTTTTGGTAATCCATATTCATCTTAAAACTTTTTCTGGACTAAACATCGCCAACAACACTTTTGGTTAAAAGTGCTTTTAGTTTAGAAATAGCATTTCCAAACAGGTCCTTCCTCACAATGCTTTCATGAGCATTTAATTCGTAAGTTGAATTTCAATTACAAATTAGAGTGCTTTTGACCCAGATGTTATCAAGTTGTGAAATACATCTGTATCATAATTCCAAAAAGTGCTTTTATAACCCCTAAAGTCGCGAACATAGGTGTTTTTTACAAAAAGATTTTCAAACGAGTTCTAGTGTGCGCTTCACCAAAATTTGCATCACGGAAACCATAACCTAGACTCTTACCGTCGATACATTTTTCCTTGTACCATCCAAATACCTTGATGCTATTATAACACGTAAATTTAGAGGATGAAATGGAGGAAGATTACATGAACATGATCAATGTCAACAAGTAAACATCGCATGTTTTTTCTCCAAACAAAAAACACTCGATCAATTCGCAAGATAAACCGTTACAGAAAATTTCAGCATTCTCACGACTAGAGTATCACAGCTGCTTAACGCAGCAAGAATTAAGTGTGTTCCATCCTCAGATATAAAGGTTTACAGCTTTTTGAAAAATATAAGAAACAACGCAAAACTTTAATGGAAAATTCTAATAGCTAAATGTGAAAACCCCGAAATCTGCGGGAATCACCGACACAATCCCTAACCACCAGAATCGTCGAATAATGCAAAACTCCAAATCTAACATGAAAATTCTATTAATCCATGACATGAACGATATGCTTCTTGCCTCTCTTTTAAATACAAGACAAAAAGAACAAACACACCTTCAAAGCTTGGAAAGCTGCACCCCTGTACACCATACTCGTCCACAGCCTAAGCTGCTTCATTTATCAAGCCATGCGCTGCACGGACCAATTCCAAGCTAACTTCAAGCTTCATTTGCGTCAACAACAAAGCTTTCCCAAAAAATATGGGACCGAAAATTTGGACTTCGCCTGTAAAACTCATGACCACAATGCAATGGTGATGCACAATGTTTGGACGCAAATACAGAGCTCCGATAAGCACATGGAGGGGAGAACCCGCCGGTACAATACATCAGCTATGCGTACAATACTACACTTGGTATATTTTTGAAAGCTTTTCCTTCACTGGTGGTGCCAAGGCAGACATACATTGGTCCCACG
Source organism: Pyrus communis (assembly GCF_041283825.1). Classification (NCBI taxonomy): domain Eukaryota; kingdom Viridiplantae; phylum Streptophyta; class Magnoliopsida; order Rosales; family Rosaceae; genus Pyrus; species Pyrus communis. The sequence continues at coordinate 16,132,344 of NC_142569.1, forward strand.
CTCCTCCATTCGTAAGCATCTGCCGGATTATTTATTTGAAACAAGTGAATCAAAATATGTTGGGCTTATTCTGCACCATGTATCTCAGAAAGAAAATTTCATCCCCATACGAAACTTGAATATTTTGGGCAAGGTTTCATATTGTTTGTGTTTATCTCTCCGAAAAATAAATAAATAAAAAATTCAATTTCATAATCTAAAAAGCAACACTAACCTGCTTATAACCATGCAACACCTGGTGAACTTCATTATGAAGCTCTTCGCTCCGTATTTCCTATGGAACATAACAAATCACGACTTTGAGCTTGTACAAAAAGACGAACACTTGACTTGTACATCTAAGATGGGAATAGTAAGATTCTTACATGCCAACTTGCAATAGCATTGCACAGATAAATGAGTGAATTCAATGCTCCAGATGGATTGGTTCTAACCTGAAAAGTTAACAAAATCCAAGCTTAAGTGTAAATAGAAATTCATGTGGTACATATATGGAAAAGAAAAATTAGAAATGCAGATGCATACCAAAGCACAGAGACCTCGGAAGGCATCCTCCTTTTCTACATCATCACGTATCCTGTTACAAACACTTTTGCATCTCAGAAGCAGACCATTGTTATGACATAATACCTAAGCCCCTGCCAGACTTTTAAAGCAAAGTGGACAATATACTTTCTCAAGCATTCATCTTCTCTCTTAACTTCAGTATGAGAAAGTATATTGTCCATTGCCCAATCGTCAAATTGGACAATGTCCATTGCTTATAATAATCTATATTACGACTACTGATGCTTCTGCTGCAACTAGTCTGCTGTTATTAATATGCCATACGTAGATATATAGAACTTACATTGACAAAGCAATGCACCATCGTTGCATGAAATGCTCCATATGGGGAGCCACAAGCTCTGGACAGACCCACGCAAGCCTCCCAAGGGTGATAGCACTGTTTTCAATTAGTGACTTGTTCAGCTCCTGCTCAGCATCAATAGATTCAATTATAAGATGACACATCCTCCATGGTAGACTGGTAGTACTTATTGCAATTATAATGGAAAAGGAGTCACCTCTGCATGTTGAAGGATTTGAACTAAGCAAGAGATAACTGTCAGAACAATTGGAGAAATTTCTTGACGAACCTGAAATTCAAATTTACTTTCATGATAACATAATCAAGCAATTATAGTTAAACAATTAGGTAATGAACTAAGTAACAAGGAAGAAACATAAGAAGCCGACCGGATGACACGAACAGACACATGCATATGTGCGACTGCGTGTTGATAACAAAAGCTTCTTAGAACTTCAAAAATGTGTGTACAAAATCAGCTTGCTTATATTTAGAAAAGAACAGAGAATTGATAAAATCCCCACCATCTAGCATTACACCTAGAAAAATAAAGGACCATCGTGTGTTAATACACACAGCACTACTTACGTAGAACCATCTCTGCTTGCCTAAAATAGATATATACACAAAGCTGAAGAAATTTGTGCCTATTTACCAAAGCATGGGAATATGATGGCAGAAGCCATGACCTCCCACAGATGAGATTATGCACTTACAATGATCATCTAAAAAGAGTGCAATCAACCACAAATTTCAAGTCATTAATTTGCAAAAAATCTCAGCTGAAGCTTTACGATCTAAATCTAATGTCTACCCAACATCATGGCATGACTTTACAACCAGACTTTAATTGGTATTAGGAATGCTGCAGCATGAATGGGAATGTTTACCTTAACTGCTAATTCTCCAATGGCCCAACATGCATTGTTTGCAACTGAAACAGTTTCTTGCAGCTTAGGAGTATTCTGTACCACAATATATCAATTAATCATGAGTCATGACTGCCATAAGCAATAGTAACAAGTATCGGATAATTTTTCCATACCAGTTGCTTGGCTGCGATATCAAGAAATTCTGGCAAACGAGGTTGCAAGTGAACTGGGCATACCTACTCAAATCATGTAGACACGATGGTTAGGCATTGAAAAATACATTCACAGATAAATAAACAGCTTTAGTATCTTCCACTACATTAGCCTTGCAGCTTTGTTCTATCTAGTAGTTTCCTCCTCGGGAATTTACGAGACCTACGTTCTCAAATTATGCACACGGATGGGGCAGGAACCCAACCTGAAGGCTTTATATCATTAGTTAGATATATTCTCACTTACTCTTGCAAGATCCCCAAGTAGTGCAAATCCACTCTGCCGGACATCCGAAGCATCATCCGTGCAACATTGCAAAAGCAGGTCCCTCAAATTGCTTTGTGAAACCTTGGAGCAGCGCAAATAAGAAAACATGAAAAACCATTTCTATGTGCAAGCTATATGGTAGTTGAACAATGGAACAGGCTAAGGCATTAAAAGGGGCAGTAACATGGACAATAGAATAAGTGTGGATTCAATGTAATTTTCAAAGGAGAGGCTGCATTAGTTTTGAAACACTATAGAGAGGCCCATGCACAAACCCTGGAAACGCATTAGGCCAATTCCCTTCTAGGAACCGAATATATAAATTCTGAAAAGAAGTAATTAAGGCAGAGAACCTTTATAATGACGTAAATACCCATTATCCCATATTTATTCTTGATAAATAAACAATGAGAAAGAAGAATACCAAACTCTCTATCCCACTGCCAAGACCTTCTGCAAGTCCAGAGAGCAGATCAAGAGAACAAACAATAAATTCTTTATCATACGGGACCCCGGAAGGTACAGGATTGATCTGCAAAAGAAGTCCAAAACATTTTCTCATACGAACTTGCAAGTTGAACCACCAATGTACATATTTTTCATAAATCAAGCATTCGTGTGGAAATATATTAAAGGCACCCAGAGGAGGGACTACATACAAACTTCAACTAGTGAGACATTTACAAAGATCAAAGATATCTTTCTAAGGACCTTGTGTAGCAAGTGTTTTGAGTTAGTGTAATTTGATACTTGCTAGGGTTTGATAAAGGTTTTGCTTCGAACCTATCCTTCTCATTTTTAAAAGTTTATGTTTCCTACCACCACCTAAAGGAAAAAAAAATGAAAAACCACTCATAATCATAATAGAGATACTCCAAATTCCAAAGGCGGATACAGAATGTAGTGAGACTTAAGAAAATTTGGGGTTTGCACAGTTTCCAGATTGATTGATACTTCTCTGAATACTCAAATAACGTTATGAATTGCAAGATAAATATTATGCCTTTTAGTGGTCACATATGCATGACAAGCTATTTAGGAGTCAACATATACAAATTTCTCCAATTTCAAGAGATACAAATTAAGCTACGACTTGAAAGCAAGAACGCTATTACTCCCACCTTTGAACACTGTAAGAGGCAGTCTAGATATATATATATATATATATATATATATATATTATAAAACAAATAACTATGGTCTGTATAATGTAACCATACAATTTATGAGACATTCCTCCTAGCCATCTCTCTCAAACTAAGAAAGGAACCCATTAAGATGGATATTTGACACCACTACGGTGGCCTAGAAGTCACTTTTAGAAAGCACATGGTAGAAGTCAATAGATATAACGTCAACCTAGTATAAGAAACAGAAGTTATCTACATAAGAACCAGATATTTAAATATAGTGAAGGGGTCCATACTTATCACAAATAATTCACGTATAACCAAAAAATCAGGAATGAACCTTTGCCTGAACCTTTGCGAGTTGTTGGGACTCGATGATGCTTATGCATCTCTGAAATACAGGTTCAGCAAACTGAGAGAACCCAGCACCCAATGCCTGTAAATAAGTTAACAAATCAAGCTTTGTACCCACTAGATGTAACACATAAATGTTAATTTTTGAAATTAATGTTACTTCAGGCTGTTAGCTCATGGAGTACTCATTATTAAAATGAGAAAGATTTATACCTATGGACATATGTCCAAGGACAGGAGTAAAAATGAATATGGTGGCAGCAGTGTAGCATAATTCACAAATCTTTGTCAAATTATACATCACAGGTACAGAAGACAATAACAAGAGTAACAATCAAATGCACTTCAGTTACTTCCAGGCAGATAATGTTACTAGAACCAAGAGATTTGATCTTTTTTTCAGCCCAAGGGCGAAAAAGTTATTATTCATGGCACTGACATTTTAAACAAGTCGTCCCTAATAATATTTTATATCCAAACTTCTTGATTCCATCTACTAACCACTGATAAAGAGTAATACAAAATACTTTCCTTTCGCTGTGCCTTGAAAATATACACATGTAGTGGGTTAAAAAAGCAATCAATTAAAAGACAACTAAAGAAACAGCGATAAGTACCTGTGATATAGAAGTAAAGCACTCTAGCAATGGAAACAGATCTTTATCTGAATTTGAAAGTTGTTGCCACTTTGCAATTAATGGTGGCATCAGAATTTCAAGATAAGTGGGCTGCAAAGCAATACTACAGTCAATTGGCACAATGTTTCACCACAATCACTTGCATTTGATAAACTTAATAACTCATCATTCAAAATACCTGATTCAACTCTCCCCCGACAGCATCTGCTAGAGTTCCAATAGCATCGTATACAATTCTGAGGTTCCTCCTCTGAATAACAATAATCAAATGTTATATATAATCAACTAAAGAATGGGAAAAATCAGTGTTTTATCTCTTCATGGTCAAATTGTAGAAACTCTGGTAAATGTCTGGAAGAAACCTGATATTTCCCAAAAGCACACATAAGGTGTTGTAAAATCATTTCCAAGCGTGGTGCCAACTCTTCTGCTGCCTCCTGCATGTTAAATAATCATTACTTAAAACCAGAAAAGTAATAGCTAAACAACGTTATTGAACGAACTGGACCACATCCATACCTCTTCTAGTGTTGCAAAAGCAGAGCAAGCAGCTTCTTGCACCCGCTTGTTATTATCTAATATTCTTCTTAATAGACCCACAAGAACCTTGTCAAATTGCTCATAACCTTTTTGATGTCCGGCACCCTGAGACAGAAAAAAAAAAAGGGTAAATGTCAAAGTGCAAGAACAATATTTACAATTAAGCAAAAAACTATAAGATTCATAAATATATATATACACACACACAGATAAAGAGATAATTTCAAACATAAAATTTCAACCATGAATTAGAGGAATAAATTGCAATGCATGAAAACCTGCAAAAGAAGTGCTTTTTCACATCACTAGAAATAGCAAAACTGAGAGAAATACCAGAACAAGAAAGTTAAAACATCATTTACATACCTGAACAATGAACTTGCTGAAACGAGAAAGTGTCCAACAAGAAATACTCCTTATAAGTGGAAACTTATCGTCCAAAAGGGGGATTAAAAATGCAATAATCTGCAGGAAATCAATTTGTATTTGAGCAGTTCAGTAATCAAGAACGCATACACAAAGAACAATCTAATAGGACATAAAGCTTTAGTTTTCATCTTATTTGGGTAAATATGCAGGTTGTATATTTGCTGAAATGTTTTCTCACTCACACTAGACAGTTTTCAAATTATCAATCTGGGCAATTGATAGGGTAGATTCTTATTTAAAAGTGTAGTCCAAATTCAGTGCAGCAATCTAGAATGCAAAATAGCAGGCATATCTAGAAAGAGAACATTGATCTCCATAGATAATAAATAAAGATGACTACTCTTTTAAAATTTCAAAATCCTTTAAGCATGGAAAATGGATAAACAGGTGTGACTCGAAACTAATCTTCTCAAAGAAAGTGGTAGAAGGAAGCCAATGGAGAGCAAGCACACAAATGAAGAAAATCTCAAAAAAAAAACAAAAACCCCAAAAGAATAAGGAAAACTGGTCCAAAGCATCATTCTGTAAGTAACTAACAAGTCATAGCATCTGCTTCAACACTTTAAACAAAACTCTTGTTTCTATTAAGGTGTATTTTATAAGTGAATTTTCATGCTGATTGAAGCTTATGATAATAAACATTTCTTTTTGTTCTAAACATAGAAAAAAATCGGGCCATAAAGTATTACCTCATTCAAATGAGGATAAAGACCACTAATGCAACCTTCAGCTATGGCACCTAGAGACAAAACAGCAGCTTCCCTTCCTTTCCAGGTTTCATCATCACTGGTGGCCAACTTGGCCTGCAAATGTTTGAGATGTTAAAACATGTATTTAAACAGGAGTACTCATTAGAAAAGTGAAAACAATTTTAGCTACCCCTTATTGAATAACTTACAAGGCAATGGATCTTACTATTAGTATTGACCTTTTTAAAATGGTATGATTCTACTAACTAATTCTGCTTCCTTCATTTCCATTTGAAGAAAAGCAGGACCAGATAGCCCTATTTTATACACGTCTATTTTCCAATATTATAACTAATTGGCAAGGTCAACCCCTAAGGCAAATAGACAAGCTGTACAAGTACAATTCATTCTTGTTGCAAGTTGGCAATTCTATTCGAATATCTACTTAATCATCACCTGCCAAATACAGCACACAAGTCCTGCCAGTGCATTTCACATTTAGAAACTTGGAGCATGCTGTTCACATTACTTCTCAAAGAAAGAACAGAGAAAAATAAACATGAATATGCATATATGACATAAGAAAACCAAAAGATTACTGGAACCTGCATTTTTTGGAGGGGAACTGAGTAACTTCCCAATTTAAAGATTTGTGTAATCCTCTAATGAAGAGAACCATCCAAATTATTTTCTAAATCATCTTCTTTAAGAAAAAAAAGGGAAGGTTGAGAAAAATAAAATCATTTTTATACCAATAAAAGAATAAAATCTTCACAAACAATTCTTTTACTTTAACGCCAAACAAATCTCTAACCTGAACAAACGGCATCAACGTTGGGAGAATCTCATCGCCAAACACATTTGACAGGATATCGAGAGCTGCTGCACTGCATTTGCGTAAATTCCATATACCAACAATATCATCATCCTGTCATTTAAGGATATAATAATCATTACCCTCATACCTAAACCCAACATAAAGTAGAAAATTTTGAGTCATATTTAATTGAGTCCAAGTAATCCAACAAATAATTTAAATAAGAAACAGCAAATAATGGTGTAGCAAATTACATCATCTTCCACGTTATCAGATCCATGAAGCCGTGATGAATGAAACCGAGGTTTGATATCCTGCAGTGCACATATCAGCTCCATAAATCAAGAGTACAAATTAAGATACCAAAACAATCATAAAACAACCAAAAAATGTCTGTATGAACCTGATCACGGTCTGGGACAGATCCATCCTCCTGCAATAATGAAGTGTTGCCAAATAAATATCAAACTACAACAAATGGCAGTTCAAAATCACCCAAAAACATAAATAAACCTAGAACTAACCTCAGCATCAGCAAGGGACTCATCGTCATCAGAATAAACCATGTTTGATAACAAAATCTGCAGAAGTTGTACCAGGTGTGTTAAAAAAGCATTCCAAAGACTCCATAGTAAGTATGGTTTATCACAACTTGATAAGGTTCAACAAAAAGTTGGCTATACCGGAATTAGGGGTGGCAAAAACTCTATTAAGTTCTCAGGCGGTAACTGAGCTTCACAATATGCAGACCTGTGTCAAACCACTGAATGTCAAATGAAAATAATACACAATTGGGAGATGATGAATGAAGCCGTGATGAGTACATATCAACCACAAGAAGAGATCCTTCAAGTAATAATAACAATATATAAGCATGAAAAGTATCTCCAGGTTTTACAATAAACAAGAAATGGATACAGCTATTGGATTCAACATTTTGATAGTTGTGGAAAAGTAAGCCACAAGGTAGTCATAGCATGCTCTTCCATCATCACTCATTGAATTTCATCTCTGATCTGAAATGTGGTATTTTTACAAATATCACACATATCCATCACTCTTCTTCCTAGTAAAAAAACCTACCTCCTTAGCTCACCAACCACAATAGACCACCACATTCGATTCTCCACCACCCATACCATTTATCACCACTACCTCAGGCTAGTGTTGATATTAAGTATTAACAATTAGACAAGTTACGCGGAAGAAGCTTAATTAGAGGGAGTACAGAGGCATATAACTTGGTGTGTGAATCGATACTAAGTTGTGATGCTTGAAACCTAGTGTATATTGGTAATGACATCAATGTTATGCAAATGATACAATATTGTCAATTCTAATAGTAACTCTCATGTCTCTGTAGCAGAATTATTAGAGACACCAAAAGGCTTTGACACATACATTAAGACTAAATATAAAGCAGAATTATTAGTGACATGAAAAGGCTTGCAGACTTACATCAAGACTACATAAAAATCTAATGAACTGAGCATAGCAATTAAACCAAATTTATTCACTTAATTTCAGAAATGTACCCAATGAATCATAGGCTAATGCTGAAAATGTTCAATTAGGAGAAAGTACCAAAATTCACAGGCTTCAAGAGCCACTTCTTCCTCAGTGTCCTTGTTGACTTGCAACATGTATTCAATTACATTCCTCAAATGTGGCTGCAGTACCAGGTAAGAGTCACTTCAAAGTATGACAAGGACAGTGGATGACAATAAGAAAACAATGATCAGAGAAATATGAAAAGATCAAAAGTACGATTATGTGTGTGTGCACGTGCATCTATGCATGTGTATCATATACAACAATGTATTAAAAGCGTGAGGCGTGGGTGAGGCATCCGAGGGATAGCCCGGCCTAGGCGTGAGGCGAAGCCTCATGGACCTAAATTTTTTAATATATACACTGAGCGTACACATATATTATATTAAAAAAAATTATTAATCAATAATCACCTTGAGCACACACATATATTATAAATATATATACACACACATATATATACATATATTATATTATATATATATAATAGAGGATGAAATGCACATTGAGCACACATATAACAATGCACGCAGATAGCACACACATCCATTATATAAAAATAAATAAAAATCAGAAGAAAAAAAAGGTAGAGAGACGATAGTGAAAGGAAGAGGTATGAGGCAGTTAAAACCTACACAAAATTTGGGTTTGGGAGTATAAAAATAAAAAATAAAAAAGCCCCTTAGGCGCGCCTAGGCGGCTCCTGCAACGCCTTCCGCCCACTCCCTCAAAACAAAGGCGGCAACCCTCACGCCCAACCTCAGAGGACGACTAGGCGCACCTTGAGGCAAGTCTTTTAAAACATTGAAATACACACACATATATACATGCAAGTGTGTGTATGATGCGTTTGTCTGCATATATATGCACGCTACACATATATATGTATATAATTATGTACCGACCCAAAAGATAGCTTATATAAGTATTAATTAAGATGCCTGATAGAATGTGCATATAGGATTAATTCAATTTTGTTCTATACCATGTTAGACACAACATATGCATGTAGCACATAGACATAATTGAAATGACACAAACCAGGGGAAAACTATAATGACAGAGCAATATGTCACCTCCAAGAATGCCGGACGGACTTCAATTAGTTGGACAAATGCGGCACTAACCTGTTGAACAGAGAAAACAAAAAGCAGATGAGAACAAAGACAAACTATGAAAGCAACATTGTATATCCATTATAGGAGCGTTCTTTGATTGTAAGACTGAATAGCAAGCAATTAAATCGTAAATGGAAGTTAACTGTGAAGGGAAATCTTTTTATTTGAAATGTGGAACCACTAATTCAACTTCCATGCAATACCTTTAGCTTCAGAATCAACCTAGATAAGATAAATCAGTGCTTATGTACTCACCAATTTCCTCACTTCTGAAGACGGGTCATTAGCAAGGATAAACAAACCTTGAAGATATTGATCCATAGATGCATGCAACGCCTGAAATAGAATAGATACATAATTGCTCCCACCACCAATCATCAGAAAAAGGTTGAAAAGGTACCTAAAGGTTTGAGATATACTTACAGCTGGCATCAACATAATATATTGATTTACAGAACCCAAGGAAAGCTTTCTAAGTGATGCATGTGGCGATTGGAAAAACTGTGTAAAGGGAAGCCAGGTTCAGCCAACCAGGCCAAAAAGAAAAAAGATCATCAGTAAAAGTTCATAATATCAGTGCATAGAGAAAGGGGGAGGGAGAGGGTCTAACACAATACAGCACTCTTATTTTTACCTTAAGTAATCTTGGAAAGAAAACGTTGATGGGACGTTCAGGCAATCCAGGTACATCTGAATCAAGCAGTTGAGGTATATCCTCACAAATCTGTGATACATCACAACATCGATGTCGTAAAAATTAATAAGTTCTGATTGTGCCATTAGTATTAAGAGCTACGGTTAGGAACTACTATAGTTGTCACAATGTCTGTTCTTGTTAGGTGCTATCATAAGGTGATACCAAAATAACATAAATGGTCCCTATGAACGCCTTCACTGAATTTAATTTGGTAAGGGGTGAAGATAAAAAAACAGAGGGTTTGATGCACACAAAAAAGCTCGAACACAGAGTCTTTTCAAAACAACTGACAATAAGAAAGGATACTCTCTCATACCGCAAACAAATAGCCCTTTGTAGACTAAGAGCCGGATCCCATTGAAATCTATTCTCCCAGTGTGCAGTGGTTCAAGATAACAAAACCTTTTTATAGGGAAAATATTATAGCATTATAGCATTTAAATGACGGTCTGACTTTGTTTAAGTTAAATCACTTCTTGCAAGAAAGGCCAATTGAAAAACAAAAAGCTGTACTGTTGTTTCAGCTGGCAGAATTTTTTTCATCAAAACAGACAGCTACAAATGTATCAAGATATAAGCAACTCGCTGGAAAACATTTGATTATCCTTCACCCAATATTCTTAACCGATCATGAACTCATAGGCAGAGTTGATCACAGCAGAATAAAGAGAAAGGAACACAAATGTATCTCCAAAACAAGGGAACTTTGGGGAAATATGCATGGGAAATGAATATAATCATTGTGTTTACCTTGGATAATGCGTCCATAGCACCTTCCATGTGATTTAGGTCATTACTGTCTAAACAATTTACAAGAGCTTGCAATAGTTCAGGCCACCCCAAAATTCCCTCTAGCTGAACAACAACGGTTACAATGGTCCCAACTGTAGATCTGACGTGTCTGTCTGCTGCTCCTAAGCAAGGCAACAATTCCGATTTTATATATTGCTGGTATGCAGGAGCCATGGAAGTATAAGCATTTTTAAGATTATTCTTCAAAAGCAATCCCGCTGCCTGTCGAACCTCCACCGATTTACCCTATCCACAATTTACCCAAATTCAAAGTTCCATCAGCACATAGAAACTGAAAGTGTCATGCTATGTTAACCAACAACCACAAACACGAAATCACATTTTCTTCAAAACACATGTTAGCACGCATCAGGATTGTAAACTATCCAACTATTTAATCACAGCAAACAGTTTTTACATTAAAAAGGATTTGTGGACAAACATTCTTTAGTTTCCAAGGCTTTTCCGGTTTCACCAGCTGAAAACCACTCTCAAAATCAAGAGAACCGAAACCAAATACAATCAGAACAATCCAAATTGCGAAGCAAACATTCTAACCCCTACTGCTTCAGCACTCATATCTTCCATCAGACCCAAACTCACAATTCCCCCATTCACTCGAAAAACGACTATCGATTTCTAAGTATGCAATCCAATCAGACCAACATCCGTCCAAATCAAATAAAAAAATAAAATTGAAAAACAAAAACACAAACCCTACTGACTCAAATTGGAAATGAATACACAATTGGGGGGAAGTGGAGGGAGGAGGAGCATACCTCGGCACGTGCAAGAATGAACGCAAGGTAGTTGTTGAAATCGGGGAACTGAGAGTAGTGCTGGAGCTGCTGCCAAATCTGAGACTTGTCAGCGGAGGAAGCCGAATGCGAAATCTGCTGCTCCAGCAGCCCGCAGATCGCCGCGAACCCTTCTTCCTTGGGCTGCCACGGGCCGGTTGCCGCCATTGAAATGGAGACAGAAGGTTTTCGTTTTCTGCAAGCTGGATGTTGGAAGCGCACGCAGGCTTTGGGGGTTTTGAGCAGAGAGAAGACGAAAAGGGGATTTTAGGACAGCTTCGAGGGGTTTTGGTGGGCGGCGACGAGGCAAAGGTTATTGATCTCTGTTTAAACAATAATACACGAAATTATCATATAATTATATTAATTATATAATCACTCTTTTGAGTTCCTTTTTGCTGTTTTTCTTATGAACAAAAGTTCTCATTTTTTGCTTATTTAATATTCTTTGTTATTTTTTAGTTATTAATTTGACGGTTAAAAATAAAGAGGATTATATGAATGTTAAAAATAATGTGTGAAATTAACTTTTGGTTACTCATTTCGTCTGGAGTTCAAACTCTACTCTTTTTCTCAGTATAAATTAGTGTACGATATAACTTTAATAAAAAATAATATGAACATTACTCAGTTGAGAGTCATGAGACATAAAAAAATAATCGTTGTATTTGATTTTTTGTTTTCTTTTGTAGAAATTTTAAAGCGCCTAGCAAACAGTCTACAAACAATCAAATTTTGGTGCAATTTTTCACTTTGAATTACTCGTGTCGCCCATGCATCCGAAATTCCTTGTTAAAATCAGCTCTTCTTTGTTTATTAGAATTTAATGTAAATTATTTTATCATTTGTAAAAATAAAAAAATAGTAGAGTCGTCAAACATTTTCGCTTGAAAAGCTGATTCACTTCCATGACAACATGCTTGAAAGAAATTGCTTAAAAAGAGTCATGAGAGACACGATGTATAAAAAGCGAAACATTCTATCACAATGGTAGGCATTAAACCAAGTCCACTTTGCCCCAAAACTACCTGTGGTCTTCCCATAAGCACAATCAATGATTCCATTGTTAAATAGATAAATATACATAAAAGTGAGCAAAGGGTAAGTACTTCAAGCGGTCAAGAGCGCTAACTCTCGCATTAGCATTTTTAAGTTCGATTTATCTTCCCCAATATCATTATCATTTTGAGAAACACATAAGAAATTTGAAAGTCCAATTCTTTTTCTTTGAAAAGGGTCAGAATTTTCAGAATCATGTTTTTCCAAATATCATACTTCTCTAACGAAAATGCAATGGTACGATTTTTTTTTTTTTTTTTTTTTTTTTAACTCAGCGTTAGTAGGTTAAATTATTAATTGTTAGTATTTTAAATGTAATAATACAACTTTTTCATTTTGCAACAATTACGAACGAATAAAATTCCAATTTTTTGTGAAGCTGTTAAACCTAAAGAGAGCTGACTCTACATAGTTACAAGCCAAGCACCAACTCTCAGACACCTGTCCTCAATCATCAGGACACAACCACGAGTTTACTTCTTCATTAGGAAAGCAACTTATACATGATATTTTGAATTAATAGGAGAGCGACTTGCATGGAAAGATTACCACCACGTAACATTCGAATTTAAAATGCAACATAATGTGATGAAAAACCGACACATGATATTGTATCATAAGATCCGGCCGCCAGAATGGCAATGATTTTTCCCAACAAAATATAAAACATTCAAATCTGCTTAATGAACAAGGAATATATAGAAGCAGAGGATTAACAGTGAAAAGCACTACCTGCTGATCATTTGGTCTAACGACACTTAATCTTCACTTTATTTGAGGATGTTCTGAATTCCCTATTTGTAAGTTTTCACAAATAGATTTTGGTTAAGAGATACAGGTCCAAACAACCGTTTTCAAAGGCCTTGAGCAACCTTGGCTCCAACCACAGGGGAAATGATAAGCTTTCCCTTTGCTCCATTCGCGAGACGAGAACCTTATAGTGCTTTTGGGATAACGAATACTATTTGTCCTTCTGCCCAGCCTACATTAGACAAACCAGACAAAGACTCAGAACTGAAGTAAGTGCAGATCAAGATTTAATAAAATATAAAACTGCTGTCAGAGAATTGAGCATCTGCAACTGTATTGTCCTTTTAACACTACAACTACAAGCAGGTATAATAGCCCATGAATGATCCAGTTAATTAACATATATTCGGCTTCAAATTGATAAGATGCAAAAATTGTATGACAGAAACATCTAATTACAAAAATACAACAGCAGCGACGGTACAATCAAAAGTAAGAGAGGTAACTTCTCTTTTCGATAAGGAAAGAAAAGAGGCCACATTGAACATGGCAAGTAAAATTTTATTATGTCTCGTCCTGATAATTCCAATCTTTAGATTAGGTATAAAGAAAAGTTGATCCAAGTCAAACCTTTTTGAGTTTCTCCAAAACAGAATCTTCAAATGATTGATATCCAGCCCCAACCAAATTATTAAGTCGATCTGGCTCCTCAGGCCTCTGAACCGGTGGAGCATCAGTCACTGAAACTGGTTTAAGAGGTATAACCAGCAATGGATTAGAAAGATCACCTAACAGAGTTCCTGTTGCAGCAACCTACAAATAGTACACATCATAAGTAATTAGCACATTAAGAAAATAGACGTTCAAATTATAAAGAGCAAATCTAAAAATCATAGCACACTCACAGCTGCATCTTTAGTCGCCATCACAACAAGAGCCGAACCTCTCTTCTTCTTGCCCCTGATGACAATATCTTCAACCTCGCCGAACTCCGAGAAAAAACCTCTCAACCTCTCTGCCGTATAACCTTCACCAACATTTTCCCATGAAACTTTAAGCATCTTCTCCTCATCCAACCCCATCTTCGCACCACCCGCATTTTCCTTGCCAACTCCACCAGTCTCTCTCTTAGGAGCAGCAGCAGTTGCCGCCCCTTTCTTCGCATGCTTTTTGCGTATTCTCTCAATCTCTTCTTTAAGCTTCCTAGCGATTCTCTCCTCTTCTGCTCTATCTCTGGCAGCCGCATCCGGAGCAAAGGCAGATCGTTCTCTTGCTTCAAGATCAGAGACCATCCTTTGTCGCTTGGCATCGCGCTCCAAATGGCGGCGCTGCTGGTCCCTCTTAACTCTGAGTAAATCATCAAACAATTTCCTGGCCTTCTCATCCTTGAGTATCTCATAGGATGACATGAGACTCTGGAAGTTGGCCGGGGCATCGGGATCATCGGGCCTCTTGTCTGGGTGCAACACCAAAGCCTTCGCTCTATATGCCTTTTTAATATCATTCTCTGTAAGCTTGGCGCCTTCCTCGCCGGAAGGTAAGCCGAGAACCTTATAGTGATCAACCTCGACATCCATATCTAAACCCTAAAATCACAATACACTGTTAGGGTAAGAAATGATTGCAATCAGTAAATTTGTCTAATAATTCTTTATATATATATATATATATATATTTTCACTAAACCCTATTTTATATATATAATAGAACTAGAGAACGGTTTCCAGCAGGAGGCGACTGGATCCAAAATGGAGGTCAAAACAAGTAAAATCGAAGGCATGAAAACCACAGAAATGTACAGAAATATTCAGAAGCAGAAATTTCTTTCAAACACTTTGTTCAGAAGTTTACCTTTACCGAATGCGTTTCGAATTGGAAATCGGCAGCGCTCTCCTCCGGCCTCTTCCTTCAATTTTCGAAATCCCCAATTTTACTTTCAGCTGGGAAATCCAAACCCTAATCTGCCTTTTCCCTCCCAATTCAATTGCGCGTGTCGCGTGTGTCCAATGAACGAGCAAGTTCTTGCGTTTAATCTGAACCACCCATCAAGAGTGTAAGGCCGGGCCAGTTTGGTGGGCCGGTTGGACAGGACATGACGGAATGAACTTGGGCTTTGAATAACGTAATGAACCGGAACGACAGAGCCGAACGAAACCAAAATTTTCGATTTTGGATTTGATTGGTTCGGTTCTTGGTTTGTCGCTCAAATTTTGAAAAACCACCTGAGCGTCGTCCCCTGACTTGACCTGAGCTGCTCACCCTCTCGCGTTAACGAAGAATGTCGAACCCTCTTCCGATTCTGTTCTGCTGACCGCTCTTCTGCCGCCACGATCCTGCTCCTCCAGGTACGCACGCATCCATGGTTTCTCCGATCACAGCCGTCAATAATTTCTCAGCACCCAATTAAACTGATCCAGTTTCAAAAAGATCAGACATTTCGCTGTATACGGTTGTAAATTTCCTTTTTTTCATTCTTGCCTAGGTTGGTTTTTGTAACGAATGATATCAGAAAAGATTATGATGATGTCATTTATTATTAAATGATTGTTTAACCCACATCATGGCATTGTGATGCACTGAAGTTGTGAAGATCTCGGCATCTTGTAGCGGTCAGTTTTGATACCTTTAGACTCTTATCAATCAGCAATTCTATGTTCAGACGTTAAAGCATTATTGGGTTGCTTTCTTTGTGGTGGTGTCATGGGCTGTCAACTTCACAGTTTTAAATGCCAGTGCTGGTGGATGCTGATCCGCGCTTTAGGTAATTGTTTTATCCATTTTTAGATATTCTTTTATTGTTCATGTTGAGTTATGCAACTTGTATGTTTTTTGAGGGTTTTCGCATTTGTTTAAAGTTTAAAAACTGTATCTTGTCACCTCTTCTTGTTCATCAGTTAGAACACAATGTAGCCTACTAAATTATTCTAGCATGCACAATTTATCTTCCAAATGACTGAAATTTCAGCTGAATCCTGAATGGCTGGATTGTTTGTCTTCATTGGAAGTTCTATTGGAAAGGGCCAGTTTTCGTCCACACCGTTCCAGGGTGTGAGCACTTATTTGTGTTCGCAATTCCTATATGGTGATTCACTAATCAGTAATTTAGTGGATGAATTAATACATAACATCCCTTGAATTAAATAGCTTCCATAAAACTAATTTACCAATCTTTATTACACAGTTGGAATTATTTTTGGTAAGTACCTTACTAGAAATTAATTTGTAATAATTGGATTATTCCCAAGTTGTACAAGTTCCTTGAGTATTAATTCTTTGGCGGAATCAACATTTTGTTATTTTGCCTTCACTTGTAACTTGTCATGTAGATTTCACATTGCGAATTTGGAACTTGATTTATGATTAATTGCAATTTTAGGGCTTGTCTAAAAGAATGTGGAGAAACCGGATGTGTAGCACAGAGATGCTTTCCGCATTGCAATTTCTCTTCCTATGGGGCCTCTGTTGACAGTCCATGGTACATGCAAGAACCTCTTTATCAGCAGTGGAAACAATGGGATTGCCAAACTGATTGCCGTTACTATTGTATGGTTGACAGAGAGAAAGAAAGAGAAGCAGCTGGGAACGGTCCAGTCAAATATCATGGTAAATGGCCCTTCAAGCGCGTTTACGGGATCCAGGTTTGCCTTTTTTGGACTACCTGCCTTGACAACATTTTCTTTTACAATATATTCTAAAGGTATGTATCATAGTTCTGTGGTTGGTGCTACTTGACACGTTATCCTTTTTAGGAGCCTGCTTCGTAGCTTTCTCTGTGCTCAACCTTGCAATGCATTTTCATGGTTGGACATCCTTTTTCATCCTTCTATACAACACGTTGCCTTTGAGACGGGATAAGAAGACATACTATTATTATGCTAGTTTATGGCACATCTATGCTCTCTTATCATTAACCTCCTGGTTCGCGAGTGCTGTTTTCCATAGCAAAAGGTTTTTATTCTGATTACAGTACGTGGGAAATGGGGGAGTTTGGTCGCTTAGCGCATTTCTTGATCATTAATGTGTCTAATGAACTACGGGGCCGTGGATTTGACAGAGAAATTAGACTACTCATGTGCAGTGGCAATACTTGGGTACTCGCTTATTCTGTCCATACGAAGAAGTTTTGATGTGAAAGATGACGCTGTTAGATTGATGGTTGCTGCTCCACTGCTTGCATTCGTAACCACCCACATATTGTATCTCAACTTCTATAAACTGGATTACGGTATGGCACTGTACTAAATTTTTTCATTAACGTATAGTTGGAGAGAGGGAGAGAGAATGTTGATCAATTGCACCTCCTTTAATCTTCAAATAATTTTGGTAACATGTAGTTTCTTGACGTGCATGGCAATATCACGTGGAATGATCTGACCTAACTAATCAAAACACTTTGCAGGGTGGAACATGCAGGTTTGTGTTGTCATGGCGGTGGTTCAACTTCTTCTTTGGGCAATTTGGGCTGGCGTCACTCGCCATCCATCACGTCGGAAGCTGTGGGTGGGTAGCAGTGGGGGGAGGCCTTGCAATGCTCCTAGAAATCTACTACTTCCCTCCATATTACGGATTCTTGGATGCTCATGCTGCCTGGCATGCCACCACGATTCCCCTAACTTATATTTGGTGGAGTTTTATCCGAGACGATGGTGAGTTCCTGGCTTGTAATCAAGTAAAGCGGTCGCGAAACTCGAACCTTGCAAAGAAGGCAAAGTAGAGCATGTGGTGCTTGAGCACGTAGCCCTTGTCTCCATTAACTTACTGGAAATTGCAGTTTGCCCCCTTTTCTTCACTCTGTATTGCAGTTTTCCCCTTTTTCTTCACTCTGTATTGCGTCGAGATAAGTTTTAATTTTGATTTTTATCATTTTATGATAATTAAGGACTCATTTGGAAATGCTTTGAGAATGACTGAAAGTGCTTTGAGAATGACTGAAAGTGCTTTTCGAAAAAATGTTGTTGAGTTTTAAAAGCACTAGCTTCTTCCAAAGGGCACTTAAAATATTTTTCCAGGATTTTCTTGTGTTTTTACTATGGATTGGTTCCAAAAATATTTTAACCAAAAGCACTTTCAGTCATTTTAATAGCATTTTCCAAACGAGCCCTAAAAGAGTAGTTAGTTTTGGCTTTTTTCCTCCATTTTAAACTTATTTCACTAAAGTTCACCCAGTTAGAACAAATTTCTCCATCAAAACTTCCTTTCTCAACATCCCTCCGCTGCCGCCATCGCTAAGATCCGCCCACTAACAAGGAAACCTAAGCAAGAACATCGCACCAAGTTTTTATGCCTCGCCCAGCCAAGAAAAAAATTCATGAATCCGTCACTGTGTGGATCCGATTTCCATTCCTTACCTCCCAACAAGTGAAAATGCCTTAAAAATGAAACAAATCTGAAAACTTGGATCCACACTTGTTTACTTCCGATTTGAGTTGTCTCAACGAACTCTTCAAACAATCGCATGTGTGACGAAAAGATCGTTAAATAGGCCAAACCCTAGCCCTTTAAAAGTTCTACACAAATCTTAAACTAAAGAATTCTAGAATTCATGCACAACAATGTTTGTTAGTCTAGAAACATCAAAGTTATAGTAGTCTTTTCCAGAAAGACTAGAAACTAGGCCATTATGTAAAAGCCCAAGTTAGTGGCAGAGCATGACCAATGCACTGCCTAGAAAGTTCTAGCAATGCTTAGATCAATATGTGCGTTGTTGTGTAAAGCAAGAAAGAAGCAGAAGAAGCTAGAAGTGAGTGACACTCAAAGTGAGCAAAGTGAGTTTCTAGGGTTTGTTTTTTGAAAGTAAGAGAGTGTCATAGTTTTTAAAATTCTATCTTTGAGAGTATGTGTGTTTTAATATTTTGTGAGTGTAATACAAGTAATTTGTTTATTAGTTTTGTGTCTCCAACACTTAAATATTAGATTTGTGTACTCGAATTTTTCCATCAATTGGTATCAGAGTGTACGATCAAGGACTGCCTCTATTGAAGCTTCCAGGAATCATGATAAGTTTAGTACTTCGCAAGATTGCTGACTAATCTTGTTTGGCATATCAAAATTTTGCCGGTACAATGGGTGATCTTCAAGTAGTTGGAGGAATCAATAAGCTTAACAATAAAAATTACAACATATGAGCGATGTGCATGGAGTCTTATCTACAAGGACAAGATCTTTGGAAGGTCGTCGGCGGCAATGAAGTTACTCAGCCGATAAAAGACACTAATGACACTTTACATAAGTAGAAGATCAAGGCAGGAAAAAAATATTCCTTATGAAGACCACAATTGAAAAAGAACTGTTGGAGCACATAAGAAAAGCCATTATACCAAAAGCAGCATGGAACACATTTGCCACAATCTTTTAAAAAAAGAACGATACAAGGCTATAGCTTCTTAAGAATGAGTTGTGATAGGCAAATAAATTTTCAAACTCAACAAGTGATGGTTGAGTTGGTCATCCTTGTACAACAGCAATAAAGCCTCGGTATTTGGGTCTCAAAACATGGACAATTATTTGTGTTATCCTGGACAACAGTTGGGTCGAATTCAGAAATTTCATGGCGTATGGACTTTACCTTGTGGAAATAATGAGTAATCGTCATGTTTCGTTGTGACACCAATAATAGCTCATTATTGAGAACAGTGTCTTTTATCGGCTGAGTAACTTCATTACCGCCGACGACCTTCCAAAGATCTTGTCCTTGTAGATAAGACTCCATGCACATCGCTCATGTGTTGTAATTTTTGTTGTTAAGCTTATTGATTCCTCCAACTACTTGAAGATCTCCCATCGTGCCAGCAGAATTTCGATGTGCCAAACAAGATTAGTCAGTAATTTTGTGAAGTACTAAACTTCTTACTATTCTTGGAAGTTTCAATAGAGCTGGTTTCTGATCGTAATGCTCTGATACCAATTGATGAGAAAATTAGAGTACACAACTCTCATATTTAAGTGTTGGAGAGACAAAACAAGTAAACAAATTACTTGTATTACACTCACAAAATATTAAAATATACAAACTCTCAAGACACAATTTTAAAAGTTATGACACTTTCTATCTTTTTAAAGACAAATTCTAAAACACTCATACTCCTCATTTTGATTGTCACTCACTTCTAGCTTCTTGCTCGCTTCTTTTGCCACTTTCTTGCTTTACACAACAAGCACACATATTTATAGGCATGTTTGTTGATCTAAGCATGGCTAGAACTTTCTAGCTAGTGCATTTGATTATGCACTGCCACCGACTTGGACCTTGCATAATGGCCACACATTTAAGTAGCTTCAAGTCTTTCTGACTAATCAACTTAGTCCCATTTTGCATTTCCATCGAAGATCACACTTCTGAAAATGGAGAGTACGTTGCTCTCTATATTCATCTCTTGGATTCAATTACAGAAGCATTCAATCACACATTCATACATAAGGTTATTGCCCTTTATTTGGCCAATCCAATGCTATTTAGGGGAGCTTGAAAGAGGGTTTAAGGAGTGCAAGAACAGGGATGATGCCTTCATACTAGACAGGTAGAATCTAAGTCTAACATGTTGTATTGGATTATTTGAATTTGCACTCTGCTTTCACTTAATTATGTGTTTCTTACCCTTCATTTCAAACTTAATTTTTGCTTTTGGATCAAGGTTTAATTCCTTTTCCATGTATTGGGGTTGGTTGTATAAAATTTTGGATAATTTTTCATCGTCTTTGTCTATTTATCCATCTCTTAACTCAAAAGGGTGCAGTTTTAGAAAATTGATATCGGAAGCAATTTTAAATTTGTCTTTAAGATGATAAAATAAATAAAAGTATATAATTAAGTTAAATCAAAAAAGGTTTTTATTTAAAATGCCATATACACCCCGGCCTATTGGGATTAATGAATATTTCGTATACACGTAACACATTGTGAGACCCTAAATTTTCTTGAAATTCATTGAGAAGCAAATTCTTGACTCGTTTTCAATAATTGAAATGTTTTAGTCAGTTAATACTACAATTTAGTGGTATTTCTCTTCACTTGTAAGTAAGGGATCTTAAGTTCAATTCTCACCAAACGCGGATTTGAACCACATTATTGCTAACACATCGTGAGGTTAAGTCCACCACGTTTCCTTTAGTATAGATAATATCGTTTGTTAAAAAAAAAAAAAAAAATTGAAACGTTTCATTTTTCTAAAAGACTTATTCCTAAAGTGCCCTCTGAAAAGTGAAAACTAGGGTCCATGGTGTTTTGTATCTAGGGGTGCAACTTGAGTTGGGTAAACTCGAATTCGTCCATGCCTAACCCGATTTTGAGCTTAAAGTCACTCATGTACATATTAACTATACCACTTCATATTATATAAGTTATGTATAAGTTGTGGAATGACTATATTTGAAGTTTATTGTCGGTTTTCATATGGATAATGATTAATAGTGCTAATTTTGCATTTCTTTTGGTTGAAGTTTTGATATAGGTCTTTTAATTTAATTTTTATTTTGAATGGTTGAAACATTAAAAATAGTCTCCAAATTGTTGGTTTTAACTTTTGTATGCATGATGATGTATCAATGAAATTTTAACTAATATTGACGTTATTTTGTGACATCCCACATCGCCCAGGGGAGTGATCCTTAAATGTATATTCCCATCTCTACCTAGCACGAGGCCTTTTGGGAGCTCACTAGCTTCGGGTTCCGTAGGAACTCCGAAGTTAAGCGAGAAGGAGGCTAGAGCAATCCCATGATGGGTGACCTACTGGGAAGTTGCTCGTGAGTTCCCAAAAACAAAACCGTGAGGGAATGGTAAGCACAAAGCGGACAATATCGTGCTACGGTAGTAAAGTGGGCCGGGGAAGTGGTCCCGCCCGGGCCGGGATGTGACAATTTGGTTAAAGATTTGAAAAGTCATCCAAAATAAGTTGTTATAAAATTAAACTCAATAAAGTTGGACGAACCCGAACCCAACTCATGTAAAACTGAACCTAATTAAATCCAAACAGACTAAACACGCATTAATCTGAATCCAATCCAAACTCGAATTATGGAAGTTGAGTTAGGATTAGGTTGATCATCTAACCTACCCAACCCGTCCGAGTTGCACCCCCATTTGCATTTCACTCTTACCAAAATCTGAAAACTTGGAAGTTCAGGTAATTTTGGCAACAAATGACATTTGGGGATTTTGGCAACAAAAAAAAAGAGGAGTATTCTCAAGTAAAATGCCATACAAGCTGAACAAGTCTGCAAACTTGGAAGTTCACATCATTGAGTTGCTTTTTAATCTGAGCCGTCCATCAAGAATCTAAACCTTCATAAAAGGCCACGTCAGCTAATTACTAAAAAATCCATCCCCAAGCAAAGTAATAAAGAAACAAAGATTTATACTCTCTCTCTCTCCTCTGCTCTCTCGATCACTCTGTGTTCTCCGAATTAATTCAATCTGGGCAAGTTTTTAAATTTCTGCTCTTAATCTCTGGAGGATACCCAGAAGAAAAGAAGGTGCTTTCTTTAAGGTAAAACAAGAAAAAGGAGCTTGCTTTCGCGCTTCAGGTGGCATCTGCGGCTGAGATTTGATCTGGGTTTTGAAATTTCAAGCTTTTGGCTTCAATCCCTTCCCTTTGGATTCTGGAAAGTTTGACTGAGTTTGTATTTACCGCCCACATTGCGGTTCTTTCTTCTTTTTACAAATCCTGAAGCTTCTTTTACTGCGGAGAGGTTCCAACCACGCCATCTTCAATCTGTAAGTCAATTTTCACAACCCAAGATTTCGTTTCAGTATTCAAAAACCAAACTTGAATTGCAGCCGATTAACTCGATCAATTTTGTGAGTAACCCAGATCTGGAATTCGCTTGGATTCGATTTGTGTTCGCCAATATTAATCTCAATTCGTTTTTTGAGGCTTTTTGGGAAGTATAATATAATGCTAATCAATATGGTGATAGTGTTGGATTGTGTTTCTTACTTTAGATGTAAAAGGTAGTAATGTATGCATTCTGCTGCAGTTGTGAGAAGTTGTAGTGGTTGATTATGGATAAAGAGAGTCCGCGGTCTGTGTCTTTTCGCACACATCGTAGGGGAGAAAGGAGTAATTTAAACCAACACAGTAAAGGTAAGCAAAGCCTAACGTCGTCCCATTGTGCATTGTGAATTGTATCATGTTAATTGTTGAGGCTAAAGATATTGATGTGGGTTTTTGGTGTAGCATTGATTCTTGGATCGATGAAATAGAAATTTTGTTTAGCATGAAAAATGTGAATAAGTCGTTTGGTGGTGCTGGTGGTGCAGATGTTGAAGAGGGATTTCCTCTGGGAAGGGTGCCGCAGGATTATCCCATGAAGATCGTTTGGAAGAAGGGCTTTATTCGATTGGTTCTTGTAGGTGGCATTTTGTGGATGCTACTAATTCTCCTCGCATCATTATTTCATGTTTGGTCCTGCCAGTCTTCTATCTCTTTCTTCTCAGGTATCGTAATTTTTTCTGATGGAACTATGCATTAAGTTCTTTGGGTTCTTTGTTTGAGTTCATGCTTTATAAACACAGAGCTTGAGCTTTACATGTTTTTTGTTGCTGTGCCCAATGTTTGAAGTAGGCTAGTTGATTGGTGCCCGTTCCAAAAAATGAAAAGTCTTGAGCTTATATCTACTGTTTTTGGTATTCATATACATCTTAGCGATATCAAACAGTGGATTTTAGGAATTCTTTGCATACCATAGGTGATAAAACATTTTTATTACGATTTTTTTTAATTAAAACTTAATTATATGAGTCAGGGTAACATATTTTAGTAAGCCTGTAAAGGTCTGGCTTGAAATACATGAACAAATGCTGAATGTCTCGCTATTGTTGGTTTAAATTTTCCTGTAGTATGAGGGGTCATAGTTGTCAACTTGTGAGTATCAAATAGTTCCCCTAAAGTCCAATAGTAAGGGCGTTTTGTCAATATTATTGGTACAACTTGCAATAGGTGCTAATATTGTCAGCGCATGCTTTGTAAATAAGGTGTCTGTTATTTAATTTGAGGCAAACAGATATGTGTTCTTAGTAGTTTGATCCACTTGAATTGCAGCTATGTGTAACAAAGAGAGCAAGGTCTTCTCCATGTTAGACTCCCTGGGGTTTGTACCAAAAGGACAATCGCAACACCGTAAGAACATTAAAATAGTTTTGCATTGGATTATTGATAACTTTTTAGTTTTATTTAATGATTTTGTTTGTTTTCATATCAAATAGGCTGTCCGATTCCTGTTGTCAGTGATCCTGATAAGATAAAAATTCCAAAGGGAAGAACTCCTGATGAAATTGTCAAAAACTTAACCTATGTTTTGGAAGATGAGATTTTGCCTGGCGGAACTCAGTCATCCCCACTATTCGGAGGACATCAAAATTGGACACAGAGAGAGGAGAGTTTTAGACTAAAATCAGACATGAAGGTAAGGACAAACATCAATACTCTGTTATCTTCCGTCAAAGCGTGTTCTTTAATTATTTGTTTTGGTATCAGAAGTAAAAGAGTTAATAGGGCCCGACTTCCTTAGCAACTTCTTATAAATAAACTGTAGTTTACCCATGTTTCAAGTATGTTAAAATAATCGAAAATAATGGTGGTGGATATGGAGAAAATTGTCAACTTAATGTAGTGTTTCTCTTTCCTATTTATCGAATTCTTCTTTTTCTGTCTGTTTAAGGGGTATTTCTTTTTCCATTCTCCATTGTGAGTTGGTTAATGTTTATATCCTGCAGGTGCACTGTGGTTTTATTCGAAACGGTGGTGCTGAAATGGCTCCTGCAGACATCAAATATGCCAAGAAATGTAGGTTTGTGGTTGCATCAGGCATTTTTGATGGTTATGATGTACCCCATCAACCTTCAGATTTAAGTCCTCGTTCTAAGAAGCTCTTCTGTTTTCTCATGGCGGTCGATGAAACATCTCTTAATTTTATCAAGGAAAATGTCACTGTCAGAGAGGATAATGATGGGGGAAAATGGGTTGGTATCTGGCGTCTTGTTTTGTTGACGCATCCGCCATATGATGAGCCAAGAAGGAATGGGAAGGTCCCCAAGATATTAACCCACCGCTTGTACCCTAACGCACAGTATAGCATTTGGATCGATGGTAAAATGGAGCTCATGGTTGATCCATTGCAAATTTTAGAAAGGTAATAAATCGACTTTATCTTTCTCATTCTCTATATTTGTTTGTGCGCATATAGCTATTATCAAGGGATCTAATTTGATTTGCAGATATTTATGGCGTGGGAAGCATACATTTGCCATTTCTCAGCACAAGCACCATCGCAGTATATACGAGGAGGCTGATGCAAACAAGCGGAGGAAGCGATATGCTCGACCTCTTATTGATCTACACATGAAAATTTATCGTTATGAGGGTTTGGAGTCGTGGGATCCAACCAAGAAAACCGTTAGTGGTAAGAAGGAACACCGTAGATTTTGAGTTGTGTCATTTGTTAGTTTTGTTTATTTGTTTCTCCTCTGCTTCAAGTTACAGGCACCTGCCGACAAAGTGAATGTCTAATACTATCTACATATGTATTGGTATAATACTATTTATTAAAAGTATTGATGGAAGCTATTGTATGCAGATGTACCAGAGGGTGCCATTATCATACGGGAACATACTGCGATGAGTAATTTGTTTAGCTGCTTGTGGTTCAATGAGGTCCACCTCTTCACACCAAGAGACCAACTGAGTTTTGGTTATGTTGTGTACCGGTTAGGGGGTTTGTTTAAGTTCTTTATGTTTCCGAATTGCGAGTACAATTCCCTGTTTGTGTTGCATCCACACATAAGGGAGCATTCTTCTCGTATAGAGTGGGTAACAAGTTGGAATCAGCTCAAGGGGAATGGAACTATTTCGAATAAGGGTAAAGATTGGGACCAGGCCAATGCGAAAAATGGTTTGATAGAAAGTAGGGGAGGCTTAGGCTTGTGGACTCCTTACCCTGCAAATCTTGATTCAGTTGTCCTACCCCCTGTGGCAAGAACGTCGAAAGCTGGCTGAGGGGTCAATTCGATCCATTTGGTCTTGTGAAGTTTTTATTGAGCTCTTCCTGGTTCTCTTTTTTCTGTCATCCCAGAAGAGACTCGAACGGTACATAAAAGGAAGAGGAAGAGGAAGAAGAATAGCGGCGTCGGGTCTTTTAAATTTCTGGGTCTGGGTGTTATAGAGATGATTAACAAGGAAATTGCAGCAACCTTTCTGGTACCACTAAGATTCAAACTGGAAACACATTGTGTACTATTTTGATACCGTTTGTTTAGCATCTGTTTGAGTTCCGATGGTAGAAAATGGAAGGAAAAACAGAATAGAGTATATTTATTGTTTTTAGAAATAAAAAAATGCAAGATTGATTGATTAATGTGTATCTGAAGCATAATTAGTGAATATGTGTATTATACACACGTGCATATTTTTCAGTAATACTTCTGCTTTTCCATACACGTTTAATTATTAGTTATATTGCATGTTGTTTATAACTTCAACGTATTATACATGTATATACGTATCTTGTACGTTTACTACACGTTATTTTGACACGTAAAATTCACGTTTTTTATATGCATATGTAGCATATTATTGAAGAAATGATAAATAAAATATTAAAATTTAAAAAAAAAAGGCCAAATTTTTCAAAGTACTATTTTAGCAAAGTTGCCGAATAATACATGTATGTATTTTTCACGTATTATATCCATTCCGTATTTTACTATGATCTGAAGTGAGTCTGTTTCTGAGCATCCCTTTGTTTTCTTGTCTTGCAAGGCATTAGTATAGCACAACTCAAGTGGAGAATGTGTAACAGCTGCTTCCACACTACCCAGGTTCTTGTCTTTTGCCGTACCGTTATAACTCCTCTGTGCAACCGCTTCGGCTTTATAAGCACTTTTGCTGAAAACTTAAAAGCAACAAAACTTTTATAGAAAGGAGTAAGGACCTTATTAGACAAAGCACTAAGCACTTTTAGCCCTTCTAGACCATCTCCAACCTTTAAGTTCAAACTTAAAAAATTTTAACCCAGAAACAATTTTTCTCCTCCAATCTTTGTGGGTTAAATTTTTAGCACGAAATTATTAAAAGATGAATTTAGGATAGTTTTTTTTTTCTTAAAGTAACTTTTTTAAAAGAAAAAAAAATATGTAGACTATCCTAATTTAATTTTACGAACATTTTAACTTAAAAATATTTAGATTCCGATAAGTATTGAAAAATACTAAACCGATACCATGAAACTTGTGAAACACTATGAAAGAATAAGAAACACATAAAAGACTTTTTTTTTTTTTAATACTTTAGTTGTTAGATTTAAAGTTTGATCGTCAGATCATTTTTTTACCGTTGGATTTGATCATATTAGACCTTAGCCGTTAGATTCAATGAATTTATAAATATAAAAAGAAAAAATGTACACATATATGACGACCCAGCCCCACTAATCCAGGGAAATCTTAGGCTAATTTGCCCCAGAAATGACTTTTGGATTAAAACTCATATTTGCCCCAAGGTTGGAGCAAGTTGGAGTAAGTTTAGAACTTAAATTTTGAGTTTTATTCCAAGTGTTGGAGTAGATCTAAGGGCAAGCATGAATTTTAATTTTTTTAGGTCTTTTTTTCTCTCAATAGGGCAATAATATCCTAAGCTCCCTCTAATCTATAGAGGTTCGAACTTGAATGTAAGAAAGCGTACACACTACCAACCAACTGGTCTAATCCACATCTGCAGCGAGACTTTCTTATAATGGGGGAAGAAAACCAACCACCTCGTATTGATTTGGTGAGATAGTGACTACTAATACTCATTTTATTTCAGATTTAAATGAACCGAACTTGGGCGTGCTCGCATGTCTAAATACACAAGACACAGGAAATATTTAATAAAAAGCAAAAATGACAGATTACAAAATAAATAATAGGGGTCTTGAAACAAAGCAAATATATACTACTGAAAGGGCTTTTTAGATCCTAGATGGCCTCGACTGGGTCCGAAACTTTCACTTGGGGAGGGAAAAAGCATAATCAAACCACCACTGGGTGACCAACTAACAAATGAGAAACGAAAATACAAAGTGCTACAAGATCTCTAAACGTGCTCATTGAAATAAGATCTGGACTAGCCAAGACCTTTCAGGGACTTGAACCGACCGCAACCTTTATTATATATGCCGGGGAAGAAGAGATGCAAACCTAGGCAGGCAGAGGATCAATAAACGAATTGCAGAGCTCATTGATGGCTAAATAGGCTGAAGAACTTCGACAAACGGGGATCTCTGAACTCCATCAATTAGCTGCATCTCTGCTGTAGAACAGGTCAAGGGTCTTTGCAGGTATACGGTGGAGAAGCTCACGGGGGAAGATTCGCAGCAACGTCCATGCCAAATCGAGGGACTGGAAGATGTTACGGGTGTCATAGGCTCCTTGGGACACAAACTTCTTCTCAAATTTGTCCAAGAACTCCAGGTATAGCTGTGTTTCATTCAAAAGAAAAATCACATCAATTTCTTCCGGAGGGTGATTGCTAATAAACAGAAAGCATTCTTAATAAGAATATGGGTAATATTACCAAGTCCTCCGAAGAAAGTGCTTCTTCTCCGACCACAGCTTTCATTGCCTGGACATCCTTCCCAATAGCATAATTTGCATATAACTGAAAGTCAAACATTGCATGAGAGGGAAAGATTAGAAGGCGTTAAGTGAAGACAGATTAAAATAGATACTACCAGGAAATCCCAAACAAACCTGATTTGATACATCAGAATGATCCCGGCGAGTCATGCCTTCACCAATAGCACTCTGCAATTATAGCCAACAATTTTATTTTAACTCCCATTATTGTAGGAGGATGAAAACGCTCTCTATCTTTAGAGTTGACATCGATGTATCATTACCTTCATCAGACGAGATAGTGATGGGAGGACATTGATTGGTGGGTATATCTGCACAGGTTAAAGAACTTAATAGTTAGTTCAGTTCATTTATAATCTCCACATATCTGATCATTACCACCTCTTTGGACTTTTACCAAACATAGAGATCCAACTTTCTAAATGCATCATTAATTACCTTGATTTAGTATCAAGCTAAATCATAGTTTTTTTAATGGACTGATACAGCAGCAACCGCAACAACAATTTCATCAAATTAAACCTTGATGAAAGAAGTCGTAAGGCCATGGGAATACAAACAATAAAACCATGGTAAATTCCCTGGAATTAAACCATGCCGCATGTTGTATTGTGATTTGCACGCTGAATGCATGGCCATGAGCAGACGCTCAAGACCTTGTTTCTTAAGGTAATACAATAATAGACCCACCCTCAGATCATAACACTGAATAATCCAATGAAACATGATAAAATTTTAGTTACCTGTCTGTTGTGGAGCTGCCTGTCAATGTATATCTGTCCCTCGGTAATATATCCAGTAAGATCTGGAGTGGGGTGGGTAATATCTGGGCAGATAAAGAAATTAAAGATTGAGTTAAGGAATATCACTTGGATGCATGATATGAGACCATCAACGTGTAAAAAGAAGCAAGCATTACCATCATTTGGCATAGTTAAAATCGGAATTTGGGTAATAGAGCCTTTTCGCCCTTCAATTCTTCCAGCACGCTCATAGATTTGTGCCAGATCAGTATACATGTACCCAGGGTATCCACGCCTTCCCGGCACTTCCTCTCGAGCAGCAGACACCTGCAGTAGCAATCAGCAGTTTGTGTCATGGAAATTAATATAAGAACGAAGATGAAATGAGGCACGTAATTTGTGAATTCATAATTAGAAACTTTTTCATGTTACCTCACGAAGAGCATCAGCATAAGAACTCATATCAGTGAGAATGACAAGAACATGCTTCCCACATTCATATGCCAAATATTCTGCAGTAGTAAGAGCAATACGAGGAGTAATAATGCGTTCAATTGTGGGGTCATTTGCCTGTAGAAGAAAATGGCAGAAAACACATTTAGGCTAAATAGAAATCTCATGAGATATTTGAAAAGAAAAAAAAGTCACAAACATATCATGAAACACTTCATATGTTCACTTCATAATATACCAGATTCAGAAAAAGGGTCACTCTCTCCATTGAACCATTTTCCTCAAAATCACGCTTAAAGAACTGTGCAGTCTCCATATTTACTCCCATAGCTGCAAACACAATGGCAAAGTTGTCGTCTTCTACGTCCTGTAATTTCACCAAGGAGGTTAGTCACATGAATGCTAGAAGACAATGATAATTTGTGATAAATCAAGAACCTATCCATGTACAATAATCCATTAACTTCACAAGGAGCCTATTACTGTTATTTATTTTCTCGCTGTTGCTTTTTTTTGTTTGCAATTACTCTTTTTCAAATTTCTGTGAAAATTCAAAGTTTAAAAACATAAAGAGGCCCAAATCAAAATTTTCAGTGAAGGGCTCAAACTATTTCGAGCGAGCTGAGCAGGCTTTTTGGTACTTACTCATTTAACTAGGAGTTCCAATGTACTAGTATCATCAAGATTACTATCTTATCAAATGACTAAATGTAAATGAATTTCATTTTGAAATCAAAGATGAAAAAATAATTTACACATGCACTTAAGACTGTCGGACATGAAAATAGTAGATATATGTGATCTCTGCTGGCTAACAAAAAAATATTTAGCATAAAGTATACCCCAGCGTCAAGAAGACTCTCAGATTTCTCCAACCGCTTGACCAACCCGGCCTGGCGACATATCTGAGCAGCTATTTCATTATGAGGAAGACCAGCAGCAGAGAAAAGGGGGATTTTTTGTCCTCTAGCAATGGAGTTCATGACATCAATAGTAGAAATTCCAGTCTGAATCATTTCTTCAGGATATGTTCTCTCACTCGGATTAATAGAACTCCCTGGAGACGACAAACAATAGATTGACACACATGTTAATGCAAAGAAACTTGGAGCAGAACTTATTATCATTGAAACAAATAACACACCAGATATGTCTAGGTAAGCCTCAGGCAAAATAGGGGGGCCATTATCAATGGGCTTCCCAGAGCCATTAAAGATGCGCCCAAGCATGTCAAGTGAGACTGGAGTTTTCAAAACCTGACAAATATGCAAGGGGGAAGGTCAAAACAGCATAACTAGTTCTACGGTTCATGTCAGAACATATATTTATTCTTGATTCCGCAAACAATGAAGGAAGAATATAATTAGAGGGTTTAATACCTCTCCTGTGAATTGCACAGTAGTGTACTTGTTGTCAATTCCAGATGTTCCTTCGAAAACCTGGCAGCATATAAATTGATTGTGTAAACAGTAATAAACATAACCACATTGCAGAAAACCTAATGATGCTATTATTTAAAAAGGATAAGACAATCAAAACAGCTGCTGTCCCAGAAGATGCCCACAAACCCCCCAAAATTAAAATTCTCAAAATTATGCACCAGTGCCAGGATGATAAGAAGGGGCAAAACCACAAGAAACCAATAATCATTGCTACACAGCAGTCACCTGTACAATAGCTTTCTCTCCATCAACTTCCAGGACTTGACCACGTCGAGTTGTTCCATCTCCCAAACGAATGTTAACAATCTCTTGAAACTTAGGTCCCTGGGGCAGTTTAAGAGTACATATTAGTTTTTGATTCTGAAGAGGACAAATTCCTCGTTGAGAAAGCTTAAAAACATTTTAAATGAGTAAGAGAGCGGATAACCTACCTTAACTTTTTCAAGGATAACCAGAGGTCCGGCCACACCAGACACAGTTCTGTATTCTGCAATGTCAATGTAAGGTGAAAATGTCAAACTTGACACCATTAATGTAAGTCTAACACTCCATAAAACAATCATCGCAATGCTAAGACTTTCTAACAGGACATATTTGAAGAGTTTGAAATCTGACTCATATTGATTCCATTACGACTAATGGGTTTTGACCAAAAACTGCATGCCCACTACAGCTATTACCTCATCAAATTACTTCACCCTGTCTACCACAAAAGTATGAAGTAAACCAGTCCAAGACTTACCCATTCCGACCTCTAGGTTTCCCTCGTCCATGTCATGATTGTTTTGTGAAACAGCCATTTGCAATCTTCATGAAAAAAGAAAAATTATCAACAATTATGAACAAAAATCAATAGAAGTAATCCAAATCAACTGCGAATTCTGAAACCAAATCTGTATGACAACTAAGACCACTTCCTAAAGTTAAATTTCCAATTAGTCGAACCAAATGAGTGAAGATTTAGATCATATCAATACGACTGTGCTTCATTATCACTAATGGCACGCAGGTTAATGAGAACAGAAAATCTTAAAAAAAAAAAAAAAAAATTCTCGGTCTTTTACTTTCTGTTTGGCTGCTGGGAAAATGATGTCACACTAAATATAATCAAACACAATAAATCACTGAATTGCATTAATCCAACATGTCCAAATACTTAACAAAGTTCAGGTAACTGTACGGTAGAGTTTCTCCGAATCAAAACAACGAAAACTATAATCTTTGACTTCATTACCATCAATTTTCTCAGCAACCAAACAAGCCTCAAAATTGATTAAAAGCAACTAACGATAAACAAAAACAAAGCCAATTGCTGATTCCAATACTTGGTTAAAAATAACCAAATTTGGATCTGCAACAACAATTCGATGAACGCGGTCTTCAATCACGTGAAGTTCGCGCCTTTTGGAGTCGACGATCAGACGGTTAAAGTCAAATTGAATCAAGTAAACTGCGATCAAGCGGCTGATAATTGCGTACGGATCTGAAAGCGTACCTACTTTTCGATCTGGAGCGCGAGGAGCCAAGCGGAAGAGAGAGAGCGAGTGGAGCAGAAAGGAGGAGGAGGAAGACGAATTAGAAAGAGTGAGATCTGAATATCTGATGGACTAGAAAAATAAATAAATTGGAAATTCTGTGATACATAAATAATGGAAAGGGATACTCTCCGATCCTTCTTCCAAATTCATCAAAATTTGATCCAACGAAATTATAAATTTAAAATTATTTAATTGCAAATTTAAATAAAATTGTATTTTTTATTTTTGATGAGCGGTAATAATGGGAATAATGTGAAAGACAACAAAAAGACTGACACAAGTGTCCAACAAGATTGGGCATCCATCCTCTCTATCAGTTCCGCCACGTGGGTGATTTGGACAGCTGGTTGGGGCCCACTGCAGCTTCCTAATTTGGACAGGATATTGATACTTTTCCTACTTTTCATTTGAAATGGTTAAATATAATTTTATCCAAAATTATAAACTTGTAAAAAGTTATTTTTAAATAAATAATATCAAGTTATACTCGTATATAATCTCTAATAGAAGATATTGATTGGTTCACTTTTACCAGTATCATAATAGGAAGGTATAAGTTTGTGAGCTAAAGAAATGTTTGAGACATAGAATTGGGTTAGATCAGTTTGTTGATGACAAATATGGATTAGGTCAGTTAGTTAGAGCATTGTGTATATTATATACAAAATGTAATAAACACATCACTTATGTGTGCGATCATTGATTCATTTATGAACTCTTATGCATCAACAGCCAGAAATCTCTCACTCGCATTTCTACGATTGTCTATAATATTTCTTAGGAGCCATTAGACTGTTTGGATGCCATTGAGTTCATACAATGCATGATTCTACGAACTACATCTCAGTTAGAGGTGGAAGATGCCTCAGCTTACACATATTTACACACATGGATCAACTCTATCTAAGGACAAATCGTTTTGCATATATGAATTTGAAATTTTATGTAGTTGGTCAAGACATTGTACCCATTCTCTTGCACTTAAGCATCAATCCACCTATCTTTAAATTAGAGTAATTTAGAATAAAAGAAATTAGGTTCTTATTCTTGAATTTTCTATTTTATTGATTGAATCTTATTCTTTTTTCATTTATGTTCAACATCCTTTGATTTTTATTCGCATCAAGAGTCGAACTTGGGATAACAAATCCAAGTTGTGCTTTGCTGCAGTGGATTTCCCTAACATATTCAGTTAATATTATTAGAAACATTGCATTTGGCATATTTATATTTATGTTTAAATTTTGTATCATATAATTCTATTTTAATTTGTACCCTTTTTTATATTGCAATCATTTTTGTAATTATTAACAATTTTCTTTCTAATTTTAATTTGTACTAATATTTAATTTCTTTTTGTGCCATATTTTAAACTTTTAATGTATCCATGATTTTTTTTAAAATCTTTTTCATAAATTTTTTTACCGCTTTGTTATATGTGGATTGAACCAATGTTTAATATAAAAAAATACTCATTTTTCAAACGTAAAATTTATTCAGTTTTTTTTTTACCTATCATATACCCATGTTTTATAATAAAATGTAAGCCTTTTATATTTGAAACGTACCCATATTTAAAAACAAAATTAAAATATTTTATTTTGAAAAAAGTAGAAAAATCTGATCAAATGTCATGCAATTCAAATTTAAGAAAAAAAAATTAAAAATCTTTGTTTGGTATTACTCTTTGAATGAATTTGGGGAGGAATTATTATTTAGTTATTAAATTTCTTAACTAATACTAAAATTTAACATTTTCTCCTTCAATGAAAGTATTCAAATTAATAAAGTTTCAGTACTAAATTTTGGTCGAAAAGGGACCGAAACCAAAATTTGCCTTTAAAATAATACACCTTGGTAAAAGGATCGTGCGGAAACCACTTCCCCAAAGACTCATCATTTAATGAAATACAAATGGGTTCTAAGCTTATATGAGATTAAGACATACGAAGCTAGTGTTGATCGATGCCTTGACAGGGGGATGAGTTTTGGTCAATAAATCAATTCAAATACTCAGCATTTGGTGATAAAAGGTCCAGAATTATAAGATTTATTCATTTAATGGTAGGATTCAAGAATAATACATGGGGATTAAACTGCAGCAAACAATCAAATCAGACAAGCTCATTGGAGGAAGTAACTGGACAACGGAAGCTGTGCTGTGATCTCCTTAAAGCTTCTGTTTAGGCTGCGAAGTGCTTGAATGTGCGGTTCATCTTCCTCTACGGGTATTATTTTCGCAAAACTTCCTTCTTCGAGATAGTCTACTGCGCGATTTGCAGCTTCAAGTCCTGTCACGTAAGATTTCTCCTGTTCAGGAATGCAGCAAAGCATATGTCTTCAGTCTTTTTGTTTATGTTTATCTTGATCCAGGAAGATGGGAATGATATGATTGAGTCTAACCTGTGAACATGAACCATGTCGGGTTATAATCCAGTCTCCGGCCATGAACAAGTTCGGGAAAGATGTAGCCCCACGCATCGTGTCCTTATATGAACCTATTACGAGAGGACACAACAGCGAAGAAAGATGATGCATTCCAGTGATCACTGATAACGACAAATATACAGCTGCGGTCTGCTCTGATTTGAAGGATCATGGAAAAATCTTTGATTTCCCAACTGAGTTCTCATGTAGTTTATGTAAAGTAGACTTTATTGCAATTTACTTGCCTATACGAAAATGTGTACACAATCGTACCTAAACAATTGAATACCTATAACAAGATGGCATAAGGGATAGGTCATGACATGAAAACTCTTACCGGGAAAGAAGTGAGTTAATGACTTCGGAAATCTGCCAATCTTCTTGTTTGTCACAGTAACATTCTTGAAGTCTTTAATGTACTTTGACAGGTAGGATACTGCTCGAGAGACTATTTGCTCATCTTTCAGTGGCAACAACTCGTTGGCGTGATACTACTTGAGAGACATTTGGAACAAAGAAAGGATAAGATTTTACCTCTAAAGCAGACTGAGAATAATCACAAGATGAGAGGCAAAAAAAATTAGGAACATAGATACTCACAAAATCAGCTTGTAACACTGTTACCGAACTATCTTTATGATCGTCATGGATTGCATTCAAATCAAAGAAAGTCCAACCAAATGAATTGTCAAATCCGGAGCATGCATTACATGCATTTGGAATGTTAACCTGGTTAGGTGTGAAGTTTACGAAAAGAATCAGATCTGTCAAATAGTAACGGAAAAATACCATTTTACTAGCTTTGTTTACGGAAAGCTAAGTCAGACTGCCAACAAATAAGGTAGGTACTAGATTTTGTATTAAAATAAAAAACGAAAGCAAAGGAGAAATCAGAGCTCAGAAGTGATCACAAAAACTTCATAAAACTTTCATGCTAATAATAAAGAGGAGAATAAATGTATACATCAAAAAGCAGTTAAGATAAGAAGCTGTGTTAAAGACTTTCGCTGCACTCACCTTCCTATCAAGCCAAAGCTTAACGGAGAGTACATCAATGCTAGCCAAGTTCAAGACTTTGAGAAACTCCTCCCTTGTACACAACACTGCACTATACAGAACTCAAGTACTGCCAATTAAGGTAGAATAGCAGGTCTAGGGTTAATTGAAGCTCTACGATGCATTTTGCAGTTTTAAACAATAATATATCTCGAAAAAAGTTATCATGTGAGCTGTAGTTTGAGTGTAGTTGTAACATTATCCCTGCAATACTAATCTATGGTTTCCTAACCAAATCCAAAGGAATGCATTTCGAATCAATGTTCTAAAAAACTGCCTAGGCGGTGGTGACCCGAGGTGTTTTCTTGCAAATCAGTTGGAAAAATCGGTTGGGCTCTAGGCGGCTAGGAGGGTTTGTTTTTTTTTTTTTTTTTTTTTTTTTTTTTAAATTAAAAAAAAAAAATCCTATCTACATTACTATATTTCCTTATTTTCCTCCTATTTTGCATTTTATGTGGTTTTAAATTGTGAACTTATTGTACATGTGTCATCCTATAATACTCATCACTATGGTTCTATGGCATATATGTTTAATGTGTTTTTAAATTTTGGACTTATTGGATACTCTTTTTGCATTTTATTATTCTTTTATTATCTTATCCATGAATTTCATACTAGTTTAATTTTTTGTAAGTGTCAATATGCACTTATTTACAAGAAATTTACCTAAATCCACCTAGGTGCCCGCATACCCTGCCTAGCCACCTAGGCGCTAGGCTAGCCTGCCGCCCGACTAGCGCCTAGCGTCTTTTAGAACCTTGTTTCGAATAAACATTGGATAGAAGAGAGAATAATTTAAACATCATGATATTCGTAAGATACCTGTTTTCAATAATTTTTTGGAGTGTGGATATTCCAACAGCTAAGACAATTGCATCAGCATTATAAACTTCTCCATCGCAAACCACTTCTGAAATAGAACCAGTTTCCTCATTAAGCACAAAGTCTGTTAATTGCGTACCCTTCTCGAATTTGCAACCTTTATTCGTCAAAGACTCCATCCACGGCTTGAAAATCTTTTCTCTACTTGTTCCACGACACCAAACAAGATCAAAATCTTTCTGCACCCATTAATAAATTACGATTTAATTAGATAACAAAAAATGACAGAATCAAAAGATAATGCTCAACAGTGAGAAACGAATGCAAAAAACCCCTATTACTCTAGAAAAGTAACTAAACGTATCAAACCTGGTGAGCAAAGATGTAGGATAGTAAACCAAGAGTTGCGGCAGCACTACATTGTTCAGCCGGTGCAGAAAGACCCACTTGAAGCAATGGTGATAAGATATTCCGATAAAGGCTTTCCGCACATCCAAACTGCTTAAAAAGCTCCCTTGCAGTAACTACCAGTGAAACCTCTTACTTAGACTTAGCTTTGAGTGTTTTCAGTGCACGTAAAAAATAACTATCCGAATAATGGAACCCATAGTTTGTGATATAGAGGGCCTACTTGCATCATATTTTCTCCAGGCTGTATCTGTGTTGTCAAAATCGATCACTGTAAAGAAAATGCAGAGATAAATTCATCAGTGCAGGAATTGTAAGATGTGTAGGACTACCTTCAACAATTTCTTCCAACAGCTTCTCTCATATATACAATTGTTTAGGACTTCCTACTAGCTCCTCCGACAGATAAATGTTTGCTGATTAAGCATTAAACTTTTTAAATTTAGATCTTAGATTTTAGTATGAGACATACCTGCAGCTGTTAAGGGAAGTGAAGTTAATCTATCAACCAATGGCAGCTGAGCAAACTGCAAACAATGCAAACTCTATTGATTAACAGTATGCTGCTAAACTTTTTCACCGTAACAAGGAATGAATCAATGATACATAAGGTTGCAACCGTCAAGCCAA
This sequence comes from Pyrus communis, assembly GCF_041283825.1. Lineage (NCBI taxonomy): Eukaryota > Viridiplantae > Streptophyta > Magnoliopsida > Rosales > Rosaceae > Pyrus > Pyrus communis. Next base: position 16,171,036 of record NC_142569.1, read on the forward strand.
ATATACCTGTGTATAGTATAAGGTTCCAAATGGTGCTGGCAATTGAGGAAGGTCCTGAAATACCGGAAACTCAACCTGTAGAACATTACTCCCTCCGTTAACACATTTCAAAACTTCCAACTCAATCTCAAGTTTTAAAACAATAACAAGAAACCAATCACCTAGCATTGCTCAAACTCTAAAAACGTAAACAGTTTATAGATTAACTTACCTCCAACCCTTCTGCTGAATATTGTGCAAACTTTGTCCAGTTCGTAAAGGGTTTGATACCCAGCTCATCAACAAGGTTAAAAATATTCCGGTAAGTATACCAATAACCTACAAAACACAGCAGAATTCAAATGCCGACATCATTTATCAGAATTCAATTCAACAATCCCTACGTTGAGCTTCTCAAAAATCAAAAGGGGTATCTGCCAAATTAAGATTCGAAAAGAAACCCAGTTTCCAAAATCCATTATAAAAAACAAAAGATTGCTTCTTTTACCGCGGATACCAACTTCATCAAGTACGCCGAAGTCACTACCTCGTTCGATAACAGTAACATCAAAACCCTGCAAATGAAATACCAAGATACGGTATATTTCAGAGATATCCTCACTTATCATCTTATCACCTACTAGCCCAAACATATGTGCAGTTTTATCATAAAAGGCATCGGTGCAATTACTAGTAGTAGAACCATTCATCATATATTGTATCTTATGCGTGGATTGAGGTGGGAATGATTCTCACATTCTTCCACAAACATAGAGAGATAGAAAGAGAGACCTGGTTGCAGAGGTGGTGAGCAGCGCCGAGGCCAGCCCAGCCAGAGCCAACAACGACAACCTTCTTCTTTTCCTTGTCGTTTGGGCCCCCAATTGCAGCGTGGGCTTGCCCAGAAGAAGCTCTGCAACGGAACCCAGTTCGGCTTCTGGGAGAGAAGCAGGGTGAAGTCCGTGAGGAGGTCGGTGGCGGGAATGTCAGAGTCAGCCTCCAACAGGCAGCCAACGACATCGTTCGAGTTTCCAGTACGGCGCACTTTCAAAGGCTACCGAGTACCCACGCTTCGAGTAACTAACGTGCAGAAGAGATATCCAGGAGGGATGTGTGGCGCCAAGAGCCGGTTAATTTGGGCGGACCCCACAAGCGATACATGCGAAAATGAATAGTAGTAATGAAAAGGTAATTAGATTAGATTAGGCTTTGAAAAAAAAAATTAGATTAGTATTTTTTTCATTTAAAAAAAAATTTAAGGTCCTCGAATTGTAAGATTAAGGTTTGGTTTGATATTGAGATGATTCTGAAAAAAGTTGGTATAAAAAAAAAGCTAGAAGCTGTTTTTGTGTTTGGTAAACAATCAGCTTCAGCTTTTTTTTTCACAGTTTTGGATGAAAAAAGCCAAAAACAAGAAGCTGCAAAACCCAGCTTTGAAAAACCGGCTTTTTTTTCACATCTTTTTTACATAAAAGTTTACCAAATACTATAATAGTATAATACTGTTTTTTTCTTCTTTTTTTTTCAAAAGCACTTTTACAAAAAAAAGTTTACCAAACATTCTGCTGCTTATTCTCACATCACAGCATAAGCAGTTTTTTTCAAAACACGGCAATACCAAACCAGTCCTAAGTCCGATCTCAGCTTTTGCCTCACTTATCCAAGGGATTCCTCCGATATTCCAGTAAAATGCTCATTAAGGCATAAGTTCTAGTATCACAAATGTTTCTTTATAGGACCGCCCACGAATTTGATCAATTACTCTTTTCGCTCATTACAGTACTGTAGAATTATCAGAAAGATAGGTCATAGGTCCACTTCCAACAACGCCGATATTATCCCCAACTTGTTAATTATCACTGTACAATCTGTCAACTTGTTAATTATCCTTGTACAATCCGTCAGGTGTAGAGTTTCATCATAAAAGACACCTGCACAATCCGTCAAATGTGGCATTTTATCACAAAAAATCTCAAGATTAATTTAAATAGGATAATCCTATTTAAATTAGTTTTCTCCTTTTTCTCTGACCAATGTAAAATTCTACAAATACTTGTATGCTTGTAGCCGAATCTTGATTCACTATAAAAAAAATTTGAAATATCTGATACTTTATGACACCGGACAATTTTTTTTTGTAACCGACACGATAGCATGAGATTTGTTAATTCCACGAAGATGCATCACAGATTTTGGAACTACACAACTAAACATACATCTAAACGCATTAGGGATGGGTGGAAATTTGTTTCAATTAATCAAATCTTAAGTGAGTTTTTTTATTTTAAGTAACTTACAAAGCAATTTTTATTCCAAGGATCCTTTTGTCCAAGCAAACACTTTTAAACGAGCTATTCATAAAGGGGTATACTATCCACACCATTTTTTACTTCTCACACATCTCTTGTTAATTTATATATGTTGATCTTCTTCAATTCTTCCGATCTGAAGGCTGAAATCTAAAAAGATGTGAAAGAAGTAAAAAAATGTGTGTGAATATCATACCCCTTCATAAATTATACAAGCTCCAAACATATCAAAACTCAAACTCAATTGACTCCTACTCGTACATATTATAAATAATAGAGGTCAAGACAAATTCAACTTTAGCTAGTACTAACTTGAGTTGTCCACTTATTACTAATTTTTCATGATATTTTTTCACTAAGTCAAAATTCTTAGATTTAAGGGTAGTGTTATTTACAAATTTCTTTTTACTTCTTACACCCTTATTAATTTTTTTATCTTCTTCAATTTACAATCCAACGGTAGGAAATTGAAAGAAATGTATGAGAAAAAAATGTGTGTGTGAATAGTACCACGCAGGTTAAAGGTTTTTTTTTATATCCAAAATTGTCTATGAGATTGTTTTAAAGGATTTTTATCCAAAATTGTTCATGAGATTGATATAACTCTTTACCTTGGTTATTGAGATTTAAAATCAATAGAAGTGGTCTCTGAGATTATCCACCGTTAATCATTTGGGTCTCCATCAAATTGAAGGTATTTTTATCAAATCAACCCCTTTTCGTGAACTGGTGATTTTTTTAACAGAATTTTTTTTACAAAATGACCAAAATGATTGATAAAGGACAATATCAAAAAATCATTCATATCGATTTTAAATTTCAAAGATTAAAGTGATGAATTATGATTATCAAATGAACCAATTTGGCCCAAAAGCCGTCTATTAAGTATTAACGTAAAAGGAAGGAAGAAAATAGTTGTAGCGTAGAAGGAAGAATACAATTATTGATTGGTGGTGACATGTCCATCAACGGTCCACAATTATAGATGACCCCCCCCTCCGCGGCAAAGACTCAGCCCAACAAAACAACCCATATCGTCACGCACGCTACTTTCGCAGCAAATCCAGCCTCACATTTCTTCAAACACATGGCAGCCACTCTCTCCGTCCGGCCCAACCGCCTCTCCGCCGGCTCCTCCTTCCCCCGCCCGCCCCTCCGCCGCCCCGGCCCCACCGGAATCCGAAAACCCGCCACGCAATTCGAGCCTTGGAGGGGCTCCATCGTCCCATCCCGCCGCACATTAACCTGGGCTGGGACGGCCGCCTCCAGAGCCGACGACAACGCACCGTTCGAGATGTCAGTCGAGAACGCCCTCAAGCTTCTCGGCGTCTCAGACGGTGCCTCGTTCGACGAAATTCTTCGCGCCAAGAACTCGATTGTCGCGGCTTGTAAAGATGACCAGGAGGCGATTGCACAGGTTATTACATCTCCTCATTTTCCTTTCGAATTTCTGCAATTTATGTCAATCTCTTTTGGTAATTTTCTGGGTTTTGTACGAATAGTATTGGGTTGAAGTTGAACTAATTAATTTTTGCAAACTTAGAGAGATTTTAATGTTTAAAGGTGCGTTTTTTTTTGTGGGTTCTATTGAATAATGTATAATTTTAACCACTGTAGCTCTAGTTTTTTAGCATATAAATAAATAAATGTTAGCCTTTAATATGTTATGTTAAATGTTTAGAATTTGTGCAGTTAATAATTTGATTTGTTTTACTCAATTGCAAATGAAGTATTGAGTTTAGGACCACAAATTTGCAAGGGATTTAGTGCTTGCAAACAAGCTATGAATTTAGATGTTCTGTTCTGTTTTTTTTGGTAATTAAGGGTGATGGGCTGTAGTGGTATCACAGTTCACAAGCATTTATTATGGTGGTTTCTAGTTTTGGGTTGGAATTTTGTAATACCATGATTATGATTTCCTTGTCACTAATGTTAATTAGTTTAGGTTGAGGCTGCCTACGACATGTTGCTTATGAGAAGCTTAACTCAGCGACGGGCAGGGAAAGTTGTGAATAGCAGCGTTCGTTATGCTGATGTTAAGCCAGTGAGTGCTCCTGGGATTGGATCAGTGCCGCAGTGGCTGCAGGCTACTGTGAAGAATCCACCCATTGCAGTGGAAACACCCTCGACAAGTGATCTGGGTGTACAAGTTGGTGTCTATGGAGCTTTGATGGCCTTAACTTATGTCAATGGAGCTTCGGGTTCTTCTTTGGGGCCGTATGGAGGGGCTGATGTTCCTGGACTGATCCTGGCTGGTAGCTTTGGAGCTTCCTTGTACTTCATGACCAAAAAGAATATTAAGTTAGGTATGGAGTTTTCTTATGTACAGGCATTTCTTTATTGTCGCTTATTAGATGTCCTTACTGTATTGGAGATTACCTGCAAGTTTCTATGTCATAAATCCTTGTATTCACTTTTTTTTGTCTTATCGTTTAGCATGGTTTCATCAATCATGAATGAAAGTCATGGGTTTGTTTAGTCAGGTTGCTTATCTATCTCCAACTTTGAGAACGATTGGTTAATAAAAGGGTATTTCTGAAATTTTCTGCATCTGATCTGTGGATAAGTGCATTTACTTAATGCAGTTCAGGCTCCATAGATTTTTTGTCTGTTTTTCTAAACCTGAGATTAGGCATGAAGTAATTTGGACTAATTTTCCGTTCACCTTTGCAGGGAAGGCGACCATCATAACTGTAGGGGGGCTTGTTGCTGGTGCCGTGGTGGGTTCAGCTGTAGAGAATTTTCTGCAAGTAGACATTGTTCCATTTCTTGGCATCCACTCTCCTGCTGCCGTAGTAAGCGAATTCATAATTTTTTTGCAATTAGTGGTCTCCTTATATTTACGGTAAAACAGCATTGTATCTGTGACTTGAATGGTGAAATCTGTAATTATTCATTGGCAAGATCATATCAAGCTCTATTTAGGATGTATACCGTTGCATGTTGTACAAAACTGACAATAGAAAGTAGTGGAACTTCTCGTTCTCTCGCTCACCCTTTCTCTCTCCTCTGTTTCTCCTTCTCCTTTTTCTTGTTCTATTGCGGATTCAAGAGTTTGTTTATAGCTTTATACCTGCAATAACTTTGGGGGTTGACAGTTTTCTTCTTTGTTATTTTCTATCCTTAAATCTCATTTTTATGGAGTTTAGGAGTAAAGCACCGAAGACGGTTTCCCACATTTGATTCACTAACCACGTTGTAAGATCAGATTCAGCGTCAAATTCTCCGGCCAAGCACTTCTTATATAGCGGTATGACCCTTTTGGATTCCTTCTGATTTCCGTAAGACCTAGAATGCTAAGGACACCCGTTGTGATAAACCTGATTTCCCAAGATTTACTGTCTTGTTAAACGTCATTCGTCTTCGACCGTGAGTTAGAGATTAAAAGGACGGTGATAGAAAGCCAAGTGTGTTGCCTTGGCATATCTTTGAGCTTGACGTCTTTGGCCGGTAGAGAAAATCGTGGCCGAACCAAAACCATGGTGGTGGTGTAGGATGGTGGGACAAGTTTTTATTTATTGGCTTTTAGTGGGGTGGAATGTTTGTTGAGTTGGGTTATGAAGGGAAATGGTAAACAAACACCTTTTTTACTTTTTCACGCATGATGTTTAATCCTGATGGTTGTTTTCATTTGATTTATTTACTTTGACGGCCAAAAATAAAGAAAGGTGTAGGAGAGGCTAAATACATGTATACTTTTTTTTTTTTTTTTTGAACTTTTGTTTTTCGTTATTGGATCAAGACACGTCGAGGAGATTTAGTCCGAGTGGGACTCTAGGTGAGAATCACTTCAATAAGTAGAAGAGGGTTTGCAACATTCAAGGGACCTTCAACACAACACACAAATTTGTCTTGCACAATTTTTCGCCCTACGCAAAATCCTCTCATTTTTTAGAAAACACCGACCTCCCTAACTTCGTCAAACACATCTTACAGTTTGTATTGGACAACACTGCTTGGCAACCGGCGACATCTTAGAGCATCGTAGAGTCACATGGTTGTGGAGTATCTTAAAGTTTGCATTGGACAACACTAATTCAAGCTTAGTTGACTACCTATCCAAGTCTCTATCAACAAGGGTTCTTTGAGTCCTTGTTGGAAGAGGTCACTCCATTAGCTTTTATGTTACATCATTTGACACATTGAAAGCTGAACCCGTTTTATGGTTGGATATTCGCAAGTACATTTCAGAGTTTGGCACTTCGACGGCCGAACCACTTATACAATCAAGACACTTATCTCCTTTGAGTATTTGTGTCCGTACAATCTAGTACATATTTGGCGCACTTATATTGCAGAAATATAATTGAAGCGGCCAAACCCTGTGCAGACAGAACTTCGCAGAGATTAGCAACCTTGTCTTTAGGCTCTAGAACCCAAAGGCCGAGATGAGTTCCTTCCTCAGCCGCAATCGTAAGATACAAAAGCCAGCAACGCGTTCGACACCACCACCACCGCATTCATTCACTCACCAAACGAGCTTGGTCGTCGCGTTGGCATGTAGCATTCAACCGAATGACGTAGTTAGCTCATTAGCTATTCGCCTTATGCGCCACATAGACTAAGTAGTTTTTAGGGTCAACTATTGTATACGTATTTTTCACATTAAAACACATTATTTTCACACATTTTTCAATAATACATTTAAGATTCACACTTTACACATGTATTTTTAACATATTATTGAATAAATAATTTTAAAATAATATTAAAATTTAAATAACATTGCCGAGTTTGCAAAGTATTAATTTAGCAAATTGTCGAATAATACACACATTTTTCAAGTGCTTAACCGTTCTGTATTTTACTAACAAAACTTAAATATTAAGATTGTATAGTTAAATAATAAAATATTTAGAGTTTGTTAAAATAGAATTTGTTTTACAAACGATAACGTTAGTGTACTTGCAAAAAACACTCCAACACTCAAGTTAATGTTTGCAGCGTGTTTTTCGTAGTATTGCTTACGTCCCTTTGATTAAGTTGATCCTTAGCTAATATAATGGTGATGCTTGGGAACCAAGCTTCACCTTTTCCCCTTATCACGCAATTCTTAAGTAAGCCAAGTAAGCCACAAACGGTTATTGATTCACAGCAGTATTGGGTCACCCTACTTGCCTCGTTGGGCTTTATCTCACGTCCCCTCATGCTAATTAATATTAGCTTGTACTGAGGGTAACATGTCCGCGCACGCCATAAAAATTGACTCACACACCATGACTATCTTGGATTCTTTACAAACCCCTCCACAACCGGCAAAATCCGATTGCACTTTCTCTCCTCCGCAACCATCCGCGAGTAGAAACCATGCAATTTTGATGTTCCGAGAAGTCAGAACAGCATCAAACTTGGGAGAAAAATCTGTTCATTTGGAACCAAAGAAGTCTACCATGAGAGTTGCTACTTGCTACAACACCACCAACCCTACAAACTTAAATAATTGTAGCAACATTCAGAAATTCGTCGCTACTTCGCTACAACACCATCACCCTAAAAACTTAAATAATTGTGTCTCAGCGAGCTGCTTTGACACAATATATGTACACAAATACAAATACACAATTCACCAATTCCGATTCTCAAACGCCTCATGTCACCTGCTGCTGTTTTCGTCATCCTTGGTGCTGCCTTCTATATATGAGGGCTTCCCAGCTTTATCTGCATTTTCACTGCAAGTCACAAGATCGCTGTACAGTTTCTGTGAAGCCCTGGAAAACTCCGCTAAGGACTCGAAAACTGAACAAAACCCAGTCTGGATTCCATTCAATGTGATCCTTTGAGTTTCCTCCACGTAATTTTGGTGTTTTTCCCTCTCCATGTCCACCTTTCTTCTGAACATATCTATCTGCTCCTTCTTCTCTGTCAAGGACTTGGTCTTATGTTCCATATCTGTCTCACATTTCTGTTCTGTGAGCTTTGGCTCCAGAAACCTGCTCTCTGTCTTCTGGAATGCACGAATTCTTCGGTCGAGCTCTTTGGCTAGGCTGTCAACTTTCCTTTTTTGTTTCTGCTCTTCCCCTTGCTGATTCAACAGAGCCCTCACGTCCTTTGTAAAGCTTCTCAAGGCAATGGTCACCAAAGTATCTGGTAATTTCTCCATGGAAGATAACCAATCATGGCAGATAATGAGCAACGGGGGGCCATTGACGCCAAATGGCACAGCTGAACTCCTGCTCCCCGAGTAGAAGTTTTCTTCAGGGACCACAAACTTGGTTAGCCAACCATGGAGAGTTTCAACATATGCTTTTTGTGCAGCGACGTACTCTTTAAAGCATGCATGCCAATTCTGAAGCTCAGCGAGGAGCTGAAGCGTTGCACGCATGTGAGAGATGTTGCTGAACTTTCCATATGCAGAGCCAGCAAAAGATTTCACCTCAGAAAGGATCTTGTGTTGGGTTTCATGAGATTCCAACATAATTTTCCAGGTGTGCATTAAGCTGCACAAGATACAAGGAAAATGTAAACTGATGAAACCCGCAATGAAACTAATTTGGACGACTGCTTAAGTTCAATCTGTTAGACTTCCATACCCTTTCAACAGCTCCACAATTTGAGGCTGCAGTTCTTCATCTCTCAGTATCTGGATTCTCTTGGAGATTGACTCAGCACTCCGAATTGCAATTAAGATCCTGGCATATAAATCCTTTACTGCAGCTCGAGTTTTGTCCATAGTCTCGTTGTCTCCTATGTCGTGGTGTTTAAGTCGTGAGCATTTTTTCTCATACAGTTTCCTTGTCATATCTCCAGCCTAGAAGCAATGCAAATGTTAAGCAATCAAACAATATTAGTAAAATTAAGGAAATAGTTCACTCATGGAGACGGTGCAAAACTAGCTTACCTTAACTTCTTCATAGAGCTTCTTTTCCCAGGCATATAGCCTTTCTAGAGTAAGTGAATGACTTCCTGAATCCATTCCTCCATAATCATTGAAAAGATCATTGTTAAATTCCGTCCATGTTGACGAACCCTTAGATCTGGATGCCACGAGACTCTTGCACGACGAAAGCTTAGACGATGAAGTCGAGTTATGCCATGTTATAGCTTGAATTAGCTTTGTTGAGTTCTCTGCATTGAAATAGGATAAGTAAAGAATTATTAGCTTCATATGGATAAGAAAGAAAGTAAGAGACTTAGTATTGCTATAGAAACAAGTGTTTATTAGACGAACACTGTTTGACTCTTTACATGTTACGGATTCATTCCTCCATTCAAGAAAATCCCAGTTGACACGTGCAAACGTAATTCATTCAAATCACAAAAGGAAAGCAAACTTTTACACACATGTCAAACTATGATTTGTCTGCAACAGATAACAACTCCTTAATTGTAAAGAACCAAGTTTTTTCCTCCCCTTACATGCAAAATAAGAAGTACATGTACAACAACATTCCAACTCTTTGAGAAAAAGAAATGATGCTGAGGTCCACAACCCAAATCCTTGATCAGTCTGCAGCAATTTGGGAGAAATGTTTTGGGTATTTAAGTAAAAATGGAGCCATGCAAAAGAATTGTTATTGACACTCTAAAATACTCATCCGTCGTGAGCCTGGATGGGTATTGAATGACTATTTTGGAACGCCAATAAAAGCTCCCTACACAGAATATACAATATTTGCTAAACAAACAAAAAGACTAGAGCCCCACAATTGATCTTTTCAGAAGATGGGAGAAAAAGAAAGTGATGCAACTAAAAAAATAGTTAGAAGTGAATGGAAAATTCTTTTTGGCAAACTTTCTATTAGTTCAATAAAGTTGAAAGAAAGTGAATTTAGGTTGTTTAGTTAGTCTAGGCAGCTGCAAACATATCAACACTCTGAATCCAAAAGAATTCACAAAGGGGTCAAGAACCCAAAAAAATTAAAAATGTTTTGAACAATCAATATTTTTACACTACAAAATGAGTAAGTTAAACTTTACAATGGGTTAGCAATAATGATGTTCAAATTTACCTTTGGCAAAAATTGAACTTAAACTTTCTCGCTTACAAATGCAAAGAAATATTACTTTAAAAAAAAAAGATATCAAACATAAATTAAATACACCAACATTTATCACAAAGCAAGTGGTCCTCTACTACGGTAGAGGAGACAGAATGTTACCTTACATCATATCGTGGGTTCAAAGTTCGAACTCCGACTCCCTAATCTAACATCTAATCTAATAAATCTATCAAATCAATCAGTTGACAAAAAAAAATTGTTTATCACCGAAACCTTTTGTAGTTCAGCTTAGAAATTGTTCAGCAACATAGAAAATAAATTAAAATTTAAAAAAAAAATAAGAGTTCAAAATTTTCAAGTTTTGAAAAGAACCCACCTTTAATTTCCTCCAAACCAGACTGCATTTGCAATTTATTAGCGTCAAGCATCCTGGACACATCCTTTGCAGAATCAGAAGCCCTAGAGAGAAGGTCCACAATGTCCTTCAGTGCTTCCAGAAGCTCCCTCCCTTCAGCTGGTGTATTAATCACAGCAAGCCCTTTTTGCTCCCCCTCCCTCGCATTAGCCACCTCTTCAACCACCTTCACCACCTCAGCACCGCCGTCACGCTGTTCTCCGCTTCCTTTTTCTTCCACCACCACCGCCTTGTTTTCTTCCTGCTCTTCTTGTCTCTGACTCTCCCCTTCTTCCTCTTCCAGCTCAGGTATCCCTTCCTCCTCCCTCACCACCCTCAAATCCTCGTCGGAGCTCCGCCTGTACCCGCTTATGACCTCCGGCCTCACGACGTCGAAAGGGTTGAAGAAATCCCACCCAAAGTCTGTCTGCGGTGACGGCATTGCTGGTGGCATTTGCATATAAAAGTACCCACATCCCTGTTCTTCTCTCACGTCTGTTTTTCGCTCCTCTTCTTCTCTCTCCTCCTCAGAGGAGTTGGAGGATGTTGAAGAACCACATGAGTGACAAGCAATGGCTTCATGGGTCGACTCAGACGGTCTCTGCTGAAGAAACATTGGGTTGGTTATCACATTCTCAGTGATCGGAAGCGGAGCCAACTCCGCAGACTCCGGCGGCTGAGGAGGAGAGTCAGGCGAAAATGTGATGAGGTAAGGTTTAGGAGGGGAAGAGTAGCCTGCAACAAAGAAGTCCACGGCGGCAGCCACCGCAAACAAAGCATGGCCGTACTTACAGTGCGCCTCCGCAAGGGCGTATCTTTTCTGCACCGCCAGCTTTAGCTGCCGCTTTCTCTCTCTACAAATTGTCACAACTCCTCCTTCTTCCTCCAGCTTGGAAGCAACACATCCCCCCATCTCTCTCTCTCTCTCGCTAAAGGTGGAGACTTTCTGCTTTTAGGAGGCAAAAAAAATTGGTGTAAAAGTGATAAAGGTGAGTTCTTGGAAGAATCTTGTGGATTTTTGAAAAAAAAATGGACAATCTCCTTCTAAGAACTAGGAATTTTTAGAGAAATTTTATGTTAAAAAAATAGCTTCTGGAAATTTTGAGAGAAAATTAGAAATGCAGCTATCTGAGAGCAGAAATCCAGTCCATTTCTTAGCACAGAAAACAGAGAGAGAGAGAGAGAGAGAGAGAGAGGGGGAGATGGTGCAGCAGAGCAGGGGAGAGTGTTTTATTTTATCTATCTTATTTTTGTGTTTTGGGAAGGAAATATTTAATTGTTCTGCGAAAAAGGACCGTTGAACAGAGTAAGGTTTGTAGTTTCAAGGAGAGATTTTTATCTCCTCTAGTTCCCTTAACCAGGTAATCTTGACCAACATACGATTAGTTAACCATGTATGCACACACAGAGAGAAAGAGTAGATGACAGAGTAAGGGTCAGGCAGAACCCTAGGAGGAGGGAAAGAAGGTAGGGGCTCGAGAAAGAGAGAGAGGGAGAGAAAGATGGAGCTAGAGAGAGAGAGAGAGAGAGCTAGAGTGTGTTTTATGTCCTGTATTTTTTTGGTAGTTTGATATGGAAAGGGATCTTCTCTAGATTTTTTCCGTTTAATCTTTTTCATCAAATAATCTGAATTTTTAAAATTTGATCTAATTATTGATAATAGAGATCTATTTTAAATGTTATAATAATTTTAATCCTTTGATAAAATTTTAAGAGCCCAAATTATTTAATAAGTAGAATTATATGAAAGGGATCTGGAAAGAATATATTTCCGTTTGAGATATCAATGAGAAGAATATCTATGTGATATTAGTTTACTTGTTATAATATGAGCAAAATAAAAAATTATTAAAAATATAATATAATATTTATTAATAAATAAATACATATATCATAACACGACTAAGCTAAGTGGGTTGTGGTGTTGGCACGTAACCGAAAAAGTACTGCTTGAAAAATCAAGGACCTTAAAAATTCATCTTACACTAAATTCTTTTTTCTTTTTTTTTTTCGCACAATATATAAGTGCACGAAAACGTTTTTAGAATTCATAGAGGTAGGGGTGAGCAGGCTAGTGAGTAAAAAGAGGAGTCAAAGTTAGTAAATAAGTGGTAAAAGGTGGTCACCACTGCAAAAACCAGAGGGCTCCTTTGTCGTGTCTTTGTTGCCCTTCTTGTTTTTGATCTCTTTTTATATTTATATAATATAAAAAGCACATTTGTGAAAGAGAGAGGTTGAGAAAATTGAGTGCCTATTTACCCTCTGTGTAAGCGGAGTGAATTTAACTGCTGTATGTGCGTTGAAGTATTTAAGGAGCTAAACTGGTGTATTTGTGTTAATAAGCAATGTATAATAGATATGTATCGATGTGAAATAGAAGGACTCCGGTGCCTATCCCTTTTCTCTGAAATTAATTTAGAGAGATTATATTTACACACCTTAAACATCCTTCTAATTTTTTAATATTTTTCTATCAAGTGTTAGTGGTGTGTAGAAAATATTAAAAAAATTAAAAATGTGTGGAATAAGTAATTTAAGGTATGAATATAATTTCTCCTAATTTATATTTGATATGCACAACGAGTAGTTTAATTGATTGAACGTGATCATCATTCCAAACTCAAAAATTAATTCTCCCATCTCTCGATATTTTTGCGTACAAGGAGGAAGGGTTATTATTTTCACTCGGTTAAGAGTGTCTAATATTTACTCTTACACTCATGATTAGGATTCAATCTCCCGTGTAATATTTAGTGACTATTCTAAAAATTGAGTGCCTATTTACCCTATGTGTATCTGGAGTGAATTTAATTGATGTATGTGCGTTGAAGTATTTAAGGAGTTAAACAGGTGTATTTGTGTTATCTAGTAAGCAATGTATAATATGCATCGATGTGAAAGAGAAGGATTCCGGTGTCCATCCCTTCCTTCAGAGTTAATTTAGAGAGATTATATTCACACACCTCAATTTACTTTTCTCACACCCTTTTAATTTTTTAATATTTTTCTATCAAGTGTTAGTGGTGTGTAGAAAATATTAAAAAATTAAAAAGGTGAGGAAGAAGTAATTTGAGGCGTGTCAATATAATTTCTCTTAATTTATATTTGACATTGTTTGGGCCCAAAATTATATTGTTGGGCCGAGCGTAGGTTTGTATTCGGTCCAACACTCTTTCAGAAATACAATGGGTCGTCCAGTTGTCACAAGAAGCCCAATCAGGTTGGCCGAGTCCTATTGAAAGAAGATTGATTTGGATTAGAGTAAAGAAGTAAAGTCCTGGTACAACAAGGGGGTTTCAAAGTTCAAGGCATTGAGAATTCGGGAATGAATCTGATTCATTATAGAGCTTGGTTTAGAGACCTATTGAAACTAGGATTGATCGAATCCTAATCATATTAGATTTAGGAGTTTTAGTCTGTATACATCTCTGGTTGGGCCATGAGTGGGTTCGCTGCTATAAATAAAGAGTTGTAGGCAACATTCAAGGCCTTTCCAATTCAACACACAAACTACACTGCTCAAACTCTCTCCCTACGCAAAACCTCTCAACAACCTTGAGATTTTTATTTTCTTTTTACCGCCAACGCATCTTCAATTTGGATAAATAGCACTGCAAAGGCAACCGGTGAACATCTTCAGATTGGATAAACAACACTATTGTCGTAGAATTAGCCGACTGTAGAGCACCTTCAGTTTGGATAAACAACATTGCGTCGATGCTGACTAATTACCTATCCAAGTCTTGATCAAGAAAGATTTTTGAGTCATTATTGACAAAGGTCATCTCATAGCCTTCTCGACGAAGTGAGATGTTACAGATTACTAGACTCAGCACATTAAACGCCGAGTTGTTTTATGATTGGGTATTAACAAGTAAGTTTTAGAATTCGGCATTCTGACGGCTGAACCATATTCACCATTAAGACATACATCTCTTTTGAGTACTTGTGTCCATATAGTCTGGTACCAGTTTAGTGTGCTTGTACTCTTATGAATATAATCATCGTGACCGAACCCGGCGCCGATGATCCATAAACTTCGCAAGACTAACAGCCTTGTCTTCAAGCTCTAGAACCTGAAGGCTGAGACGTGTTCCTTCCTCGGCCGCAATCGCAAGGTTAAGAACTCAGTAGTGCACTCAACGCAACATCAACACATTTTACTCCCTGACCGAACTCGACGGACAAGTTGGCACGCCCCGCACACAATCGAATGACGTAGTTAGCTTATTAATTACTCGGCCTGCGTGCCATGTAGGCTTGGTAGTTTTTAGGGTAAACATTTTGGGATACCCAGTAGGACCAAGTGCTAAAACTACTAAGTTCATGCCAATTGAGACACGGTCAATAAAAAAGAAAGCAGTCATAGGAAATCCACGACCGACATGTCGATCCAGAGTTCAGGACTCCCAAAGATCAGCATCCTCGGACGCTTCCCACGCCGATTGTGGAAGAATGATGGAAGATAGGTATGTCCGGCGACAACAGATTTGGAATTCATTGTTAAACAAATCTTCTAGGCCGAAAAAATATTTGCAAGTTTCTTCGGCCAAGTAAGTAGGGATGGGGCGGGAAGCCAACTCTAGACCTATAACTGTGGAGGAACTACAACTTAGGATTTCAGGTCGGAGGGTTGAGAAATAAACTTGCAACCAGAGCTGGAAGACCCAAAGACCAGAGTGGGCCGTTTTGATGGAGGTCGATTGTCCTAAAGGTTGTTTCGGCCAAACACCGGGTAAGGTTGGCAAAGACAGCTGGATTGAAAGCCAGGATGTGACTGCTAGCCATGGCCTCAGCAACAGGCATGTTCTCAGCTAAGCACTTGTTCGACTTGGCACAAAAGAAATATTTGTTGTACCAGTAGAATAAGAAAGTCGCATGTTCTCCTTTCTTAAGGTATTCCTCTTCTGAACCGGCGAAGTAGGTGATCAAGGTGTTGTAATTGAAAAAGTTTTTGTACAGCTTCTGCACTTCCTCTTTTGATGCCCTCTGATCTCTTTTCGTTAGGAGTTCGACAACGCGTTCCTCAAAGACCGTTTTCAAGTCCAAGTTGAATTTGTACCCGGCGAGAGAGGTATCAACCGAGAGGTTGGTTGGAGAGGTATCGAGTATGGCAGTCATATCTAGAATTGTTGGGCCGATGGGGTCAAGGGGGAAAACCATCATGTTGGTGGCTGAGCACCAGAAGCTTAATGCGGCCATCACGAGCTTTTGATCCAAGCTCATCTAGATGGTCAAGAGTTTGACAACATAAAAAATGCTAAGAGCCTTCCACTCGCCGTCAAAATATGACTCCATCCAGGTCACCCAAGCCCAAGTGGTCGAGGGCCAAATGCCCTACGGTCTGGCCAATTCCTATTTCGACCAGTCATGCCTTTAGGGTAAGGATTTTAGGCAGTGCTCCTTAAACATGTCGGTGATTGTTTCTAGAACGTCGTCCTTGAACAATGAACCTAGGGTTTGGTGAAAGGCGTTTGGCTCATCCTTAAATCGAATGGTTTTGATTGTGTTTCGGTCGGTAATGTTTTTACATTTGCTGCACTCCTCGACTAACTTGGTGATGAAAATGTTGGCAGCCATTGGTTGCGAAAGGTATAAACTTTCTCAACTGAGTAACAATTATGTTTCTTTTTCTCTGATCTGGATTTTAGTATGAGCTTGGGTTCTTCAAATTCAAGGTTTTGTGTTATTTAGGTTAAATTTGGAAGTTTTCAATCTGCATCGCACTTGCATCATGTGCTACCGATTTGTGAAAATATAGCAAAATATTTGTTTATGTTTTGGGTGATCTTTCAGGGATTTCGTTTCATGAAGCTTTTGGGTTTTTTGGGTGATCCGTGGTGTGTTTTGCATGTTTCTGGTGGCTCTAATAGTGAATTCCATATATTTTGTGGTAAATTTGTTTACTTCAAAGACTAACTTTATATGTTGTGCAGGAAATTTCTGCTCCCGTTGTAGATGGCAGCAATCCGACCGGTCACATCATATCCACAACCATTGGAGGCAAAAATGAAGAACTGAAAAAAAATAAAAAATAAAACCGAAACCGAACCCAAAAAAACCAAAACCAAAAAAAAAAAGACCGAACCGAACCAAACTGAACCAAACCCAACCCTAATCATGATGAACTAAGTGAAGGGATCAAAAAACCTGCAGATCGAGACTACACGATGGCGTGTGACGGTGAGCTTAATGGTGAAGAGACGTTTGGGTATCCGCACGTCTCAAAAAGACCAAAAATTCGCGCATCAAGGTTATAATGATGGCATGTGGTTGAGAGTTTGGTTTTGAGGGGACACTTTAGTATTAAGAAAGAATAAACATGTTAAGGAGATGCCACGTGGCAAGGTGTCTAACAAAACTAAGATCGTGCAATCATGCTTCATAAATACGCCTTGTGGGTGGAATATTCAAGACTTTTCGTTGTCTTTCAAAGGTACTTTAAGGGTTTGGTTACACTTCTTCAAGGTCGAAACTCGGCCAGGGAGTTCTAGGGCGAAGACCTTAGAAGCAATGGACAATGTTTGGGCCCAAAATTATATTGTTGGGCCGAGATTAGGTTTGTATTCGGTCCAACACTCTTTCAGAAATACTATGGGCCGTCTCTAGTTGTCATAAGAAGCTCAATCAAGTCGGCTTCCTATTGCAAGAAATATTGATTTGGATTAGAACGAATAAGTCAAGTCCTGGTATAATAAGGGGGTTTCAAAGTTCAAGGCATTGAGAATTCAGGAATGAATCTGATTCATTATATAGCTTGGTTCAGAGACCTATTGAAACTAGGATTGGCCGAATCCTAATCAGATTAGATTTTGGGAGTTTTAGTCTGGATACATCTCTGGTTAGGCCATGAGTAGGTTCACTGCTATAAATAAAGAGTTGTAGGCAACATTCAAGGCATTTCCAATTCAACACACAAACTGCCCTGCGCAAACTCTCACTTTACGGGAAACCTCTCAACAACCTTAAGATTTTTATTTTCTTTTTTCCGCTAACGCATCTTCAGTTTGAATAAATAGCACTGTTGCCATGGAATCAGCCGATCGCTGAGCACCTTCAGTTTGGATAAACAGCACTGCGTCGAGGCCGACTGATTACCTATCCAAGTCTCGGTCAAGAAGGATTTTCGAGTCCTTATTGACAGATGTCATCTCATTACCCTTCTTAGTGGTGAGGTGTTATAGATTATTGGGCTCAGCACATTGAACGCCTTGTTATTTTATGATTAGGTATTCACAAGTAAGTTTTAGAGTTCGGCATTCTGACGGCCGAACCACATTCACCATCAAGACATACATCTCTTTTGAGTACTTGTGTCCGTATAGTCTGGTACCGGTTCATCGTGCTTATACTCTTACGAATATAACCACCGTGACCAAACCCAACGCCGACGATCTATGAACTTTGTAAGACTAGCAGCCTTGTCTTTAGGCCCTAGAACCCGAAAGCCGAGACGTGTTCATTCCTCGACGTCAATCGCGAGGTCAAGAAGTCAGCAGCGCACCCAACACGACATCAACACATTTTACTCCCTGGCTGAACTCGGCCGACGAGTTGGCACACCCCGCACACAACCGAATGACGTAGTTAGCTTATTAATTACTCGACATGTGTGCCACGTAGGCTTGATAGTTTTTAGGGTAAACAGATATGTACAACGAGTAATTCAATTGATTGAACGTGATCATCATTCCATTTTTGCGTATAAGGAGGAAGGGTTATTATTTTCACTCGATTAAGAGTGTCTAATATTTACTCTTACACTTGTTATTAGGATTCAATCTCTCATGTAATATTTAGTAATTGTTCTAAAAATTCTCACCTAGTGCCGCTTAAGCAGCTGGCCACCGTCCCGATTAATGCGTAGGCGTTTGAAAATTAAAAAAGAGCGCCTAGACCTGCTGAGGCGCCCACCTAGCCCACTCAAACTCGCCTAGGCACCCGACTAGGTTGCGGCTTACATAGACAGAAAATAGATAAATTTCATTTTGCATTTTTTAAAAATAAATTTTAAAAAACTTGTTGAATACTAAAATGAACACACATTATATGTTTATTCTCAATATTTTCATTATATTCCAATATTTCATAATATATATGTCATTTTATTTTGTAGTTTATATATATTTTAAGTATAAACAGACACTTATTTACACGAAATATAATAAATTTACTTAAATCTAGATTAGGTCCTAACCCGCTGTTTGACTAGCACCTAAAATCTTGGTATTTACTTGTGCAAGGATCAAACTCAAGTGCCAGTTGAATTAGAGTTTTAATTGGCACGAATGAAAACTGAATTAAGCAATGCATGGGGATTTTAGGTGGTGAAAATCTCAACCGTCACTGTCTTTCTGTTAAAGACAAATATACCCCTTGGAGGTGAAATCTATTGCACTTGGATTTTGCAAGGATTTGAAAGTGTTGTGACATAAAAGAAAAGGAAGGTCCTGTTTGGTCCATCAGGTGGTACCATTAATTTGTGCAATGAGTACACCCTGCCACATCTGATCTGAATTCCACATGAACTTTGCAGGTTACCTTAGAGACAACTTCTTATGCTTTCTTGAAACAAAAAATAAATTAAAAAGAAAGAATGGTAAGAGTTAAAAACTCTCTCCCGCGAATATTTTTTCACAAGTGAATGATTGAGTTTTAAATAAATGGTTTAATCATTAGAATGGTAATAGTTGGAGAGTTGAAAAGTTGAAAACTCTCTCCACACATATTTTATTACGAGTGAATGATTGAGTTTTGAATAAATTGGTTAGTCGTCTTACAATACACTAATGCATTGAATAATGAGCACATCAAAATGATGTGATATACACTCGCATATTTAGTGGCATATTTGGACTGATCTCGCTTCAAATGGTCTTCTGCACCATTTGATTGCTCCAAATGTACCACATGAAGTGACATTTGTAAATGTTCATACTTCATAAACTATAAAAAGAAACTGTAAAACATGATAATAATTCGCAATTACCCATATTTACATGTTTGTTTGAAGTACTAGCTTACATGACTCTTCAAAATTCATACTTATTCGGAACATAATCATTAGATTGACGATTGACCTTCTTTTTTTTTTCTTTCTTTTTGTTTATTTTTTTATTGACCCTCTTGTGTACATCAAATTAGATAATTAGCTATCAAATTTACTATAAATATATATATATTCTATCCAATAGTCGAACTTAAGACATTCTCTTAATAAATGGAGATTGATACGTAGCTTATTTTGGCATTTCCGGTTTAGTTATGGTAAATGTTAACAATATTCTTCTTTATTTTAGGATTTCCAAAGAATTAACAAATCTAATTATTTAGTTTGAGAACAAAACCGAAACTATGGTTCAAATGCAGAGCTCTGAACCGAGTTGACTTATAGGACTATTGAGTCCAATAATTTATTTTGATGACCAAATTGAAACTAATAAGATATAAATTCAAAAAATAGTATGTTCATAACATGATTGGGCAAGCAACAAGCTCATTACGATAAGCCATATTTAAGAAATAGATAATGCTATAGAAATCAAATTTATAAACAAAATGATATAATTATTGATTATTAGATTATCATTTAATTATTAATTAATGTGTTTATTTTTAATTGGTAACATATTATTTGAATTACAAATTTAATTTAAAAACTTGGCTTTGTAATATTATTCTTCAAAAAATAGTATGTCCGTAACATGATAAGGTATAAATTCAAGAAATAGTATTTTTGTATTTCTTTTTTATGTTAATGAAATGTTTGAAATCTGACTCACACAATTTCAGACATGGATTGAGAGATCAATCCAAAGGATTTGGATTCCCTCTTGAGCTCAACATCCTGAGCCTACTAAGTAAATTATATGGACCATTGAATTTTGATCCAACGATTACAAATAAAAACTCTTTTAAAAATTATAATAATTATAGCCGTTAGATTTTGATCTAACAGCCCATGTTATTTGCTCAGTAGGCCCAGCATGCTCAGCTCAGGAGAGCATCCAAATCGCAATCCAAGAGGGTATTAGGAACAGTGGCATTGGGTGTTGTGCCTCTGTCTAGGGTTTAGATAACTGAGATTACAGTACAAAATTAAAATAATTAGTTGGTAATTAGGTTAAACTAATTAAGTGTTGCTTCGTATCTGAGTTGGTGGGAATATGCCCGATGGTGTCAGGCAAGTGACAAGTGAGACAGTAAAAACACACACACGCTCTCTCTCTCTCCTCGTAATTCCCTACTTCTCTTTTTTCCAATATTTAATTTGAAAATTCTTGTAGGACCTTGTTAGAATTTGATTTGGATTACATGCATTATTGCATGATAGCTGTATATTTGTATTTGTATATGCCAGGCCATGGCAGCTACATCTACAACCAGAACCTCACAGAGATTGCATTGCAGGTTATGGTTTTATCACAGTTTTATGAAGAAAAGAACAATTCACAGGTACATACATAGTAGGCACAGATGCTTTCATCATCTTTCAAAACCATATGTTCATGGAGAGATTTTTAGTCCACCAAGAAACACGATACGGTACACTATGCATGGGCAGAACCTTTGAGGGATCAAAATGATCTTTGGCCCATCTTGTTTTTTATTTTTGCTGTCTTAATAGATGTTGTATGTCAATCTAAACCCTTAAAATTCAACAGTGTTCTCGAGTCAAACTCTTTTCTATTCTGAGTTGGCCTCATTTTTACATAGTAGGCACAGATGCTTTCATCATCTTTCAAAACCATATGTTCATGGAGAGATTTTTAGTCCACCAAGAAACACGATACGGTACACTATGCATGGGCAGAACCTTTGAGGGATCAAAATGATCTTTGGCCCATCTTGTTTTTTATTTTTGCTGTCTTAATAGATGTTGTATATCAATCTAAACCCTTAAAATTCAACAGTGTTCTCGAGTCAAACTCTTTTCTATTCTGAGTTGGCCTCATTTTCCTCTCCATCTCTCTTATTGCGGTGCAATCTTCACTTCTCTTTATTCTATCAACCTTTTTTAAGCTTTAACCCTTTGTATTGTAAAAATTTTCTTGCGTAGTCTTTACCTCATATTCAGCTTCCTGGGTTTGTAGAAAGTTTCATATTCAGCTTCCTGGGTTGGTAGAAAGTTTTTCGTACTCTATTGAAAGGTTTATAATTTCTTCACTTATATTATGATACGTAGACTTAACAAATAAAAAGAGCAAGCAAACAACTAAATGAAAGTAAAAATACTTAATTCGCCATGCCGTACAAATTTACAGATCTGAAATTCCGACGGAAATTTAGAAAGAAAAAAAAAAAAAGAAGAAAAAAAAAGGAAAGGATAAGAACATTGTGAAGGAAATATAGCTGTGAACTGTCACCTTCTTGTCTTCTCCAGTTCTTGCCCGTTGTTGACACAGAAGCTAAATGCAAGTATTAGATTCCCAGTCAAAAGTTACAGTGTACATTAAAGAATTGAAGGCCGGCTCCTCCTCGTAAATTGTCTTCGTTCGGAAGCTACCTAGTATTAACACAAGATAATGGTACAACAGATAAACACACATGAGAGATACCGTTTACTCAGGTACTGCCAGCTTCCGTTGTCGTGGCATATGGAGCCAGAGTGTTTGGAGGCAGGTTGATTCCACCTCCTCTCACCGATAGGTTCGGGCCCTTGACAGAACTAGCCTTGCTCACAAGGTTTGAGTCAAGAAACACGACGATCACAGTTATGTCATCGTGGAAATGGCGGCGAACCCCACGGTCAATCTTCTTCAAGTCCGAATACCTCATCTCTCTCTTTTTTGCTGCTTCTTGCAGGGCGGTTTTTATCAGCCTTTTTGCACTTCCCTGCATGAGGTTGGGAAACAAAAGTTAAATTCTCTTCTGTAAAGGAAAGAGTGTCCATAGAAGACTGACTTGTGAGCAAGAAGTAATAAGAAAAGCAAATAA
This sequence comes from Pyrus communis, assembly GCF_041283825.1. Taxonomy (NCBI): domain Eukaryota; kingdom Viridiplantae; phylum Streptophyta; class Magnoliopsida; order Rosales; family Rosaceae; genus Pyrus; species Pyrus communis. The sequence continues at coordinate 16,193,595 of NC_142569.1, forward strand.
ATCTGAAGTTAAAATATAAGAACAGCGGTTCTTTCTCCCCCACAAACCCGATGTTAAAATACAGCTAAAACTTACAGGTCAGTTATTCATCAAAGACAGTAGGCACACCGGAAAATGTTGATTCTGACGACTGTGCACATAATAGAGTGATATTCCTGTCTAAGAGTACATGAACCAATACAGATAAATTTACTTGGCCTAATTATAAAAGTCCGAAAATTTGGGTTATAGAAACCCAGTTGAATGCTCTACTGTATCAATATGCACTGCCTACTGCATGATATCTAATAGCAATTTGAATATGTCCTACAAAACCATGGGCTTTCAACAGGATCTAAACAATGACTTCATGGAAGGATCATTTCAAGTATCTCACAAGGTGACATCATTTCTCCACATAGTCAGCTGAGGTGGCTCTATTCACAGAGCTGGCTCCACTCTTACATATGGATCCTACCAGGAACCAATGTGTTGCAGATTTTGGAATGCATACACATCCAATAACATACCAGCTTTCACTCAATTCAACGTACCAAAACACCATAGAATTTTGATAACTTGCAGAAAGTCTTCAGTTCATGCTGACTGGGACTTATAAGGCAATCATTTTCTCTTTTTACGTGGAGGCTAAAGCCACAACTAGGCAACAGCCATCCTAGACCCGAACTTATAGGGCAATCTTATGATCTTAAAAAAAAAAAAACTAACTTTACTTTCTGTGAATCAATGTTCTAGTCTGGGAGACCGACTTAGGTTAGTGTGGTAGAAAATTGATTTCTTTCCCAGTATTATCTCTAACAAAATATGGAGACATGAGTCTTACACTAGCAATAAGTTTAAAATGACAACTGCTCCCTGATTCTACTTTCAGGCATAAGCATAGTCAATTTTTTTTAATAAATATAATCCCTTTATCGTTCGAGTACTAGTATAATATTGAACAATAAATCTTACATTTCGTGGATGTTTTTGAACTATGTCCACTGCTTCCTGATTGGTGAGGTGTTCCCAGAGCCCATCAGATGCAAATATAATAAATTGATCATGTGGCTGCAATTGGATCGCTGAAATTGCTGGATCAGCGCTCAAAATTGGTCTTTTGATAGGGTCCCGAAGACGAAACTTGGAAAACAAAGGCTCCCTGTTAAACTCAGCCTTTTTTAAATACACATCACCAATAGATCTAGAAATCTGCAAGATGCAAAATGACCAAAATCAGAGTCACATCATAGAAATGATAAACCACATCAAGTCAAACCATTTATTGTGTAACATTGCAAACTAAAAATAACCAAATGTTGTCCACAGAGTTTGTCTTCATATATGATAAGCTGCCACCTAATGGTGATCACACATCTTGTTCCTCCGTGGAATGATATTTATCAAGATTTGAGTAATGATCTACCAGAGATATCACTGGTATTTAGATCTGAACCCAAATCACTGGTCTGAAGATGTGAAACCATACCAACCACACAACATTTTCCTTAGACATGAATGTTTGAACTTCATTATTCTTTCACACATAGCCAGAAGCAATCTAGATCAGTAAAAGTTCCTGATTATTTTGTAGCTTTGTTAAGTACAACATCTAGTTTGAGAATTCCCACATTCTTGCTTAGCAATTACAAGAAAGCAAGACAAACTTGGAAAGAGCATGAGAAGAAAACTTGATCCACTTTTAATCCCATATAACTAGTAAAATAGCCAACGCAACACAGATACAGTCATCCGAAAAACATAAAGGCCAATAAACTTCTTTGAGGGATAGGGATGGAGAAGTATAGTTAAACTAAAGCTATAGGGACCTTTCCAGCATGCACTATTGTACTATTATATTATGACAGAACACAAGTATTTACAGCCACTTGGGTTCGGTGCAAAGAAAGTAGAGAAGTTATTTAACGAGGTCTAACTCCAAGGAGCTAATATCAATAACCATTTCCTGATACTGTAAAAGAGTACCTGTATTAAGCCCTTCACACGCCATACATTATGCTTCAAAACTACGATATGTGGATCTTCAGGGTGCAAGGATTGCAGCTCCTGTCTCACAGATTCTATAGAGGCATTGTGCTCTTGTGACAACTGAATAGAGAGCACCTCCCCTGTTGCCTTCATTATTCTTCCCAAAACAGCACGGGAATCACCGCAGTTAGCAATATAAAGAGTTCCATTACAAATAACACCAACAAGGCAGCACGATCCTACTGCTGCAATCTGTGGTTTCATAGGCCACTCCCTAGTAACTACGGAAAGAAAACCCTCTTCTGTTGCTTGAAATGCTTTTCGTATTACCTCCACAGACATGGACTGCTGCTCCAAACAAAATCCTGCATATTACAAAGAAACTCTAAATTTACAACAGGAAGTTTATATACAAATCTAAGACCAAATGCACTTAATGGAGTGTAAAGTTTACTTTCTGTACACTACACCATTAGCTGCTGATAAGAACAATGCAAAATCATTGACTTTAACCTGCCTTTACGGCACACACTAAACTTAATTAAGGGCGACTCATCTTTTGTTAACATTAAAAAAAATAATCAAGCATGCATTCTCAGGGTTCTCGATTCAGATCGTCATTTTGAACATGCCTTTGCAACAAATACTAAACTTATGTAAGAGCGAGTTATCATTTTGAACACTAAAAACATAATCAAACATGCGTTCACAAGGTTATCTTCTTTTCAACTCAGCAAGGTTTGAAATCCCAACTAATGCACCACATAGCTAAATGATGCCCTCTATTCTAAATCTCTTCCCTTCAAATTCCTCACCAATACAAGGGCCAAACAAAATTTCAATTCAAAAGCCACAAAGCCTACAAGGCTTGCTGAAGGGACTCAAAATGTTCAGAATCCCATTCGAAAGGCTAGAGTCACTTACTCTTGAGATGTTGAAAGAGGTGATCATTGATATAGCGTGACGTCTCTGGCCCCCCATGGCCGTCATAAACACCAACAAAAGTACCATAGGCGCCAGATTCATGTGTGCTCAAACTACCCGACTCGAGCTGACTCTGATCCTCAAGTAAATTGTTGGCCTGAACTACAGCCATTGAGAAATCACCATTTATGTGCTGGCCTATGTCTTTGTACCACAGGAGCCCGTCTTGGCGACCCCCGGAATCTGCACCAGTATGAACGTATCGATTCGACCTCGGCCGAAAACAGGACCTCAAGAAGTTCATCAACTCTGATAACATCCCTCATTTCATCCAAACAACCTCCAAAATCTCCACATGTAAGAACAACTTAAATTAAACCCTCTGCCCCCAAAATTCCAATCCTAAACAGTATCAGTATTGCCCTCTATTTCTCAGCTCAACTATTCACTGCAAAACACATCCACAGCAAAAAAATACAACAAGTCAATAAGTGCACAATTGAAACTGTTTTTCTTTCATTCAATCGGAGCAGGACAATCAGGACCCAACAGATCAAGAAAACAACATAAAGCAGCCCACCCTTACACTGAATTTCAGTTGGGTATTGTACCCAAACAGAAGGAATGACGAGTTCAAACCCAATATTCCCAAAAACCCATCTGAGTTTCCATTTATAACAAAATACCATGACCACAAAAGCTGCTGGTATTGAGAAAAAATCAACAGAAACTTAATGGGAGGTTTGAAAATAAAAGTCCCTTTTTTATTCGTTAACAAAGAGCTTGGTCAGCCATTTGATAATCCAGAAGGTCTCCCCTTCACATTGCTAAATATGAATCTTCAGTTTTCACAAATTCCAAAAGCACCCAAATAATCTGAATATAAAAAGCACTTTTCTTTCTCAAATACCAGGACCTATAAGGCAAAAGGAGACTTACCCAATTCCTAATTTGATTGCTTCTGCTTGTTGGAACCAGCTTTTTGCAACAGCTGAATTGGAGGAAGATCTAGAAGGTCACGTGGGTAGGGAACCATTAGATCTGTGGATCCATGAAGTCAAAAACAAGGAGCAGACTTTTGGTTCATGTATTCCAATAAGTGCTTGTGGAAGACGATGAGATTGTTGAACAAGCGGAGAAAGTGAATGGGAGCATTAAAAAAGGTCTCTGGGGAGGAAAATAGTGGGCAAAACTGAAAAAATGAAAACTTTCTCTTTCTCTTCAGCATCCAAGCCCCATAAAAGACCAACAATGGAGATTGGAGAGCTTGAAGCCAGCAAAGCAAAGGCCCAGCTATGGGCTCCACACCACTATATGCTACAGAGGGTGAGAAAGAGAGAGGAAGAGAGTCAATGAAGTTAATACTTTTGACAATGATAATGTGTGAGACAGTATTAGGGGCATTCCATGAACTCCAGCTTATGTCATGACACGTGGAAGAGGTGGGAAGGTTTCATGTGACATGTGTGTCTCACGAGTTATGAGTCACCCGGCTAAGGAATTCAACTCTGGGTGCTTTTCTGCATGTCACTCTTTGGTATGACGTAATGTATGCTCATTATTTTATTTATTATTGTTATTTAAATTTAAATTATGAGATTTATACTTATTTATTACACGAATTTTGAAATTCAAACTCATCTAATAGTGATAAATAGGATGATAAGCATATACTACACTAAATAGTGATGAGTAAAAATACACTCATTCAACTCCAACATAAAAAAATAAAAAATAAAAACTATGGAAATCAACTGTTTTTTCCAGGCGAAACGATGCATTTCAAGTCTTTGTTAATACAATTTGGTTAAAAAAAACAATATTCTTGTTTGCATGTGGATTCAAAATTAATTATTTTAAATAAATATAATGAACAAAAAATAAATAACGAACAAAAATAAATAAATAAATAAATAATAAACAAATAGCATTATTCTTGATTTACGATGTAGATACCATTCTCCATATTTTTGTTGTTGATATTTCTTTGGAGTAATTAGAATCTCCTACGTTCTTTTCAACTTGTTTGGACTAAGGTCCGGTTTGGTATTGAGGTGATTCTTAGAAAAACTGGTATAAAAAAAAGCTAGGAGTTGTTTTTATGTTTGGTAAACATTTAGCTTCAGTTTTTTTTCACAGTTTTGGGTGAAAAAAAAGCCAAAAACAAGAAGCTGCAAAATCCAGCTTTGAAAAATTGGCTTTTTTTTCACATCCATTTTACATAAAAGTTTACCAAACACTATAATACTGCACTTTTACAAAAAAAGTTTACCAAACACTCTACTGCTTTATTTCACAGCACAGCAGAATCAATTTTTTTTCAAAGCACAGCAATACCAAACCAGCCCTAAACATCAATTCCTCAACAAAATTTGATTAAGAGGCTTTGATCAATTCCAACTCATCATTTTTCTATTTATTTAATATACAAAATTGTTATTTCATTAGTACCAACTTCTAATAGAGATGAGAATACATGTGTTAGTGGACCCTATCATCTCGTAATAATAGATAATTATATATCCACTGAAGCTAGCTAACAACTAATTTCCTACAATCTAAGAATTTTAAATTCGTGTTTTTTCAATTAAATTTTTTAATTTAACTAATTTCTCATTATGACTAAAAAAGAGAGAACATTTTATTTCTATTATTATATTTAATTAATCTCCTTGTACATAAGAAAAAGTCACTAACAGTTTCATAAGAAAACTTCATTAATTTGTTAAATTTTTTACATTATATGAGAAATGTATTTAAAACTTATGATACATTTGAAAATAAACGTATATGATTATATTCTAAATATACGAAGAAACAAAATGTAACAGAAATCTAAATATATCATAAAACTAAACGTGTCTATATTATGTACTTGACAATGAATTTTGAAAATTCTTCACCACTTCTAACTCGATATTGCACCGGCAATACTTAAGTCTTGATTTCAGTACAATTAAAAATTTTAAAATCTTAAAAATATGTGGAGGTAAAATAAACAAATTAAAAACTTTGTGCATTTTTTAGGAAGATTGTCCAATCGATGAATTCAAAATAAAACAATTTTTTGTGGTTCATACTCACCTTCACTTTCCATTTTCTTTTCTTTTTATCGAGAAAGGGAAAATAAAAAATAAAAAAATGCCTTGTAGCACAAAGTGATTGTTTCATAACAAGATATTGCGTTTCTAGGTTACTGCTGGACGGAGTAACATAGTCTGTTATTTCTGGTTACTCACGCCATCACTTGAGTTTCGTTCGAGTCCAACCCGTAACAAGTCCGTGTCCTCTACGTGCATTACTACAGAGGGATGTGGGAGGCCAACCAACACGGTGCCGATACTTTCAATTATTACATATGTAGCAGGTATTGAATATCAGAAGTATTTTCTTAGGCTTTTTATTAAAATTAGTTCTAAAATTGACATATCTTCTTATTTTGGTAGGCTTCAATGTCAATGATTAAAGTAAAGAGTTATGTCAATTTCAAAAATAATTTTAGCTAAAAAAACCTATTTTTCCATGCAACTTTTGGGTCATATCATTCTCTCACAACACTTCCCCACTGATAATGCACATTGCACAAGCCTCTTACCCATTTTTGTCCACCTTGCCGTCATCCTTGTAATAATGCATAAATGCTTGTGTATCATGCTTACCACGGTTTAAATGCAGAGAAAATCAGGCTATATGAACACGTATTATATACGTTCATTTGATTAGCAGTAACGGTCAGAAAGTGTTTCTTTTTTTTTAAATTGAGATGGGTACTTGTTACTTTCTCTTTCGTCCATGGAGGCAAGTGCAGTTGTAAGTTATTGGTGAATTATTTGCTGTCCTGTGAAATCGAAGCTAGCTTTATGTAATATTTGTGTGGACGTGGTTATTTCAAAGCCTAATTTTTAGGGCACTGTCCTACACATATTGGACAGTGTCCTCTACTGAGTCTTGGATTCCTGCTGAGGTAAAACCCACTTCAACTTTGGTGTTCATGGACAATTGGCCATCTTTTCTGGGACCCCATACACATTGCCCTACCACTTACTTCACATAGAAGCTATTTTAGGGTTGAAGTTTTCAACATTAGACAACCCTCTTCGTTTGCTGCTATCGTGACCTTTCAGGTACATATAGTTTTTCTCCTCCCTTTTCGCACACACGTATATAATTACTCTTCCCTCGTAGGACATTTAGATCTTTTTATTTTTCCTTGTAGTTTCCTTTTGAAATTCTTAATGAAGCTCTTGATGTGAAAAGTTCTCGTATTAAAGTTTGTTTGATGCCGTAAGTAAGATTATGAGTTTGAGTTAGGGATTTATTTTATTATTATATGAATGAATGCATCCATATTTATCGAACTACAACATGAGCATGTGCTTAACGAAAATAAGTCTGAAAAAAAAATATTAACCATCATTCCGTCAAGTAACGAAATAGACAACAAATAATACAAGTCCATTTTCATTAGAATGAAGAAATGTTTATGGAGAAAGATGGAAAAGGAGAGTTGAGTGATTGCTAACGTACGCACATAGCACTAGATAATAAACTAGGGGTTTGTCATTTTCAGGTAAATGGATAAGATGGCATGATCCACGAACTAAATAATGTTTGGTTTCCAGAACTACTGGGTCCATTTTTCAGAGGTCATTTTGGCTGATCCTTCATTGCATAAAGTTAGTCACCAGAATTATTTTTCTTGTATATAACTTGTATTGTATCTATGTATTTCACATGACTGGTCCCATTCTACTCAGTGTTGTTCCATTTCTTCACATAATCTCATTAATTCATGCATTTGTTTGTCTCCGTGCGTATTTTTACAAGATGATATATATTCTAAATTACTGTACTGTAAGAGAATTGAAAAAACTGCTTGATCGACTGACCTAGCTAGTCTTCTTCTTTGTGAGTATGAAAGATTAGGAAATGAAACTATTTTATTATTTACCCATGAAGAAGATATAAGGAGAAAAAGCAACAGTGGTAAAATATTAATGGTCGCGAGAAAGTGAGAACTGGTTTGAAAGAGTGAGTACTATTTTCTTGTCAAACTTTTGTTGTCATTTGTCATACTGTGAATTTGAATCACATTTTTAGTCAATATTTAGGCAACAGTCATTTTGATCAATATTCAAACTTAAACATAAACATCTTAATTGTGTTGTTAAACAGTCTGACAATAAAACGTTTCAACTAAGAATAAGAGGATTGAAATTAGCTAGGGACGAAAACACCTTCTATTCGAACTTAACAACCAATTAATCAATTGGCCACTTTTATGAAGTTTGAATTGCTTTCTTCTCCGCTAATTAATAATATCTTGTTTCTTTCTACCAAATGAGGTATGCTTCTTTTCCAATCTGCCTTTATGTATTAAGGGTTTTTATGAGGACCAACCATTACTTAGGCACAAGGGGATATACATGAGGCACTAGTTTATGCAATTGCAGCAGCAGCAGCCTCTATAGGCTGCTAAAAAACGATTTGCTACAACTACAAGACCTAACTATCATTAAAACTATTCATTCCACTATCGTATATAGCAACTATTTGATAAGTTTGGCATATAAATAACCATATCCGTAGGAGTTGTGCACTAAAAAAGACCACTGATGTGGCACGTTCATGCACCAATCATAATGTACAACAGTCATTGTGGGGGCTCCTTAATTATGTTTGTTTCAAATTGTACATGACTTTGCTTTGCCTTTCTCTTGGAGATAATCTGTCCTACAAGAAGATATATAATCTCGTAACTTGATCACGTGATGATTATTGTAGATACAAGAAAATGTATCTATGGCATATTGCTTGTACATCAAGTTTGGATTCTATGGTTAAAAGTTCACCACATTTCTGTCACAGTAACAGGTTTTACGAATATGGACGCAGGAGTAGATGGTAATTCAATGGTTACTGCAGTGCTAAATAAGAAAGGTTAGAAACACAAAATCTACTGTCCTATGTATAGATCTGCTTGTGCTAAAGATCCAAAACACAAAAGACTTTCT